>NC_052148.1:241269132-241569132 GCF_902713615.1 Scyliorhinus canicula | reverse complement strand
CTTGACTCTGTCCTATTTCTCATCTATATGCTGCCCTTCAGCACCAACACTGAAGGCACAGTGTTAGCTTCCACATATATGCTGATGATACTTAGCTCTACCTCACCACCAGCTATCCCAACTCCTCCACTGTTGCCAAATTATCAGACTGCTTATCTGACAGTATGGGATAAGCAGAAATGTTCCTCCAATGAAATATTGGGAAGATCAAAAGGTCTCCAGTACAAACTACATTCTCACCCCCTGGCAACTAGTTAGGACTGCGCCAGCCAGTTGCAACTTTGGTGTCACCGTTGACCCTGAGATGAGCTACTAATCACATATGTGTCTCATCAGTAAGAGTGCTTACTTCCACCTCTGCGACATCGCGCAACTCTGCCTCACCTCAGCTCCTCTGCACTTAGAACCCTCATCCATGTCATTGTTACCTCTAAATTGGACTATTCCAAAAGGTTTCCTAACTGGCTTCTCACATTCCATCCTCTATAAACTTGACCATCAAACATTATTCTGCCCATGTCCTTAATCGCAACAAATCCCTTTCACCAATGGCTTTAAGCAATTTTACAATTTCTATCCTTGTTTTCCCTCCAGTGTAAAAGGAGGCCATTTGGCCCATCAGGTCTGCACCAATCCTCTGAAGGAGGCCCACTTCCCTGCTGTATCCCCGCAACCTCTCGCATTGATCATGGCAAATCCACCTAATCTGCACATTTTTGGAATATGGGAGGAAGCCGGACCACCCAGAGGAAACCCACGCAGATACTGGAAAAATGTGCAAACTAAAAAGGTTGTGCAGTGCTGGTCTGAGGAAACAGAAGAGCTCTTACGTGACTGCTTAGAGACAGTGGATTGGTCCATATTTAAGAACTCAGCGATCAACTTAAATGAGTATGCCACCATCGTCACAGACTTCATCAGCAAATGTGTGGACGAATTTGTGCCAAAGAAAGCAATACGTACGTTCCCCAACCGGAAACCATGGCTCAATCACGAGATTGACTCCCTACTGAAGGACAGATCTGAGGAGCTCAAGTCAGACAACCCTGACCTATACAAGAAATCCAGGTACGACCTCCGCAAAGCCATCCGAGATGCCAAGAGAGAATATCAAACCAAGCAAGAGTCACAGACAGACTCTCGGCGGTTGTGGCAAGGACTAAACAACATAACGGGCTACAAAGCGAAGCTGAGCAGTATCTCCGGCAGCAGAACACCTCCCCCCGATGAACTCAATACGTTCTATGCTCGGTTCGAGCAGGTAACCAACAACCCGCTATCGAGTGCCCCAGCAACCCATAATTCACCCATACCCACCATCACAGTTTCCGAAGTCAGATCGGCCTTCCTGAAAGTGAACCCTCGGAAAGCGACGGGCCCGGACAGGATCCTTGGTCGTGCACTCAGAGCCTGCACGGACCAGCTGGCAGAGATGTTCGCGGACATCTTTAACCTGTCCCTACTCCACTCCGAGGGTCCCACCTGCTTCAAGAAGACCACCATCATACCAGTGCCAAAGAAGAACCAGCCAACGTGTCTCAATGACTACTGTCTGGTGGCCCTGACTTCAGTCGTAATGAAGTGCTTCGAGAGGTTGATCATGAAGCACATCACCTCCATACTCCCAGAATGCCTTGATACACTGCAATTCGCATACCGTCGTAACCGGTCCACAGCAGACGCCATTTCCCTGGCCCTACACTCATCCCCAGAGCATCTCGACAACAAGGACTCCTACATCAGACTCCTATTTATTGACTACAGTTCTGCCTTTAACCATAATCCCAGGCAAGCTCATATCAAAGCTCCCCACTCTGCAGCTGGAACCTCAATTTTCTGACCAACAGACCACAATCAATAAGAATGAACAACACCACCTCCTCCACAATAGACCTCAATACTTGGACCTCGCAAGGCTGCGTACTTAGCCCCCTACTCTACTCCTTGTTCACACATGGCTACGTGGCAAAATTTGGTTCCAACTCCATCCACATTTTTGCTGATGATACGACCACAGTGGGCCGGATCTCGAATAACAGTGAGTCAGAATAAGGAGGGAGATAGAGAACCTAGTGGAGTGGTGCAGCGGCAACAATATATCCCTCAATGCCAGCAAAACTAAAGAGCTGGTGATTGACGTCAGGAAGCAAAGTACTGTAAACACCCCTGTCAGCATCAACGGGGCTGAGGTGGAGATGGTTAGCAGTTTCAAATTTCTAGGAGTGCAATCTCCAAAAATCTGTTCTGGTCCACCCACGTTGACCACCAAGAAAGCACAACAGCACCTATACTTACTCAGGAAACTAAGGAAATTTGGCATGTCCACATTAACCCTTACCAACTTTTACAGATGCACCATAGAAAGCATCCTATCTGGCTGCATCACAGCCTGGTATGGCAACTCCTCAGCCCAGCAATGCAAGAAACTTCAGAGAGTCATGAGCACCGCCCAGTCCATCACACGAACCTGCCTCCCATCCATTGACTCCATCTACACATCCCGCTGCCTGGGGAAAGCGGGCAGCATAATCAAAGACCCCTCCCACCTGGCTTACTCACTCTTTCAACTTCTTCCAACAGGCAGGAGATACAGAAGTCTGAGAACACGCACAAACAGACTCAAAAACAGCTTCTTCCCCGCTGTTACCAGACTCCTAAATGACCCTCTTATGGACTGACCTCATTAACACTGCACCGTGTATGCTTCACCTGATGCCGGTGCTTATGTAGTTACATTGTGTACCTTGTGTTGCCCTATTATGTATTTTCTTTTCTTCCTTTTTTTCCCATGTACTTAATGATCTGTTGAGCTGCTTGCAGAAAAATACTTTTCACTGTACCTTGGTACACGTGACAATAAACAAATCCAATCCAATCCAAACTCCACACAGAGAGTCAGCCAAGGCTGGAATTGAACTCGGGTCCCTGGGGCTGTGAGGCAGCAATGCCAACCACTGTGACACCGTGCTGCCATGCTGTTTCCAAATCCTTCCATGGCCTCATCCCATGTTGGATGATGTTGCTGAAGTCCTTGGGTGGGATTCTCCACTGTGAGTCTGCCTCTCTACCGCTGCCAGAGAGGATGGAGAATTTGGTGCTCAGACAAATCTCCACTGACTACAGTGGGAATGGAGAAACCCACCTGCGTGAAGAAACAGAGAATCAAAGTACTTGGGCTGGATTCTCCAATTTTGAGGCCAAGTGCCGACGCCGACGTGGAAGCAGTGGAGTTTTACGATGCCAAAATTGACCCCAAACCGTCATCAATTTCCGGGACCAGTGAGGGACTAGCAGTGGCGCTGGGTAAAACTCCCGGCTTCAGTGCCAAAAATGGCCGAAGAATGGCCGGGTCCGTGGCCGTGCATGTGCACGGCGACGACCTGCAGCTGTCGCGCCGTACAACATGGCGTTGACCGCATGCGGACCCGACCTGCCAGACAGTCCCCCCCTGGACCCCCCTCACCACCCCTGGACCACACCCCACTAGTCCCCCCAGCCCTCGCTGAAGCCCCCCCTGGCCAGCGGCATGGCTCCCTCCCGACTGTGGCGCCGCTGGACACAGTCCGCAGCTGCCAGGAGAGGTTAACGAAAACTGAGAGCTGTGAACTGCGCCATCGGAAACTTGGCCCATCGGGGGCGAAGCATCGAGGGAGGGCCTTCAGGTGATGTCCTGAAGCCGTCCCAATGGCGCGCGGCATACTCCCTGATGACGCGTATGAGGGACATAGACAGAATGGATAGTCAGAGGCTTTTTCCCAGGGTAGAGGGGTCAATTACTAGGGGGCATAGGTTTAAGGTGCGTGGAGCAAGGTTTAGAGGAGATGTACGAGGCAAATCTTTTTACACAGAGGGTAGTGGGTGCCTGGAACTTGCTGCCAGAGGAGGTGGTGGAAACAGGGGCAATAGTGACATTTAAGGGGCATCTTGACAAATACACGAATAGGATGGGAATAGAGGGATACGGACCCAGGTAGTGTAGAAGATTTTAGTTTAGACGGGTAGCATGGTCAGCACAGACTTGGAGGGCCGAAGGGCCTGTTCCTGTGCTGTATTTTTCTTTGTTCTTTGTTCTTTGATGCCGTTTTGAATGAGGCGGAGCGTGCGAAAACAGGCGTCACCCCCGATTCGGTTGTAAAAACTGATTATCCGCCAAATCGCCGATTACAATATCGGCATCGGGCATCGGAGAATCCCTCCCCCCGCCTTATGTCTGCAATCTCCTCAGGATATTTTGGCCTTTTGAGCATCCCCAATTTTAATTGTACCATTGGTGGATAAGCCCTCAGCTGTCTATGCCCTAAGCTCTGAAATTCTCTGTCTCAACCACTCTACATCTCTATCTTTCTTTTCTCCTTTAAGATGCCACTTAAAATCTACCTCTTCGGACCATCTTTTGGGCCATCTACACTAATATTGCCTTATGTGGTTCAGTGTCACATAATAATAATAATCGCTTATTGTCACAAGTAGGCTTCAATGAAGTCACTGTGAAAAG
Source organism: Scyliorhinus canicula (assembly GCF_902713615.1). NCBI lineage: Eukaryota > Metazoa > Chordata > Chondrichthyes > Carcharhiniformes > Scyliorhinidae > Scyliorhinus > Scyliorhinus canicula. The sequence continues at coordinate 241,564,637 of NC_052148.1, read as the reverse complement.
ACCGCCTGTGACGCATCTTGGGAAATGTTATGCTAATGCTGCTATATAAATGCAAGTTCTTGTTACCCACTTAAGTTATTCAGACTGAAACAAAGCACATAGGATATGATAAAAACTAATATATCTGAATACATTTGCTGTGGCCAAGGTGTAAGAGTCGCCCCCCCCCCCCCCACCCCCGACTTTACCCTGTAAGTATGAAAACATTATTTTTTTAACGTCCCAATGGTAATATCTATTACACAAGAGGCCCGAGGCTTAATCCAATGTAAACTACACTTAAATATATTTGCATTTATAATCAAACAAGTACACCTAATGAACCCGAACAGATACATAGAAGAACGCACTTGGGGTAGGTGGTGGTACAGGGCAGAGCATTATCGAGTACAGATACACCACAACCAGGAATAAAGCGCAGAACAGGTTCAGATCACAATTAAAACATGTGGTGGAGTATTTATTGGATTGAACTGAATGGAGCCAGCATGGTTTCATGAAGTTATCAAGCTCCTAGATCATGGCTAAAACGTGGTATAGATCAACTAACTATAGAACTGAGACCAATATCATAGATGGGATCGGAGTCGAGCATAAAACTGTGAAGTACGCAGACTGTCTACATGATTGAAAGCACCCGAGGCTGAGAACCGGCACATGAATTAATCTACCTAACTGGAGGGGAAACATGACACCAAAATAGTCAATGCAAACATATGGCCTGGATTCACTTCATGGGCTGGAATAAATACACAGACTTCTTCAGTTGTCACACCCTTGGCTCAAGTAATAGATTATGGATCATTTCTTCTGACCAGAATTATGGACTCACTCTGGAATCGAACCTCAATTGACAAAACATGGTTTTCTGGTATCATTTCAACTTTAATAGATGAAAAATACTTCCAGCATGCACTACAGATGTGCACTACGATTTGTTCCAAATTTTGGTGAGACTTTGGAATCAAAGCCTGATGACAGAGTGGCTTGAACGACTATATGCACCGAATCTGACTCAAACCCATGCTCTCACTCTGTGCGGTACCCAGCACACAGGATGAAAGCTGGTAATTAAATAGACTATTCTGCAGGCATGCCTTGGTTAGGACATCAGAGTGGTGTGGATGCTAATGTTCTGTTCACAACATAATATTTGAGAGACTAATTTTGAGGCATCACCAGTAAAGTTGGTAAATTTAAACCAACTGAACTGAAAGGAAAACTTACCTCTTCAGAGTTGGGTTTCATATCACTTTCATACCAGAGTTTCCCCACTGTAAACACTCAGGTCGTGTGAAGCCAGTATTGATATCTCAGCAGCCTCGTTGTTCTCATGATAATGAAGCTGCTCCCCATAACAAAAGCTTCTTTCTCTGTCCTGTTCCTTCTTGATAGTCACACTCATGCAGTCTTTTAGCAACACTCAGACTGCCTTTGCCTGTAGTTTAAATGGAGTGGGGGGGGGGGGGGGGGGTGATGGGTGGGAGGAGGGAGCTGAAGAAAGGAAACTCTGATTTTATCAAACTAGTACCTGCAGTGGGCAAATCAGTAACCTAGATGGATTTAAGTGGACTTTCTCCAGGAACGCAAATAAAATGTGAAATAGAGGCTTAGCAAGGTCAGGACTTGGGTTCAGCAACGAACAAATTCAGGATTCGGATGAAAACACAGAACACATTCTTTACACTCTGGCAGCTAAAATATGGGATGGATTATCTCTGGAATCAGGACTATCTGAAGCTTAAACTGTGAGACAGATCACCTCTGGGATCAGGACTCTCGACTTCTTTCCGGAATAAAGTTAAGGCTTAAAATGGATTTATCTGGTTGCAAAATGAAACATGGCTTAGATGTGGTTAAAGAACAAAGAAAGCATCAGGATCAAAGAAAAAAGAAGGAGGGACAAATAAAAACATTCATCCCATCAGATTTCTTCAAAATCTCAAATTAGTTTAATAAAAAACGTCAATAATGAATATCCCTGGCCAATATATTTGAAGCAATATTTTATTTGGCCTTTTTACATTTTTTTTGTACCTCACATTTTTTGCACAAGCTGTTGCTGAAGATAGTGAGATAATTGGATGAAAAAGGCAGTACTGATGAAAGGTCATGGACCTAAACCTTTAACACGGTTCCTCTCTCCATAGATACTGCCAATCCTACAGAAGATTTCCAGCATTTATTTAAATATTTGGAATGGCAATTTACTGTTTTGAACCTGCATTCTCTTGTTCTACTCTCACTTTTTAGTTTTAAATAATTTTTAGGGTGTTTCTGTACCTATCGCAGTCTTATGCACCTCTGTAGGATCACATCTCGGATGATTCCTTTCCAGACATGAAAATCTGGCCATCACTCAGATCCTGAATCTGGGGCAATTCCCTTAGCTCTTTTCCATTTGGCCTCCAGCACTTCAAGGTGTGGTCTGACCATGACAAGGTTTGATACCTCCATACACTAATTTATAATCTTTAAAAAAAATTTAGTGTACCCAATTATGTTTTTCCAATTAAGGGGCAATTTAGCATGGCCAATCCACCTATCCTGCACATCTTTGGGTTCTAGGGGTGAGACCCATGCAGACATGGGGAGAATGTTCAAACCCCACATGGTCAGTGACCGGGGCCGGGATCGAACCCGGGTCCTGGGCACCGTGAGGCAGCAGTGCTAACCACTATGCCACCATGCTGTCCCACTGATTTATATTCTACTGTTTTAACAATATAGTTCAGCATTGCTAACTGTTGCTTTTCTCAATTACTATGTTGCATTGGTTACCTCTAGGTTTAGCATTGAATCTACTAAGATTCCTGAGTGGTTTTCAGTTCATCAATGACTGTAAAAGCAACTTGTCTTCGTATAGTGCCTTTAACATCGTAAAATATCCCAAGGTGTTTGACAGAACATAGAACATACAATGCAGACGGAGGCCATTCGGCCCATCGAGTCTGCACCGACCCATTAAGCTCTCACTTCAACCCTATCCCCTTAACCCAATAACCCCTCCTAACTGACACTAAGGGCAATTTAGCATGGCCAATCCACCTAACCTGCACGTCTTTGGACTGTGGGAGAAAACCGGAGCACCCGGAGGAAACCCACGCAGACACGGGGAGTGTGTTCAAACAAAGTATGACACAAAGTCACATAGGGAGCTTTTGGAGCTGATGGTGGAAAGCTTGGTTAAAGAGTTACATCTTGAAGAATGTCTTCAAGGAAGAAAGAAAGGTCGAGGGAGAAGAGGTTTAGAGAGGGAATGTTATAGCTCATGACCCAGATAGCTGAATGCACAGTCACCAAAGCCAGAACTGAAGAATGTAGATATCTCGTGAAGTTATGCAAAAGCAAAATTTGTGGATGCTGGAAATCTGAAAGTAAAATCAAAATACTGGAAACACCCAGCAAGTCAAGCAGCATCTGTGGAGAGAGGCATATTTTAGGTCGATGAACTTTCATTCAAACTGCCAAAATCAGTGGGCGGCGCAGTAGCAGAGTGGTTAGCACTGCTCCTTCATGGCGCCGAGGACCCGGGTTCAATCCCAGCCCCGGGTCACTGTCCGAGCAGAGTTTGCACATTCTCCCTGTGTCTGCGTGGGTCTCACCCCCCATAATCCAAAGATGTGTAGGATAGGTGGATTGTCCACACAAAATTGCCCCTTAATTGGAAAAAAGAATTGGGTACTCTAAATTTATAAAACAAAACTTCCATAATCAGAATCATGGACAGTTGTTAGGCTGGAGCAGATTACAGAGTTAGAGAGGGGTGAAGTGGTGGCGGAATTTGGAAACAAGGAGGAGAAATTTAAAATTGAGCTGTTGCTCAGTTGAGGGACAGTCAAGAACAGCAAGCACAAAGGTGATGAGTGAATGGGATTCCGTACAAATTTGAACGGCAGAGTTTTGGATTACCTAAAGTTTCCAGAGGTTAGATAGTGGGAGCCTGACCTGGGATGCATTGGTATGGTCAAGTCCAAAGGTAGGAAAGATATGGGGCCCGATCTAACCAAATGGGAACAGAGGTCCATAGTGAGCGCGTTTAGCCGTGTGTTGCCGGTTCTCACAGCGCCGAGAAACACGGCACTATCGAATGCGAGTACGGTGCCTCAGTGGGAATGTGCAGCCAAGGCCGCACTCAGTCCCGTTTCCTGCACTGAGGAGCGCCACTCGCCGGAATCCTCAGTCCAGGGAGCGTTCGGGACACCATTTCTAAATGGCATCCTGATCTCTCGGCCGTCCGCCACAACCACTGAACTCCCCCCAAAGCCCCAACTCACCTATAAGAGGATCTGCAGGCCCCCCACATCCCACCTCATGTGCACATGGCACCCCAGGACCGATCCCTTTCACAAATAAAATGCCAACTTGGCACCCTTGCAGTGGCACCTGGGGTGCCAGGCTGGCACTGCCAGGATGCCAGGCTGACACCAGCAGTGTCAGAGTAGCTCCCTGCCCAAAAGGGCAAGCACCTGGGTTCCCCTGGGAGACCCCACAAGTGCCGTTCCACCTGGTCCCTATTTGTGGGGATCAGTACAGAACAGTGCTTGCCCGAGGTCTCCAAGGCGAAGGAGATAGATACCTCAGGGAACTGCATATTAGAGTGAGACTAGCTGTCTCGCTCTAATATGCAGATTTGTCAAAAAGTGATCCTGCCCACAATGGGCGGGATTCACATTGTGACATCTCGCGAGATCGTGTTAAATCTCACAAGGTGTAGCTAGCGGGGTCTCCTGGCATTTATCCGGCCACATTGCGTCACCACGCGATGACTTTCAGGCACAATGTGGCTGGCAGATTGTGCCCATGGATGAGTTTTGCAGCAGCAGAAGAACTGAGGCAGGGTGGAGTCAGGCAATGTTATGGAGGTGGAAATAGGCAATCTTAATGATGGCATGTACGAATGGTCGGCAACTCATCTCGAGGTCAAATACAATACCAAGGTTGCAAGCAGTCTGGTTCAACCTCAAATAGTTTGGTTCGGAGTCACTGTCTAGGGGATTAAGACAACATTCCAATGTTTGATTAGTTGTTCTGACATCATTCATGGTGTACATGTATTTATCTATTTGTTTCTCCTATGAGTAGCATTTTACGCTTGCTATGACCAAGACAGACATTTACATAGAACATAGAACATAGAACATAGAACAGTACAGGCCCTTCGGCCCTCGATGTTGTGCCGAGCAATGATCACCCTATTTAAACCCACGTAACCCGTATACCCGTAACCCAACAATCCCCCCATTAACCTTACACTACGGGCAATTTAGCATGGCCAATCCACCTAACCCGCACATCTTTGGACTGTGGGAGGAAACCGGAGCACCCGGAGGAAACCACGCACACACAGGGAGGACGTGCAGACTCCACACAGACAGTGACCCAGCCAGGAATCGAACCTGGGACCCTGGAGCTGTGAAGCATTGATGCTAACCACTATGCTACCGTGAGGCCCCTGACATTTAATCTGATATTGTTCTGCCTGTGTACATATTTTGAGCAGCTGCTTCTGTGTTTTCTGATCAGTTTAATGTATTCCACCCCTCTTCTTGATTTGGTATAATCTGCAATTTTAACCATTTTGTATTAATTTTCTGAATCCAGGTGATTTATGTGAATTAGAAAACACTGAGCCCTGACACATGCCAATTAGTAACATCAACAACAACTAGCATTTTTTAAAGTGTGTGCAGTAATGACCAAGACAGACAATCGTTTCCACAGTGGCTAAATAGAGCTCTCTGAATTTTGTCAGAGGGAGTGTTCGTGCTTGACAAACCTATTGAAATTCTTTGAAGATATAACTAGTAGAGTTGATTAGGGAGAACCAGTGGATGTGGTTTATTTAGACTTTTAGAAGGCTTTTGACAAGGTATCACATAGCAGATTACTGTGCAAAGTTAAAGCACATGGGATTGCCAGTAGAGTCTTGAGATGGATAGAAAGCTGGTTAGCAGACAGGAAGTAAAGAATTGGAATAAATGAGTCTTTTTCTGATTGACACGCAGTGACTAGTGGGGTACCACAGGGATCTGTGCTCGGCCCCCAACTGTTCACATTGGCTTGGATTCTCTACCCACGCCGGAAACACGGATCGCGATCGGGCGGAGAATTCGGGTGCCTGAACGAAATTAAGGTTTGCGCTGGGTGCCGAGCAGACCGCTATGCTCCAGCCCCCCACTATCGGCGGGACCGCACGCAAAAGGAAGAGTGTTAACAGATGCAAACGCGTTCTAATGACCCATTTGGATCCACTTAGCAGCTCGGCCACCAGATTCTCCGGGCCCTTGCTTCTCCGATCTTCTGGGCTGGGGATCACATGGGAGGAAATCACTATTGGTATTTCGCAGCATGACTCTGATACGGTGGACTTTGCCATGGACCAAGGGGATAAACCCCTTAAGAGAGTTGCCCTCAAAGTCCACCGGAGCGCCACCCCTCTCCCCCACAATGCACGATCAGCCCACCCCTCTCCTACCAGACCCCTTAAAACAGGAGACAGCCCAGAAACCCCTTAGGTATGGAGAACCCCCAGAAACCCCCTAGATAGGGAGATCCCCCAGAGATCCCCGATATAGGGAGCCCCCGCACAGTGACTCCCTAACTAAAGGGACCCCCCCCCCCCCCCAGAGCCCCACGAGCTCAACAAACTGGTTAGCAGACAGGAAGTAAAGAATTGGAATAAATGAGTCTTTTTAGATGTTTCTGTAAGAACAGAGAAGATGGTAAAAGAGGGGGGGGTGTGGCATTGTTAATCAAGGAAAGTATTACGGTGGTAGAAAGGACGCTTGAGGACTCGTCTACTGAGGCAGTATGGGCCGAGGTTAGGAACAGTAGAGGAGAGGTCACCCTGTTGGGAGTTGTCTATAGACCTCTGAATAGTCCCAGAGATGTAGAGGAAAGGATTGGAAAGATGATTCTTGACAGGAGCGAGAGTAACAGGGTAGTTGTTATGGGGGACTTTAACTTTCCAAATATTGACTGGAAATACTATAGTTCGAGTACTATAGATGGGTCAGTTTTTGTGCAGTGTGTGCAGGAGGGTTTTCTGACACAGTATGTAGACAGGCCAACAAGGGGCGAGGCCACATTGGATTTGGTACTGGGTAATGAACCCGGCCAGGTGTTAGATTTAGATGTAGGTGAGCACTTTGGTGATAGTGATCACAACTCGGTTATGTTTACTTTAGCAATGGGCAGGGATAGGTATATACCGCAAGGCAAGAATTATAGCTGGGGGAAAGGCAATTATGATGCTATTCGGCAAGATTTAGGAGGTATAGCATGGGGAAGGAAACTGCAGGGGATGGGTACAATCGAAATGTGGAGCTTTTTCAAGGAACAGCTACTGCGTGTCCTTGATAAGTATGTACCTGTCAGGCAGGGAGGAAGTTGTCGAGCAAGGGAGCCGTGGTTTACTAAGGAAGTTGAAGCACTTGTCAAGAGGAAGAAGAAGGCTTATGTTAGGATGAGACATGAAGGCTCAGTTAGGGCACTTGAGAGTTACAAGTTAGCCAGGAAGGACCTAAAGGGGGAGTTAAGAAGAGCGAGGAGAGGACACGAAAAGTCGTTGGCGGATAGGATCAAGGAAAACCCTAAGGCTTTCTATAGGTATATCAGGAACAAAAGAATGACTCGAGTAAGATTAGGGCCAATCAAGGATAGTAGTGGAAAGTTGTGTGTGGAATCAGAGGAGATAGGGGAAGCATTAAATGGATATTTTTCGTCAGTGTTTACACTGGAGAAAGACAATGTTGTCGAGGAGAACACTCAGGTTCAGTCGACCAGGCTAGATGGAATTGAGGTTCAAAAGGAGGAGGTGTTAGCAATTTTAGAAAATGTCAAAATAGATAAGTCCCCTGGGCCAGATGGGATTTATCCTAGGATTCTCTGGGAAGCCAGGGAGGAGATTGTAGAGCCTTTGTCCTTGATCTTTATGTCGTCTTTGTCGACAGGAATAGTGCCGGAAGACTGGAGGATAGCAAATGTTGTCCCCTTGTTCAAGAAGGGGAGTAGAGACAACCCTGGTAATTATAGACCTGTGAGCCTTACTTCGGTTGTGGGTAAAATGTTGGAAAAGGTTATAAGAGATAGGGTTTATAACCATCTTGAAAAGAACAAGTTGATTAGCGATACTCAACACGGTTTTGTGAAGGGTAGGTCATGTCTCACAAACCTTATTGAGTTTTTTGAGAAGGTGACCAAAGAGGTGGATCAGGGTAAAGCTGTTGATGTGGTGTATATGGATTTCAGTAAGGCGTTTGATAAGGTTCCCCACGGTAGGCTATTGCAGAAAGTAAGGAAGTATGGAATTGAAGGTGATTTAGCGGTTTGGATCAGTAATTGGCTAGCTGAAAGAAGACAGAGGGTGGTGGTTGATGGCAAATGTTCATCCTGGAGTTCAGTTACTAGTGGTGTACCGCAAGGATCTGTTTTGGGACCACTGCTGTTTGTCATTTTTATAAATGACCTGGAAGAGGGTGTAGAAGGATGGGTTAGTAAATTTGCAGATGACACGAAGGTCGGTGGAGTTGTGGATAGTGCTGAAGGATGTTATAGGATACAGAGGGACATAGATAAGCTGCAGAGCTGGGCTGAGAGGTGGCAGATGGAGTTTAATGCGGAAAAGTGTGAGGTGGTTCACTTTGGAAGGAGTAACAGGAATGCAGAGTATTGGGCTAATGGCAAGATTCTTGGTAGTGTAGATGAACAGAGAGATCTCGGCATCCAGGTACATAAATCCCTGAAAGTTGCCACCCAGGTTAATAGGGCTGTTAAGAAGGCATATGGTGTGCTAGCCTTTATAAGCAGGGGGATTGAGTTTCAGAACCACAAGGTCATGCTGCAGCTGTACATAACTCTGGTGCGGCCACACCTGGAGTACTGCGTGCAGTTCTGGTCACCACATTATAGGAAGGATGTGGAAGCTTTGGAAAGGGTTCAGAGGAGATTTACTAGGATGTTGCCTGGTATGGAGGGAAGGTCTTACGAGGAAAGGCTCAGGGAATTGAGGTTGTTTTCGTTAGAGAGGAGAAGGCTGAGAGGTGACTTAATAGAGACATATAAGATAGTCAGAGGGTTAGATAGGGTGGACAGTGAGAGTCTTTTTCCTCGGATGGTGATGACCAACATGAGGGGACATAGCTTTAAATTGAGGGGTGAGAGATATAGGACAGATGTCAGAGGCAGTTTCTTTACTCAGAGAGTAGTAGGGGTGTGGAACGCCCTGCCTGCAATAGTAGTAGACTCGCCAACTTTAAGGGCATTTAAGTGGTCACTGGATAGACATATGGATGAAAATGGAATAGTGTAGGTCAGATAGGCTTCAGATGGTTTCACAGGTTGGCGCAACATCGAGGGCCGAAGGGCCCGTACTGCGCTGTAGTGTTCTAAACCCCCCCAGAGACCCTCTAGTTAGTGAGACCCCCCTACAGAGACCCCGAGATAGGGAGACCCTCTAACTAAAGGGACCCTGCCCTCAGAGACCCCCTAGCTATAGGAACCCCTCCACCCCCCAGAGACCCTCCACGTAGTGAGACTCCCTCACTTAGACCCCTACATAGGGAGACCCCCCCCTAACTAAAGGGACCCCCCCCAGAGATCCCCTTGCTAAAGGGACACCATAAAGACCCCTAGATAGGGAGACCCCCGCAGAGACAGCCTTGATAGGAGACCCCCTAACTAAATGGATGTTAGATGTTTAGCTGCTGTTGTTTAAAGAGTTAAAGGTTCTGCTCCTTTCCACAAACACCTTTATTTTACTTTAACAGACTCTGTACAAAACTCTGTCATCACATCACCTGCCACAAAGGCCACCTGAAGCCCCTTTACATAATCAGTGTCAATTATTGGATACTTAGCATAAATGAGACAACTAATTGGAATGTCTCTTAACCTATTACTTAACAGTCTCCCCTTTCTTGGAGAAAAAAAATGAGGTTAAAACAAAATTACAAGAAACTCAAAAACACACACACAATTCCCCCCTTCTTTGTTTTCTTATTTTTGGAAGACAAAAAAAGTCACAGAAACAGGCGCCCTTCATTAATAATATCCAAAAGTTTCTGTGTTCTAGCCCCTCTTTTTGTAAAACAGTCTGACAATTGATAGCTACTGTCGACCCATTTAAATTTTGCTATTTCCCCTCTGTCCAACATCAGCTTCAAACTTGCGATGTCTATCCTTAACCTTTTTTCATTGACACTTTTTGTAGAGTGCACATTTTCCCAAAGGGATTTATTATCAATGTGACATTCAATAGGTATATTACCCAAATCCCCTAATCCCAAAATTTCTGTCAATATTTGAGATATATAAAAGGCCATATCCACCGCCTCTACAAGGCTTAACGTCTCAGCAGCCAAAGTGCTTTTGACCACTCTCCTTATTTTCTTCGTTTCCCACAAGAGAGGGCAACATTTACCATTGTTCCCAAAAGGAAAATTATAAAACCTCCTGCGCTTGAACCTCATCACATAAATTTGCATAGGACGCATCACTATAAACTACGAGTTTCAAGTGCTTACGGTCACCTAAAACCGAGAACCTCAAAACACACTTCTGCATTTTTAGTTTGACCAATGCTTTATTTGCTCTTATTATGTCTTCCACTTTGGGATCATTCATTTTTGTACTTGACTCTAAGACATCAAAACTCACGTCCGGTCTAGTCTGTCTACCTAACCAATTCAGTTGCCCAATTAAACTTCGCAGTTGCTCTTTTTTCATCTTTGAAACCATTGTGTCTTTTTGTGAAACCCGGCCATGACTAATTGCTAATGGGCTGATGCTTTCCAAATAAGATTGCTGACGTAAAGTTGCCCCCAACTTAGTCTGTCCGATTTCCAGTCCAATATATTTAAATGCACCATAGGCCTCACTTCCATCTCTGAATTCTTTCCTCAAACAAGAGGTTACAATAGCTTCGAAATCATTACTCCCACCCCACAAAACATTATTGACATGCATTATAAAGATGCCAGAAAAATTTCCTTTATAGTGCAAGTAAAACATTGCCGAATCTACTTTCAACTGGCAACAGCCTAACTTTAACAAAACTGACCTTACTGAAAAATACCAGACTCTAGACGCATCATTTAATCCATATACACATTTGTTCAACTTCCAGAGTACCCCTTCTGTGTTAGCTGCCTCTTTAGGAGGACGGAGTAAAATGTCTCTATGGAGCTGATGCCCTTGCAAAAAGGCAGCTTTTATATCTAAAGATTTGCATTCCCATGCCTTTGTGGCTAATAGAGCCAAGAAGATCTTTAAAATAACCTTTCCTGCTGTAGGTGAATCTACCCTTAAATCCTGATCTTCTAAGTTTTCTTCAAATCCCCTTGCCACAAGCCTGGCCTTTGCCTTATAAGTTCCATCCGGAAGAACCTTCTCTGTGCAAATCCATCTGTGGGTTAGAGCTCTTTGTCCCCTATCCGGTACTTCCGTGTATACCCCAAATCCACTCCAGCTATGCAGTTCTTGCTGTTTGGCATCTTTGATAACTTTTTCACCTAATTTATTGGAAGCCATCAAAATCTCATGTGCATGTGGGCTCCTATTGTATTTGTAGTCTTACTCATGTTCCGAGATCTTGATAAACTATGTCCCCTCTCCCGCCTGGTATCTCATTCTGTACTGCTACTGCTTGATCCTTCCCTTCTGCTGTGGGATGTCCTTTCAATAGATCTCAACCTTTTCCTGTGGACCTGTCCACTATTCGATGTACTATCTGAACTGGCACTGTGATTCTGTGCCCTCCATTTTTGAGCTTCGTGTTCCCAATCCATTGTCTTGACTCCCTCCCCTGAATGCTGTACATTCAACCAATGTTAATACTTTCCAGTGGCCTTCCCTGCTCTACTAATAATACTGGCATCTCTCCATTGACTGGACCCTTCAGGCAAGTCTGTCACTTTTGGACCAATTTTTGGTAGTTGTCATTTTGGAAAAATACCCTTTTCTAATTCATCAGAAGTGTTTTGTTCCTCTACAGAAACCCTGTCTATATCAGTTAACTAGTCCTCATAGTTCTGTAACACGTGCATACCAGATGACCCTGGTTTCTCGTTATGTCTGTCTGCTCTGTCTAAATTTGAACAATTGTGATCTGTACCCATTATCCTTGATGAATGTACCCTAACAGTTTGATTGCCATGTTGCAAAATAATTGTTTTGCCATCTATGCCTATGGTCTTCCCTGGGCCTTTCCATTCATTAAATTTGTCTCTCTTACAGTATACTATGTCGCCTTGCTAAAAAACGGTATTTGATGGCCGTACATTATGCCTTATAGCTCTGCGAATTCTTTCAGAGACTTCTGCTTCCAAAAACCTTTTCTGCCGCTATGTAATGCATTTAAATACTCAGCAAAGGCAGAGCTAATTGTAGTCCCTTCCCAAGCTGGAGACTGGTCATCCAAAATGGATGGAATTTTAGGATTTCTACCAAACACTAATTGATAGGGAACCATCATCACCACCCGCCAACCATCTGCAATGAATTCTTTGCATGTACCCCCCATGCTAAAGCCGAATTTAGCTTGCAATTCGGTCGATCCGACAAAATTGTCCGGAGCATGTCATCGATTACAGCATGATTTCTTTCACACATACCATTACTAAATGGGCTTTCCGCAGTCATGTTGATAACTGCGATATTCACGTTTTCAGACATATCCCTAAACTCAACATTAGCAAATTCTCCCCGATTATCCGTAAGGAATTTTGCCAGCGGGCCCATTCCTGCCCTTATCCATTTTTCCATGATTTGATCTAGAATTACTCTTTTCTCTTTACTTTGTACAATCGTTGATTGACTAAATCTGGTTGCTAAATCTACAAAATGCTAAATAAATATAATATTGGCTTTATACCAGATCTTAAGGTCCATGACCACAATGTTGTTAAAATCCCTGGCCAAAGGTAGGGTTACTATTGGTCGTGCTGGTGTCCTTCTGTACTACTTACAAACTTCACAGCGATCACTAACCTGTTCAATCAGTTCAGTATAGTCCTCATCCCTTACCCCTGCACCCTTTAATAAATATTTCAGCCTCTGAGGAGGCGGATGCACAAATTGCCTTTGCAGTTTTAATACAACAAGCTTTTTATCAGCTAAAGTCCCATTTTCAACTGCCATTAACACATCCTTAACAACTGTACTTGAAATATTATTTGTCAGTAATGGAATACAATAGTGTCCCGACTATGTAAATTGTAAGTCCACCATCTTTCCAAAAACTGTTGCCTTATCCTGTTCCATATCCAGCTTCATGTGTGCTTTCTTCATTGACAGTCTGCTCAGAAGCAAAGGTATCTCACTTGATACAACATCCGTGCTAATAAAATGATTCATTCCGGCAATATTGCAATGGATCAGCACTCTTTTCGGCGACTTTAGAGTATTATCATCCCCAAACCTTGTTACGATTTCCATAACCTTGTTACGATTTTCAGCATTCAAGGAGTCTAGGGAACATTTTAACCAGTCAATTCCACACACAGTAGATGTGCAGCCACTGCCCAATACAGCACAATTGAAGGATTCTGCAAGCAACACTCTCATTACTGGCTTAAAACTGCTTGTTAATAGGGCAGTGCCTTCTTTCTGGTCGCTATCTTTTTCCTCTTCTGACTCTTCCATGTCATGTGACGCTTCAAATACTCTATTATAATGTGTTGGAAAATTGAAAGCATAATGGCATTGAGAGTCACATCGAACACATCGATTTATCATGCCCCGTGCATTTCTGGGGTTCACCTTCCTATTGTAGGTTCTAACTGGGTTTCTGTCTTCAGAAAATCTGGGTCCCGATCTGCTTCTATAGCCTCGGAACCTGTTCGTAGGCGTATGATTTCACCATCCTGTTAGTAGTATATCTTCCATATTCTGTTTTATTGCAGACTGACCTATTTGGGTCATCAGAGCCATCAGAATCAAATGTTTCCCCAGAAACTTTTTTTAAAGCTTCTGTCATCTGAACGAATAAGGTATCCTTATCCACAAACTGAACTCTTGTCAAATCCAGGAGCCTATCCATGTTGCTCACTCTAGCACAGTCAAGTAATTTAAAGGCTACACAGACTGTGGAAATTCCAGCCTGTGTTTCTGCAGCCTTTTATATAGTCTGCCAAATTCCATTATATAGTCTTCAATGGAAGCATCCTCTGTTTTCCGGAACCTATCAAAATCCGACCATGCTTCATATGCACTTAACAAGTCACCCTTTTTATAAATCTTATCCATATAACGTAATAGAGTCTCCAGACCTTCTTCTGAGTCTAACTCTTCCAATTCCAGCTCAGAAAACACTTTGCTTCGGATTTTACTGTCATAAGGTAGAGAAGGAGCTAATGCCATTCCTTGTTTTCTCTTTCCCAAGGCAGTTACCTTAGTCCACATAACTACTGCAATTCTCCATTGGTCGTACAATCCCCTTTCAGAAAATAAGGGGGTTAGTCATATCCGGCCATCTTTATCTTAGGTTCAGCCATATATCTTTTTTTTTCTTCTCACTCACTCCTTGGTTTGGTCTGGAAAAGTTGTATCTTTCACATTTGCACAGCAACCATCCTCTGCTACCATTTGTTAGACGTTTAGCTGCTGTTGTATAAAGAGTCAAAGGTACTGTTCCTTTTCACAAACACCTTTATTTTACTTTAACAGACTCTGCACAAAACTCTACCATCACATCACCTGACACAAAGGCCACCTGAGCCCCTTTTTTAATCAGTGTCAATTACTGGATACTTAACATAAATGAGACAACTAATTGGAATGTCTCTTAACCCATTACTTAACTATGGGCCCCCCACTGACCTCCTAACTAAAGGAACCCCCCCCACAGACCCCCTAGAAAAGAGACCCCTGTCTGGAAGCTTTCTCTCACCCTATGCTCAGGGTCGGGAGTCAGGGGAGGTGAGTTGATTGGATGGTAACCGTGATGATACACATTGTTGAGCTGGGTATCTACAAGTCTGGTTGGTCATGGATCAGCGTTCATCATTCTGCCACCCATCAGTACCCGGCAAACCAGGGGAAGCCATGGTCTTACAAACAAGCTGAATTCAGCGAGCTCAGGCTTTTAGAATCCCAGCATAATAACGTATCCAACAGTATTTTCCAAGCATTAGCAAAAATTTTTGACACTGAGCCACACACATTAAGCCAGGTGACCAAAAGCTTGGTCAAAGAGGAACGTTTTAAGGCATATACTAAAGGAGGTAGAAAGACGACGAGAGTATTGCAGTTGAAGGAACAGCCTCTCACGGTGGAGCGATTAAAATTGGGACTGCTCAAGAGGTCAGAGTTTGGGGAGGCAGAGATCTCAGGGAGCTGTTAGGCTGGCGGAGATTACACAGACGGTGGTGGGGGGAGTGCAAGGTGATGGAGGGGTTTGGAATAAAAGATGAACATTTTAAAATCAAGATGTTGCTTAAATGCAAACCGATGTAAGCCAGCAAGCACAGGGGAGGTGGGTGAGCAGGCCTTGTTGTGAGTTAGTACACATGCAACAGAGATTTAAATGTCCTTAAGTTCGTGGTGGGGGATCCAGCGACGGACCTGAGTGTATTGGAATAGTCAAGACAAGAGGTAACAGGGGCATGGATGAGAGTCTCAGCACCAGATAAGCTGAGATAAGGGCAGATTATAACAATATCAGAA
Organism: Scyliorhinus canicula; assembly: GCF_902713615.1. Taxonomy (NCBI): domain Eukaryota; kingdom Metazoa; phylum Chordata; class Chondrichthyes; order Carcharhiniformes; family Scyliorhinidae; genus Scyliorhinus; species Scyliorhinus canicula. Next base: position 241,548,971 of record NC_052148.1, on the reverse strand, counting down.
AGGGAGGAATAGATCCTCTTCGCGAAGGTATAGAAATCTGGGAGGAAGCTCATCTCGAGGTCAAGTATAACACGTAATGAAGGAGCTGCGCTACGAATGCTAGTGATTTCAAACAAACCTGTTGGGCTTTAACCTGGTGTTGTAAGACAACTTACTGTGCCCACCCCAGTCCAATGCCGGCACCTCCACATCATACTCCACCTTCACTGACAGAATCCTGGTGAGCGCCTCACTTATTCCTGCTCAGTGGAGGGGTAGAGAGAGGTGGTGGTGAGCTAGGGCTGTATATTTTCAGCATGTATGTGGAAACCGATGCTATGTTTTTGAATAACATCACCAAATGGTAGCATGTACTTGACATATAAGGTGGCTAGGATACATCATCAGAGGTAACAGTGCTAGAGGGGGAATGGAAGACAGCAGGTAATTGCTTGGCTGTGACTGGACAGATCAGAATGGAAGTAGGCGAATGTACCCCATCCAGCTGGCTGACAGTGGAGAGACATTAGAGAAGGGATGGTGTGGCCAACCATGTCAAAGACTGCAGGCAGGTTGAGAAGGATGTGCCATTTGTCACAGTATCATGCTCTGTCATTTGTGACAGCAGCAATGGTGGCGGGAACAGAAACCTGATTGAGGGATTCAATCATGAAATTCCGAGAAAGATGGGCACAGTTTTGGGAGGTGACAACATGTTCAAGGAGTTTGCAGAGGAAAGAGAGAGATGGTGGGGTTTGGGGGCGTTTAGTTACGAGAATGAAGGGATCAAGAGTTAGATATAGAGGGGAGGGTTGATGACCGCAAATTTGAAGGAGAGGGGAATGGTACCTTAGGAGAGGTAACCGTTAATATTATCAGATAACATGGAAGCCAAGAATGGAAAAATGGATGGTCAGCAGTTTAGTGGGAGAGGATCTAGATCATGAGGTGCGTTTGATCAACAGAACAAACTTGGAGAGGGAATGAGGGGGGATAGGAGAGAAACCAGAGAAAGATGGAAATTCAGGATTAGGCTAGAGGGGAATCCTGCAGGAGGTTTGGCCTGATGGGCTAGTGGAAGAGAGGGAACAAATAATGGCAGCTGAATGGATGTTCTCGATCTACGTGACAAAACAAATCCACGAGGTCATTGCACTTATTGTTCGAGGAGAAGATGAAAGAGGCAGGGAAGGGTTGTTTAAGAAGATCGTTTATAATGGGGAAGAGAAGCTGCTGTTACCTTTGTCTCGCTGGATAATCTACAAATTTTGAGCAGTGATGAACTGCAGGATCAGATAATGTTTTATGTCATCGAGCCAAATCTAGTGATGGATGGTTAAACCAATTGCCCACCTCAGAAGTTCAAATCTGTGTTCCTAAGGTTTAAGGAATCAAAGATGGTGTGGTTGGGTGGGTGAGGAGGGGTGATGAGGGGGATATATCAGGCAAAGGATGAGAAAGACTATTGGTTTATTGTGGGAAAATGCCATCAAAGATGGTGGCGAAAGTGTAAGGTAAGGTAAAGTTGCCATAGTCCCAGATGACCATAGGCTGCTTTCCCCTTTGAGAGGGAGAGCTGACTGGTGGTGATTTAATCTGAGGATCACCGCACCTCAGGTGAGGGGCAAGGTTGAGAAGGTGGGGCCTTCATGAATAATCTCAGCCAGTACGGGTATTGACCCCGTGCTGCTGGCCTTGCTCTTCATCACAAACCAGCTGTCTAGCCAAGTGAGCTAAACCATGGGAAAATGCATCAACGATGATGGACAAAGTGTAGCAAATCAGTAGGTGTAGAAATGCTATGGTGAATCATAGACTAACGGCAACATCGCGGTAAGTGACTTGAGGGAGGTTGTTTGCTGGGGTAATCACAGAAAGTAATGGGGTAGGGAAGGATAAGGGGAATATGGATAGAGAGCAACTTAAGGAAATTTTCAGAGATTGCATTTTCATATTGACGATGGATGTAGTGAGGATGGAAAGAGAAAACAAAGTCAAGATGGAAAGTAATGAATATGAGTCAGAGAGTTGAGATGGAGGCTGAGATCTGGGCAGTAAACTCAAACGAGAGAGAACCAGATGAGTTGCAGGCTGATATTGCCAAGGGTTGGATGATGCAGAGGCATAAAGAGAAAAGTGGAAAATATACCTACTTGACATAGCACCTCTACAAGGTAATGTTACCTAACTTCAAAGAACAAATAACAAAGAACAATACAGCACAAGAACAGGCCCTTCAGCCCTCCAAGCCTGTACCGGTCATAATACCAACCTTTGCCAAAACACTCAGCACTTCCTTGAGCCCTATCCCTCTATATCCATCCTATCCATGTGTTTGTCAAGATACCTTCTGAACGGCGTTAATGTATCTGCTTCCACAACCTTCCCTGGCAATGCATTCCAGGCACTCACCACCTTTTGCGTAAATGACCTGCCTCGCACATCTCCTCAAAACATTGCCCCACGGACCTTAAATCTATGCCGCCTGGTGACTGACCCCTCCACCCTGGGAAGGAGTGCCTGCCCATCCACTCTATCCATGCCCCTGATAATCTTGTAGACCTCTATCAGGTCACCCCTCAGCCTCCGTCTTTCTAATGAAAACAGTCCAAGTCTATTCAGCCTCTCCACATAGCTAACACCCTCCAGACCAGGCAACATCCTGGTAAACCTCCCCTTCACGCTCTCCAAAGCCGCCACATCCTTCTGGTAGTGTAGCGACCCGAATTGTGTGCAATATTCCAACTGCAGCCTTATCAAGGTTCTATACAACTGGAGCATGACTTGCCAGTTTTTATACTCGATTCTTATTCACATATTCATTCTTATTCACCTCTTATTCATAAGAACCCTAGGTCTGGATCCTCGTAGCTTTGTGATTAATTAACAGCCTTTCACGTGAGACTTCATCAAAAACCTTTTGGAAGTGGAGATATGTCCCTTCATAAGATTCCCACAACACACTTGGGTCATCACTTCCTCCAGGAATTCAAAGATTGGTCCGACAGATCTCTCCTGCCTAAAACTATGTTAACCACTGTTTGAGAGACTGTTATTGTATAGACTGTCCTCACTTTTATTCCTGATAGTCAATCCTATTATCTGATATGGAATTGAAGTAAACCAAAGGGTCGGTATTGCAGTTTCCTATTTTGTGATTTTACATTAGCCTGTTACATTCCCACAGTTCCTTGAATCCCTCATAGTTATTATCGCTGCTGCAGAAATCTGCCTTATTTTTCTGAGTGCTCTGGAATAAATTCCCTGTATCCTTGGGGACTTTTTTGGGATTGTTTTTAGCCGGTCCAATACTCCCAGCTCACTTATAGCGTTGTTAATTTTACTTGGAATATGTTTGTTTGGGAAGGCAATGTTGGTCATGTCTTCCCTCGTGAATATTTGGAGTAAGGATTCATTCAGGATAGTAGGAACATAGGAATTGGTCAATAATGATTGACAGATGGAGTTACTAAACATTTGCATCGCATGTGCCAGCACTACCTGCAGTGGAATTCTACTCTCGTGTTTTTAGTGCCTCAACATCGCCTTCTCCATCATTTTTCGTTTAGGCAGTCCTATTCCTGCAGGATCTGTTCTGACTCTTTCCCACAAGTCCTCTCTCCTGGTCACCTTTAATCACAACCTCTTTTCAACGTCATCAGTCATTGAGTTTTTGTTTTGTTAAATGGAGAAGAATAAAACTAGTCACCAAGCAGCAAGTTAACGTTCAAAACTATTTTCCAGCACTGGACAAAAAGATGCTGAACGGGAAAAGAGCACACACAGTAATGATGGATTACTGGTTAAAACAGACACCTCTGAGGTAACGGTGCAGTTTCAGCCGAATGGTTACTGATTTCAGAGAACGAGCAGTTTACTAGAAAGAATGTTGAACTGTATTTTGGGATATTTAAATGTATCAAGGAATCTGTGGGAAATTAAGGCTGTAGTTTTGGAGCAATGCATTGTAGCTTGCTTGGAGTGGTTTGTATTTTTTGATTACTGTACACGTTACTATTTAACATTGCTGCCCTTTCATCCCAGGATTGAAGAATAAACTTTACTGGCTCACGTGGTGTTCTGGGAATCAAAGAAAATGTTAATTGAAGGTGTTTGGAGTACCATACTTGGTGGCATACCTACACAGCATAGCAAAGTAAAAGTTCTCTCAGGCTGTGAGATACAAGCCGTTGGAACATAAGAAAGTGGATTGTAAGTGAGGATGGCACTGCCAGGGTAGGAGTGCCAAGGTGTCAGGCTGGTAGTGCCAAGGTGCCTGGGTGGCAGAGGGAGTGCCAGGGTGGTGCCACCCTGCCCACAGCCCGACCCCCCCCCCCCCCCCAGGGCCTCCAATTGCCTGGAAGACCCCCCCCCCCCTCAAGTGCCTTTACACCTGGTCTACATTTGTGCGGAACTGCGCTAAATGGCACCATAGCAAGGTCTGCCGCACAGGTCTGCTTACAGACCTTCTAAGGTCTGCTTACAATAGTAGCCCTTAATGAAATGGAGCACAGATGTCACTGATCCTTCCTTTTCTTATTGCCAAAGTGCATTCAGGCTGATTGCAGGACCCTACTGGGGTCATTGACCTGAATTGTTAGCTCTGTTTCTCTCACTACTGGAACTATCCCAGGTAGCCAAAATAGCTCAGACTACTTTCTCCCAGTTTGGACAGAGACCTTTCTACCCCACTTGGCCTGCAATATGACAGGGAGAATGATCAGAGTAGACACAGAGCAGGGCTCTGTACTCAAAGGGATGGGAGGAGGAAAGGGTGAAGGGATCTCAGCAGGAGACTATATCCGCCCAATGTGTACAGAAAGTAATTCTCTTAACCGGAACCTCAGTGAGGAACTGTGCAATGTCTCTATTTCACTAAACTCTCTGAAACCTTTTGCTAACAGACCTGCAGCCTCAGAGCAGGATGAGGAGAACAATGACAATGGCTGTAAAGGTGTCACAGTGGCACAGTGGTTAGCACTGCTGCTTCACAGCACCAGGGACCTGGGTTCAATTCCGGCCTTGGGTGACTGTGTGGCGTTTGCACATTCTCCCCGTGTCTGTGTGGGTTTCCTCCGGGTGCTCTGGTTTCCTCCCACAGTGCAAAGATGTGCAGGTTTTAAAAAAATATTAATTTAGAGTATCCAATTCTTTTTGTTACCAATTAAGGGGTAATTTAGCATGGCCAATCCAGCTACCCTGCACATCTTTTTTTGGGTTGTGGGGGTGAGACCCATGCAGACTCGGGGAGAATGTGCAAACTCCACACGGGCAGTGACCCGGGGCCGGGATCTAACCCGGGTTCTCGGCACCGTGAGGCAACAGTGCTAACCACAGCGCCACCGGGCTGCCCCTCAAAGGTGTGCAAGTTAGGTGGATTGGCCATGCTAAATTGCCCCTTAGTATCCAAGGATGTGTAGTTTAGGTGGGTTATAGGATTACAAGGATAGGGCCGAGGAGTGGGCCTAGGTAGGGTGCTCTTTCAGAGGGTCTGTGCAGACACAATGTGCTTAATGGCCCCCTTCTACACTGTAGGAACTCGATTCTATTCTGTAGACCATAGCCATTAACTTCTTCACATTAAACGTCTTCCAGGTTGGAGAAGGCAACATTTCCATTATCTTGCAGTCTGTCATCCATTGTTGTATAACGGTGGTCATTGATAGAGAGGAATACATGAGAAAAGAAAATTGCTTATTGTCACAAGTAGGCTTCAAATTAAGTTACTGTGAAAATCCGCTAGTCACCACATTCCGGCGCCTGTTCGGGGAGGCTGGTACTCACTTTCCAGACAGTTAGCACACAGCTTTGCCAGGGAAGCATACAGCTTTGCCATAGCATTTCTGATAATCTGTTGGAAGACAGATCGCCGAACTGGCCTGAGACCCGGCTAGTTTGTTTGAGCGTTGGTATCTGCAGACATAGTGACGGCAGTCTTAGCTTGCATGGCAGCAAGCTGGATATGCATGACTTCAGCCTGAGCTTTGCCTGCAGCACTTAGATGTTGTGTATCTTCGGTGTTTGCTGCAATGGGAGCTGAGACATTGGCCATCAGATGTTACACTGTGGTTGGGTTCACAAGTGTGGTAATATAATTGGCCTTCAAGCTCTGCACATGGTTGGTGCCCAACTCCCCCATGCTAGTCAACAGTGATTACAGTCTTTCTGGCAGGCCTGCAATGTACTGAGCATTTCTCTGTGAATACCCATCGGCCTTTTTCTGCAGACTGCCCCATTAACATCTTCATTTGCATCCTCTGGAACAGAACACGTGTGTGGCCTCATGTGCCTGTGAGCGGGCACCTTTACTTCTTCCTTTGGCTGCAGGCCACTTGTGTCTAACATTTCACCACAAAGGGATCCTGCCCCTAAGATATCTTTTAAGTTACATCTTCAAATCCCCATGAAAGAATTTTAAAAAATTTGCAGATGGTAACTGGACCAAACTGCCTTTCTAAACCAAGGATTTGAAATAACATAAAGGCATTCTCCTATTGCTCTGCTTTATGGCATTCATGTGGATGTGACTGTGTACATGTAATATATAGGGACTGGAATCTGGGAGATTCCTTTGCTAGAAGTGTGATTGGGGGATGGTGGGGATGGGGAACTTCTGGCTGCTCATGTGTTCTGACACAATTCCCAAATCCCAAGGATCTGTATGTTTGCATAAAGGAGGAGGATCCTTGTGTCCTGAAAGACATTCCGGGCAGAACTCAATGCCAATGCACATGGTGGGTTTGATGTCAGAGTGGCCCTAATCAAGCACAAGGTTGGTGTGTGAGGATCCCATCACCTTCCCACCAATTATATCCGGGACGTGACCTCACTACCAAAACCCCTCTGCCATGACCCCACTCTGCGACCCCCTTCCACCATCACCTGCCTGTGCCTGGGTCCCTCCTCAACCCGAGGTCTCAGGTGGGTGTTGTATTGGCAGCAACCATTGCCTTTCCAGTGACATCTAAGTATAGAGGACATGCCAGCAGCAGGACTTCCATCCCTGTGATCCTTGATCCTGGGGAATGGGCCATTGCTGGCCTCTTAAAAGCTCAAGATATGGTGCAGTGGGTCACCTCAGAATTAGGCGACGCAGGAATCTCACTGTTTCTCCCTCCAGCGGCCATGACCCCCATCACCTCCAATAAATTCCACCCACATGCTGTGCCAGGAATTTAAGTGGCATCTTATTGCTTCAAGGGCAGGCCAATTGACCATAAGACCATAAGACCATAAGACATAGGAGTGGAAGTAAGGCCATTCGGCCCATCGAGTCCACTCCGCCATTCAATCATGGCTGATGGGCATTTCAACTCCACCTACCAGCATTCTCCCCGTAGCCCTTAATTCCTCGCGACATCAAGAATTTATCTATCTCTGCCTTGAAGCCATTTAGCGTCCCGGCCTCCAGTGCACTCCACGGCAATGAATTCCACAGGCCCACCACTCTCTGGCTGAAGAAATGTCTCCGCATTTCTGTTCTGAATTTACCCCCTCTAATTCTAAGGCTGTGCCCACGGGTCCTCATCTCCTCGCCTAACGGAAACAGTTTCTTTGCGTCCACCCTTTCTAAGCCATGTATTATCTTGTAAGTTTCTATTAGATCTCCCCTTAACCTTCTAAACTCCAATGAATACAATCCCAGGATCCTCAGCCGTTCATCATATGTTAGACCCGCCATTCCAGGGATCATCCGTGTGAATCTCCGCTGGACACACTCCAGTGCCAATATGTCCTTCCTGAGATGTGGGGCCCAAAACTGGACACAGTACTCCAAATGGGGCCTAACCAGAGCCTTATAAAGGCTCAGTAGCACATCGCTGCTTTTATATTCCAACCCTCTTGAGATAAATGACAACATTGCATTCGCTTTCTTAATCACAGATTCAACCTGCATGTTTACCTTTAGGGAATCCTCGACTAGCACTCCCAGATCCCTTTGTACTTTGGCATTATGAATTTTCTCACCGTTTAGAAAGTAGTCTATGCTTGGATTCTTTTTTCCAAAGTGCAAGACCTCACATTTTCTCACGTTGAATTGCATCAGCCATTTCCTGCACCACTCTCCCAAACTGTCTAGATCAGGGGTGGGCAAACTACGGCCCGCGGGCCACATGCGGCCCGCCAAAGGTCTTTATGCGGCCCACCAAGTCATTAAAAAAAAAAAAAATTTTTTTTTTAAAAATTAAAAAAAAAATTTTTTTTTTTAAGGTTAATGGGGGGGGGGGGGGGCTGTTGGGTTACTTACTGGTATAGGGTGGATACGTTGACTTGAGTAGGGTGATCATTGCTCGGCACAACATCGAGGGCCGAAGGGCCTGTTCTGTGCTGTACTGTTCTATGTTCTATGTTCTATATGAGGCGCCCAGAATCATAACCGGGTGAAGTAATTATTTTACTTAATATACTATGCGGCCCTTTAAAATTGTGAATTTCTGAATGTGGCCCTTGCACGGAAAAGTTTGCCCACCCCGGTCTAGATCCTTCTGCAGCCTCCCCACTTCCTCAGCACTACCTGCCTGACCACCTAACTTTGTATCATCGGCAAACTTCGCTAGAATGCCCCCAGTCCCTTCATCCAGATCATTAATATATATGGTGTACAGCTGCGGCCCCAACACTGAACCCTGTGGGACACCGCTGGTCACCGGCTGCCATTCTGAAAAAGAACCTTTTATCCCAACTCTCTGCCTTCTGTCAGACAGCCAATCCTCAACCCATGCCAGTAGCTCACCTCAAACATCATGGGCCCTCACCTTACTCAGTAGCCTCCTGTGTGGCACCTTATCAAAGGCCTTTTGGAAATCCAGATAGACCACATCCACTGGGTTTCCCTGGTCTAACCTACTTGTCACCTCCTCAAAGAATTCTAACAGGTTCGTCAGGCACGACCTCCCCTTACTAAATCCATGTTGACTTGTTCTAATCCGACCCTGCTCTTCCAAGAATTTAGAAATCTCATCCTTAACGATCGATTCTAGAATTTTACCAACAACCGAGGTTAGGCTAATTGGCCTATAATTTTCCATCTTTTGTCTTGATCCTTTCTTGAACAAGGGGGTTACAACAGCGATCTTCCAATCGTTCGGGACTTTCCCTGACTCCAGTGATTTTTGAAAGATCTCAACCAACGCTTCCGCTATTTCTTCAGCCACCTCCCTCAGAACTCTAGGGTGTAGCCCATCGGGGCCAGGAGATTTGTCAATTTTAAGACCTTTTAGCTTTTTTAGCACCATCTCTTTTGTAATGGCAACCATACTCAACTCAGCCCCTGACCCTCTATAATTTTTGGGATATTACTCATGTCTTCCACTGTGAAGACAGACGCAAAGTACTTATTAAGTTCTCCAGCCATTTCCTCGTCTCCCATCACTAGCCATCCGGAATCAGTTTGAATTGGCCCAATGTCTACTTTGGCCTGTCATTTGTTTCTTATGTATTGAAAGAAACTTTTACTATCATTTCTTATATTACTGGCTAGCCTGCCTTCATATTTGATCCTCTCCTTCCTTATTTGTCTCTTTGTTAACCTCTGTTTGTTTTTGTAGCCTTCCCAATCTTCTGATTTCCCAGTGCTTTTGGCCACTTTATAGGATCTCTCTTTTTCTTTGATACAGATTGAGCTGAAGATCCCCGAGTTTGTTAAAAAATATACATCAATCTCACTGCAGCTTTTTTGCTAATGATAACTGATCACACTGTCACACTGGGGGTTCTTTACCTTAATGTTAGTAAAAGTGGAACTGGTTGGTTATCTTTTGGAGCGCACACCATCCTGTTGTCCTGTCTCTTTAATGTGTCAGTAGAGGTGGAGGAGACAGCAGGAGAAGTGTCTATCCCTCTCTTCCATCAGAATTGCAGAAAGGAGAGGGGAGATAAGCATCCAAATCCTGGTTCCTCATTTGAGTACCATCTTCCTAAACAGTACAATCTCACATGACAAGTTAAGATATCCAACCAGGTCTTAGTTGGAATTATTCAAACTGACCTTGTCTACCCAGAGATTTTTTGCTTGGAATATACAAATAATGATTCTTACTGCACAGTGCATGGTGAAGTTTGGAACTAGTAGCTGACACCAAAGGAAACATTTCCCAAAAATATTTCTTTTCACACTTGTGACAGAATGTAGAGTAATATTTGGAAGCATACATAGACACTCAATTGTGCTTACCCAGGATAAAAACATCAATGATATTCAAAAGTGCACACAACTGCAAAAGACTACAACATGGAAGCCTTGCAAGGGATACAGCAGTTCAAACTTTAACATAAAGGGTAATTTTTGACCCATGTTTGGAGTCTTGCACTCGGGAGCTAATATCGGAAATTCAAGCCCTCAAATTTCTGAACATTTAAAAATGGCTTGTCTCTTAAAGGCACAGAAAGAAAATGCTGAAAGAGAAGGCAAAAATTCACAAGACCTACAAATCTCTTTGAACAGTTGAATCTAAGGGACAGGGAACACGGCAACTCCACATCAAAGATTCTCTTAAGGTTAATGTGCAGGTTCAGTTGGCAGTTAGGAAAGCAAATGCAATGTTAGCATTCTTTAGAGAGGGCTAGAATACAAGAGCAGTGATGTACTTCTGAGGCTGTATGAGGCTCTGTTCAGACCCCATTTGGAGTATTGTGAGCAGTTTTGGGCCCCGTATCTAAGGAAGGAGGGTCACAAGAATGATCCCTGGAATGAAGAGCTTGTCGTATGAGGAACGCTGAGGACTCTGTGTCTGTACTCGGAGTTTGGAAGCATTAGGGGGATCTTATTGAAACTTACAGGATACTGAGAGACCTGGATAGCGTGGACGTGGAGAGAACGTTTCCACTTGTAGGAAAAACTAGATCCAGAGGACACCATCTCAGGCTAAAGGGACAATCCTTTAAAATAGAGATGAGGAGGAATTTCTGCAGCCAGAGGGTGGTGAATCTGTGGAACTCTTTGTCACAGAAGGCTGTGGAGACCAACTCACTGAGTGTGTTTAAAGCAGAGATAGATAGGTTCTTGATTAATAAGGGGTTATGAGGAAAAGGCAGGAGAATGGGGATGAGAAACATATCAACCAAAATTGAATGGTGAAGCAGACTCGATGGGCCGAGTGGCCTAATTCTGCTTCTATGTCTTATGGTCCTCTGGTCTAAAGTCCATTGCTCCAGCTGATAAGCGATAATTAGGATGTCTACTATCTTTTGTGATCATAAATAAATAACAAGCCATATATGCATGCCAAGAATATATGGTAAAGTTTAATAAATCCTCAGCAAATAATGTCCTCTATCTATATTTATTTGCTGTGCAAATTGATCAGCATCCTCTGTCTTCTGTAACTCTTGTTGTAAAAAACCTTGACACTTCATGCATATCAAAGTCCCATAATGTCAGCTGTTCTATACATCTCTGCAGATGAGTTCCAAAAATCCAGTTCTGACTCATTAAATGAGGTATAATCTTTTTATGAGGGCAACATGAATATAGCTGATCAGCCCATGGCCACATACCTGTTTGATGATTGCCATGCTTCTATTTCTTCATTATTTTCTTCTTCGGGGAAAAGATTTGGAAATGACTTATGCTTAAGTATTATGGTTCAAAACAAGGTGAATTCATACAGATCTATTAAAATGTAACCAGCTGCAGGCAGCGAAGATATGTAATAAAGCTAGACTAGCCAACTTATGGAATGTGGTGTCCCACAGTCTAATTCAAACAGAGATAATGAGAGTCAAGACTCCTCAAGCCATAATGGTTCTGTTTATTTTGAGAATACCAGGAGATGGTGTCTTGTGACCTATATAGGGTGGATATGTGGGTTTGAGTAGGGTGATCATGGCTCGGCACAACATTGAGGGGCGAAGGGCCTGTTCTGTGCTGTACTGTTCTATGTTCTATGTTCTAATCTCAACAGGAGAGGAGATGTGGCAAGTTTTATTCACAGGTGAATCTCTGAAAGGGGAAAGATGTCAGAGGGACAACCTCTTACATTCTGGGAGCATAGAAAATATCTCTTCTTGGGTTATTCTGCAACATGTCCTAGTTGACACTCATTTGGACTTTATCTTACAAAACTGCTTCAGCCCATCTCCAGAAAGGTTGGAGAAGTGTACATTAGAGAAGAGGCGGAAGATGTGATATTAAATTGAGGTTATAAAGTGGCCCCATTGTTACAGTGCTGCATTAGCCATTCATAATTACTTATTAGGACTTCTGATGGCGACCATCGAGTGAGTGGTCGCACACAGGGCAGCTCTGGATTGAAGGCGTTGTTTTGGACATTTTATACCCGTTATGGGGAAGCTCCGGCAGGAAAGTGGTGCAGAAGGTGTAGAGGGAGAGGTGATTCCCAAGATTAGTATGTCTACTGGCTTCCAGACCCGGCAAAAACAGTTAAAAAACCTGGGACAGGAACTGGAGGGGACCTGTGCCTCAACAACAATTGCGAAAATGGCAGAGGCGAAATGGTTGATGCCATTGGGAAAGGGTCAGATGGAGCAGTTGATGTCCTTCATCAAAGATGAATTTCGACAGCAAAGGAAGGAGACGCATGGGGACTGATCGAAGGCCATCAAGGGAGCAGTATAACCTCTGTGAGGGTTGATGGACCATGTAGAGAAGTGCCTTGCGGCACAAGGGGCGAAGGTACGAGAGGTGGGGGGCGATGGTGTCTGACCAGAATGATCAGATCGTGTCCTTGGAGTTAGGGGTCCTGGAGGACCTATGCCCCTATGCACCTATGCAAGTCTATGCTGAGAGTAGAGAAGCAAGAAAACAGGTCCAGGTGGCAGAACCTGTAGATCATGGGCCTGCCAGAAGCTGTGGAAGGAACAAGCACCATGGGATATGTATCAAGGTTGCTGGCTGGGTTGGTGGAGGAGGGGGTGCTGGACAAGTACCCCAGAGGTCGACAGGGCGCACAGGTCATTAAGGCAGAGGCCGAGATCCGGGGAGACACCATGGGTAGTGGTCGCACAGATGCACAAATTCGTAGAGAAAGAGAAGATCTTACGATGCACCAGGGAGAAGTGAGACTGCGAATGGGAGGGGAAACTGTGTCCCAATATATCAGGATATTGGTGCGGAGCTGGCGAAGAGGTGAGCAGGACTCTATAGGACCAAGGCGATGTTGTACCGAAGGCAGATCTGGTTTGGGTTGCTGTACCCGGCGAAACTGCGGGTCATTTTTAAAGGTCGGGAGTACTATTTTGAAACGGCAGAAGAGGTGAATTACTTTATAAGGGACCATATACTGGGAGTGAACTGAGAGTTGGTGTGAGATGGATGAGCTGCATCTACAAAGTTTTAGGTTATAGCTGTTGCATGTTGCTGGAGGTTGGGGGTGTGTCTTTTCTTTGTTGATGTTATTGCACTCTGGGGAGTTATACGTCTTGAAGCTTGAATGGGGGAATGCAGGGGGCCTTTGAGCGGGAGCTGCCACACTGGCAGGTAATGCTGATGAACGGAGGTGAGGTGGAGAAGGATGCCGGAAAAAGGTGACTAGGTTGGGATAGGGAGAAGGGGGAGATGGGGGAAGGAGGGGTGGGAAGAGGGAGGGGGATTGACATATAACCTCTTCACTTATGTGCCCCATTTAGATTATTAGACCTCAAAATTCAAAACCGCCCTCCCCCTCGGGGAATCCAGCAGTGAAATAGAGGTGAGAGCTGTCGGCTCCAGAATGTCCATGCCTTTTACAGCACTCCTTGGGGGCCTGCAGGGGCTGGTGTGCTCTCCCCGACCTCTTGAGGAAACCTTTGGCTGCTAATTGTGGCCTCTAACTTGCCCCTACCAGGATCGGTGAATTCTCCCCACCCCAAGTGGCCTCACTCTGTCCCTCCTTCCCCCATGCCAGAGTTGCAGGCAAGCTCTCCTGATTGCCAAGGACTGTCCAGAAATGTCCCTCATTATAGCCTCGCACCAATGCTTTTCCCACTTGATGGCTGGCCAAGCTGTCAATTCATCACACTTCCAGATGAGAAACAATTGGAAAATGATAATGAGGTCCTGCTCTTAAATGTGGCAGGAGCTCCACATCCCTAGCGTTACCTATTTTGGTCTCTTACAGTCCTTCACAGACTCCTTTAAATATTGGGTTCATATTATCCGAGCAATATGTGGTCTACTTATACTTCCTACCAAAATATATCGGGCTGGATTCACTGATTTGGAGGCTAAATGCCAACGCCGGTGTGGGAACTGTGGCGTTTTACGACACAAAAATTGGCGCTGAACCCTCACCGATCCTGCGGCCGGTGAGGAGCAGGCAGATGCGCTAAGTGAAATTCCCGGCTCCCACGACACAAAAACAGCTGTAGGATGGCTGGGTCCATGGCCGCGCAGAACGGACCTGCCAACTACTGACCCTTGGCCACACCTGGCCACGCACCAGTCCCCCCAGCCCTTGCGGAAGCCCCCGGCCAGCAGCATTGCTCCCACCCAACTATGGCAGGGCTGGATGCAGTCCGCAGCCACCACATCAGGTTCCCGTCTGCTGGGACCACAAGTGAAGCGCGCTGTCGGGAGCTCGGTACATCGGAGGCGGTGAATCACGGAGCCCCTGGAGAATAGAGGGTTAGACCCGCTCATGATATGCCAACGGTGTTTAAATGCCGTGCAGCGAGCGAGCATTTATGCCATTTTTGGGGTGCCAGAGAATCCCAATTTGGTGTCAAACTGGTGCCTCCCGCAATTTTGGCGTTGGAGGTTAATCTCCGCCCAATCGCGGTTCGCGATTTCGGCATCGGCCGACGGTGAATCCCGCCCATTATCTCACAGTGATCTATATTGAAATTATTTTGTCAACTACATGCCTATCTGCAAGTTTATTAATATCTTCCTCTATTTTGTCGCAATATTGTCTGGATCCCCAATTTGATGTAGTTGTCATTCCAATTCTTGAGTCCAAATGGTTTACGTTCGACTGAAATGACGGCATCACAAGGGAACCATACCTGAAAAAAGTTTGTGCCGATGTATTCACTTTCTTTGCTTTAGCCACATAAAGTATGTTTTCACCTTGGGTTGTTAGTGGTCATTCAAATAGACTTTATGGATTTCAGCACTTCAACATGGCTATACTGTGACTGTTGCTGTTGCATGATGTGACATAGAACATAGAACAGTACAGCACAGAACAGGCCCTTCAGCCCTCGATGTTGTGCCGAGCAATGACCACCCTACTCAAACCTGCGTATCCACCTTATACCCTTAACCCAACACCCCCCCCCCCCTTACTTTTTAGGACACTACGGGCAATTTAGCATGGCCAATCCACCTAACCCGCACATCTTTGGACTGTGGGAGGAAACCGAAGCACCCGGAGGAAACCCACGCACACACGGGGAGGATGTGCAGACTCCGCACAGACAGTGACCCAGCCGGGAATCGAACCTGGGACCCTGGAGCTGTGAAGCATTTATGCTAACCACCATGCTACCGTGCTGACCTGGATGCTTTTCTCTTTCTCAGTCTCTGTTTCTTCTCTGACTTATCTTTTTCTCAATAAGGACCAGAAGTCAGTGACAATCGCTGAAATAAAATAATTACGAGTGGCTGTAGTCCCATTTCAGTGGTAGAAGGCATGATCTGCATATTTATGCTGTTTCCATGATTAATTATTCTTGACTGACATGGTAGATTAGTTGAATATAATCGTTATTTGAAGAAAGTATTGTACATTATTAATTCTGGACGCTTCATACAATAGCACAATAGTGGATAGCGCAATCGCTTCACAGCTCCAGGGTCCCAGGTTCGATTCCGGCTTGGGTCACTGTCTGTGCGGAGTCTGCACATCCTCCCCGTGTATGCGTGGGTTTCCTCCGGGTGCTCCGATTTCCTCCCACAGTCCAAAGATGTGCAAGTTAGGTGGATTGGACATGATAAATTGTACTTAGTGTCGGAAATTGCCCTTAGTGTTGGGTGGGGTTACTGGGTTATGGGGATAGGGTGGAGGTGTTAACCTTGGGTAGGGTGCCCTTTACAGGAGCCGGTGCAGACTCGATGGGCCGAATGGCCTCCTTCTGCACTGTAAATTCTATGATCATAATAGATCCTCAATGATTTCTACCATTGTGATAGAACCTTAGTTTATGTTTGTTCTTTCCATTTAAAATTCTTAAGACTGTAGCAAGATAGAGATAAGTTTGCATTCTCCTGTAGCATAACTGTGTCTCAGTTCAGTGCTCCTTTGTATTGTCTAATAGAATGGCTAGTTATAGCTAAACACCAGTGATTTGTCTTTGATATTAACAGATGTCAAGTGGAATTTGTGGGACTTACACCATTGCGAGGGAGGGAAAATCAGCTGGCAACGCTCTGGACTGTTGCCAGATGAGTAATCAACTTGATAGTAAAACTGGAGGTAGTTTGAGAGTGTTGCTTCTGTGCTGTCTTGCCTAGTGTATGATTCCATTTAATCTCCTCCTACGCCTTGTGGTGCACTAAAACAGACTTTTGCCTATTTCCATAGCTGGAACAGGTTGCTCGTCATGAGCCAGAGGCTTGTAGCTTGAGGTGTGCCACTCCACATTAAGTGTGGCTGATCAGGAGTCTCCCCTGCTCTTATGACAAGCTATTGGGTTGTTGGAAGGATTTGCAGGTTGACATATTCAGACTGTTTGGCCACGATATGAACCCACTTTCCTTGGACATCACGTCCTGGGATTGACCCAAATCCAGAGGCAAGGATGCTACCCCCTGCGCTGCAAAACATCCTTTGTGGATTATGAATGACAAGGGCATAAGAGAGGGATGAAGAAAAAAAAGGTATACGGGCTAGTTTGTATTGCTGTATTTATTGCCCATCCCTTGTTACCTGGAGGAGGTGGTGGTCTTTGGGATCAAGGAATACTTGCTTCCATTCCAGTTCGATGGGTTCTGAGATGGCTGATAAGTCCAATGCGCCACCTGCAGACTCTGCCATGTGCAGGGCAGGTGGCACTTGGAGGGTTGCATAGATGAATTGCTGGGAGGTTTGCGCGCCTCGGACACCTCAGCTTCTCCGCTGCACGTTCCTGACAACGTCTCTCAATGTTTTTAGTGCCTTCCCCTTGAAAGGTTAGAAACCAGGGATTCCCATGAGATTAAATTCCCATTGGAATTAAAATTGGGTGAGTGTTAGCACATGCGTAACTAATGTCTGCCGGAAATATAAGGTGCACGCACAATATGGTGTCAATCAGCATGCAATGCTGATTTCATGCCAGCACTGCTAGTTTGAAGCTCAGCATTCCAGCTCATGCCCTCTCATAACCTCACACAGCTGAACATGCATTCAGCAGCGGGAATTACATCCCCTTCTCTCCAATCCCATTAACTTTGAGCTATTGCTATGATTCTACAAAATTTAGTACTTTCTATAATTCTTTCAAGTTTAAAAGGTTTACAGGGACTGGTAAGACGGATGCTGAAGGACATGTTCCTGACTTCAAGGCACAACCAGTCGTTCCCACACATGGGTGCAGTAGTAAGTATTGCCCCTGGAATACAGCATAACTGGAAGAATGTACAGGGGCCATGTAGAGCAGGACACGCTGCTCAAAGAGGGAGGAGAAGGAGGATTATAAGGCATCTCAGAAGAAATTGATATCCACCCAGGGCCAGCCTAACTAAACCTTTACATGAAACAATGTGTGAGATTCCTGCACTTCAATAAGCACATACTCAATGAAACCTGCCACCTGCTGCAGACACTGGCAACATCAGAACAGGGCAAGAACTGCATTGCTAGTGGCAATGCGGGTCACCGTGGTGATAAACCTTTGTCCATCCTGCTCCTCCCAGGCCAGTTAGAAATTTGTACAACATCTTAGGTTTTTGCTATCAGCTGTTGCGTAAGGGAAGTCACCAAGACTGTTTATTCATTGATAAATAATCACTTTTCATTATTTTTTTCCTAGAGGAAAGCTAGTAAAGTGAGCAGGCAGCTTGAAGTGCAGGCTTACCCATGGGGAAGGCGGCAATTGACTGCATTCACATCCCTTTGTAGGTGTCACAAGTCAATTCCATCATGTACCAGTACTGAACAGGTTTCCACTTTCTCAGTGTCCAGCTAGTGTGTGAACCTTAGTTCCCTATTCATCAACTATCCCACACTTTTCTTTCCCTGTCACTGACCATCACACTTCCCTGTCGCCGACCATCACACTTCCCTGTCACTGACCTTCACACTTCCCTGTCACCGACCCTCACAATTCCCTGTCACCGACCCTCACACTTCCCTGTTACTGACCATCACACTTCCCTGTCACTGACCATCACACTTCTCTCTCACTGACCATCACACTTCTCTCTCACTGACCTTCACACTTCCCTGTCACTGACCATCACACTTCCCTGTCACCGACCCTCACAATTCCCTGTCACCGACCCTCACACTTCCCTGTCACCGACCATCACACTTCTCTCTCACTGACCATCACACTTCTCTCTCACTGACCTTCACACTTCCCTGTCACCGACCATCACACTTCCCTGTCACCGACCATCACACTTCCCTGTCACCGACCATCACACTTCCCTGTCACTGACCATCACACTTCCCTGTCACTGACCATCACACTTCCCTGTCACTGACCATCACACTTCCCTGTCACTGACCATCACACTTCCCTGTCACTGACCATCACACTTCCCTGTCACTGACCATCACACTTCCCTGTCACTGACCATCACACTTCCCTGTCACTGACCATCACACTTCCCTGTCACTGACCATCACACTTCCCTGTCACTGACCATCACACTTCCCTATCACTGACCATCACACTTCCCTGTCACTGACCATCACACTTCCCTGTCACTGGCCATCACATTTCCCTGTCACTGACCATCACACTTCCCTGTCACCGACCATCACACTTCCCTGTCACTGACCTTCACACTTCCCTGTCACTGACCATCACACTTCCCTGTCACCGACCATCACACTTCCCTGTCACCGACCATCACACTTCCCTGTCACTGACCATCACACTTCCCTGTCACCGACCTTCACACTTCCCTGTCACTGACCATCACACTTCCCTGTCACTGACCATCACACTTCCCTGTCACTGACCATCACACTTCCCTGTCACCGACCATCACACTTCCCTGTCACTGACCATCACACTTCCCTGTCACTGACCATCACACTTCCCTGTCACCGACCATCACACTTCCCTGTCACTGACCATCACACTTCCCTGTCACTGACCTTCACACTTCCCTGTCACTGACCATCACACTTCCCTGTCACTGACCATCACACTTCCCTGTCACCGACCATCACACTTCCCTGTCACCGACCATCACACTTCCCTGTCACTGACAATCACACTTCCCTGTCACTGACCATCACACTTCCCTGTCACTGACCTTCACACTTCCCTGTCACTGACCATCACACTTCCCTGTCACTGACCATCACACTTCCCTGTCACCGACCATCACACTTCCCTGTCACTGACCTTCACACTTCCCTGTCACTGACCATCACACTTCCCTGTCACTGACCATCACACTTCCCTGTCACCGACCATCACACTTCCCTGTCACTGACCATCACACTTCCCTGTCACCGACCATCACACTTCCCTGTCACTGACCATCACACTTCCCTGTCACTAACCATCACACTTCCCTGTCACTGACCATCATACTTCCGTCACCGACCATCACACGTCCCTGTCACTGACCATCACACTTCCCTGTCACTGACCATCACATTTCCCTGTCACTGACCATCACACTTCCCTGTCACCGACTGTCACACTTCCCTGTCACTGACCATCACACTTCCCTGTCACTGACCATCACACTTCCCTGTCACTGACCATCACACTTCCCTGTCACTGACCATCACATTTCCCTTACACTGACCATCACACTTCCCTGTACTGACCATCACACTTCCCAGTCACTGACTATCACACTTCCCAGTACTGACCATCACACTTCCCTGTCACCAATCATCACACTTCCCTGTCACCGACTGTAGTAGTATGACTAGGGAGATCATATGACCTTAGAACTAAGCTGCCATTTGTACAGCAGTCCCGCTGCCATTGGCCCAGGCAAGTCATGTGCCTCTCTGCCAATTGGCTGTGGCTAGTCATGTGACTCGCCGCCAATTGGCTGAGAGGATGGTAGCTCCTCCTACAAGGCGGGGTATAAAAGCTCGTACCATGCGGCAGTCAGCCTTTCCTTGTACGACCACTGCCGGGCTCACATCTAGCTTATTAAAGCCTAATATTTGGATCCTCTCTACGACTCGTGTCAGATTGATGGTATATCAATTTAATAAGCTAGATTTTGAAGATGGAACTACGGATCAAGCCCGAATGCCTCCGCATCAGCCCGCATGCTGCTAACACCTCAGCCACTTTTAAACATTGGCTGGCGTGTTTTAATGGCTACCTCGCTACTGCAGAAAACCGCCCGACAAAGGAGCAAAAACTCCACATCCTCCACTCGTGCGTGGACACCGCCGTCTACTCATTGATAGAAGATGAGCTGGATTATGATGTCGCTATGGACCTGCTAAAAGGACATTTTATCAGGCCAGTGAACCAGGTCTCCGCGCGGCATCTCCTGGCTACAAGGCAACAATTCCCCGGTGAGTCTGTCGAAGAATTCTATCGGGCTCTCATTATCCTTGGGAGAAAGTGCGCCTGCCCGCAAGTTACTGCGGCAGAGCACACAGAACTGCTAATCCGGGATGCCTTTGGTCGCAGGCATGCAGTCACCCCAGATACGCCAGAGACTTCTCGAAAAAGACACTCTCCGCCTCGCTGAGGCACGGACCCTCGCATCCTCTCTGGAGGTCGCTGACCGCAACGCGCGTATGCCCCTGGCCGCACTGCAGCTCCTTGGGCAACATGGCACACGACCCTCCTCGCCCTCGCTGACTCGGACCCCCAGACCTGCGCTGCGGGACGCCCCGATAAGCCCACGGGCCCCCGCTGCTATTTTTGTGGTCAGGCCAAGCACCCCCGCCCGCGCTGCCCAGCCCGCACCGCAGTCTGTAAAAGCTGCGGCAAGAAGGGCCACTTTGCGGCCATCTGCCAATCGAAGTCGGTCGCTGCCATCCCAGACGGAGACCATGGATCTCCCCCACCGCGCTCATCTAGGGCCCTGTGCGGCCCACGGACCTCGCTGCCCCCCCCCCCCCCCGCCACGAGTGATTCCCGGACGCCGCCATCTTGGGCCCCCGATGCCACGTGCTACCCGCGGGCGCCGCCATTCTGGGCCACCGACTACACGTGCGGCCGACGGGCGCCGCCATTTTGGATCGGCTCGGAGGACCCCGCAAGCGACTACTTTGTTGTGGATGACGACTCCGAGTTCCTGCCGCGACTCGCCTCGGTGACTCTGGACCAATCACGGCCCCGTACGCTCTCCACGGCGACCACGCAGATCTGCCTCAGCGGCCACGAAGCGAGCTGTTTACCGGGAGCACAGAGGGTTTTGTCCACCCCAACACGGTAAGACGCTGCGCGCTCCCCGTCCTCCCAGTAAAGCACAAAATCGCTCTGGCCTTGGGTTCGCACTCCGTCCAAATCACTGGGTGCTGCGTAGCGGACCTCACGGTCCAGGGAAGGGTTTTTAAAAATTATAAATTTCTCATCCTTCCCCGCCTCTGCGCCACGGCACTTCTTGGACTGGATTTTCAGTGCAACCTGCAGAGCTTGACTTTTAAATTCGGCGGCCCTATTCCCCCCCCTTACTGTCTGCAGCTGTCAAGGTCGACCCCCCTTCTCTGTTTGCGAACCTCACCCCGGATTGCAAACCCGTCACCACCAGGAGCAGACGATACAGTGCCCAGGACCGGACCTTCATCAAGTCCGAGGTCCAAAGGCTGCTGAAGGAAGGGGTCATTGAGGCCAGCACCAGCCCCTGGCGAGCCCAAGTGCTGGTGGTTAGGACTGGGGAGAAAAACCAGATGGTCATTGACTACAGTCAGACCACCAACAGGTTTACGCAGCTGGACGCGTATCCTCTCCCCCGTATCTCCGACCTGGTTAACAGGATCGCGCAGTACAAGGTCTTCTCCATGGTGGACCTTAAGTCCGCCTATCACCAGCTCCCCATCCGCACGTAGACCGACTCTATCACTTTTTAAGGGTTCCATTCGGTGTCACCAATGGGGTCTCGGTCTTCCAAAGGGAGATGGATCAAATGGTTGACCAATACGGTTTACGGGCCACCTTTCCGTATCTCGACAATGTCACCATTTGCGGCCATAACCAGCAGCACGGTAGCATGGTAGTTAGCATAAATGCTTCACAGCTCCAGGGTCCCAGGTTCGATTCCCGGCTGGGTCACTGTCTGTGCGGAGTCTGCACGTCCTCCCCGTGTGTGCGTGGGTTTCCTCCGGGTGCTCCGGTTTCCTCCCACAGTCCAAAGATGTGCGGGTTAGGTGAATTGGCCATGCTAAATTGCCCGTAGTGTCCTAAAAAGTAAGGTTAAGGTGGGGGGTTGTTGGATTACTGGTATAGGGTGGATACGTGGGTTTGAGTAGGGTGACCATGGCTCGGCACAACATCGAGGGCCAAAGGGCCTGTTCTGTGCTGTACTGTTCTATGTTCTATGTAGGACCACGACATCAACCTCCAAAAATTCCTCCGTACCGCAAAACTCCTTAAACTCACTTACAATAAGGATAAGTACGTGTTCAGCACCGACCGTCTAGCCATCCTCAGCTACGTAGTGCGTAACGGAGTAATAGGCCCCGACCCCGAACGCATGAGCCCCCTCATGGAACTCCCTCTCCCTAACTCACTCAAAGCCCTCAAACGCTGCCTGGGCTTCTTTTCCTATTACGTCCAGTGGGTCCCCAACTACGCCGACAAAGCCCGGCCACTTATCCAATCCAACACTTTCCCCCTGTCGACGGAGGCCTGCCAGGCTTTTAGCCGCATCAAAGCGGATATCGCAAAGGCCACGATGCGAGCTATCGACGAGTCCCTCCCATTCCAGGCCGAGAGTGACGCGTCCGATGTAGCTCTGGTGGCCACACTCAACCAAGCGGGCAGACCCGTGGCCTTCTTCTCTCGGACCCTCCACGCTTCAGACCTCCGCCATTCCTCGGTGGAAAAGGAGGCATAGGCCATTGTCGAAGCTGTGCGAAATTGGAGGCACTAGCTGGCCGGCAGGAGGTTCACCCTCCTCACAGACCAACGGTCAGTGGCCTTTATGTTCGATAATGCACAGAGGGGCAAGATCAAGAATGACAAGATCTTGCGGTGGTGGATCGAGTTGTCCACGTACAACTACGATATCATGTATTGTCCTGGGAAGCTCAATGAGCCTCCTGATGCCCTGTCCCGTGGTACCCGCGCCAACGCGCAGATAGACCGCCCCCGCACCCTCCACGCGTCTTTCCTCTGCCATCCAGGGGTAACCCGCTTCTTTCATTTCATCAAGACCCGCAACCTGCCCTACTCCATCGAGGAGGTCAGGACCGTGACCAGGGATTGCCACATTTGCGCAGAGTGCAAACGGCACTTTTACCGCCCCGAGCAGGCGCATCTGATAAAGGCTTCCCGCCCCTTTGAACGTCTCAGCATGGACTTCAAGGGTCCCCTCCCCTCCGACAATCGTAGCATATACTTTTTAAATGTGCTTGGCGAGTACTCCCACTTCCCTTTTGCCATTCACTGCCCTGACATGACCATGACAACCGTCATCAAGGCCCTCCTCTCCATTTTCTCCCTGTTCGGTTATCCCGCGTACAGCGACCGGGGGTCCTCCTTCATGAGTGACGAGCTGCGCTTAGCAGGGGCATCGCCTCCAGCAGGACGACCAGTTACAACCCCCGGGGTAACGGTCAGGTCGAGAGGGAGAACGGTACGGTTTGGAAGACCGTCCTGCTGGCCCTACGGTCCAGAAATCTCCCAGTCTCCAACTGGCAAGAGGTCCTCCCAGACGCCCTCCACTCTATCCGGCATCTCCCCTGTACTGCCACGAATCAAACACCCCTTCTCACGCGTCACTCCTTCCCACCCGCCCCCCCCCCCCCCGCCCCATCCGCTGTCCCGCTGCCCATTGGCCCAGGCACGTCATGTGCCTCTCTGCCAACTGGCTGTGGCTAGTCATGTGACTCCCTGCCGATTGGCCGAGAGGATGGTAGCTCCACCTACAAGGCGGGGTATAAAAGCTTGTACCATGCGGCAGTCAGCCTTTCCTTGTACGACCACTGCCGGGCTCACATCTAGCTTATTAAAGACAAATATTTGGATCCGCTCTACGACTCGTGTCAGATTGATGGTACATCACCGACCATCACACTTCCCTGTCACTGACCATCACACTTCCCCGTCACTTACAATCACACTTCCCCGTCACTGACCATCACACTTCCCTGTCACCGATCATCACACTTCCCTGTCACTAACCATCACACTTCCCTGTCACCGATCATCACACTTCCCTGTCACCGACCATCACACTTCCCTGTCACTGACCATCACACTTCCCTGTCACCGACCATCACACTTCCCTGTCACTGACCATCACACTTCCCTGTCACTAACCATCACACTTCCCTGTCACTGACCATCACACTTCCCTGTCACCGACCATCACACTTCCCTGTCACTGACCATCACACTTCCCTGTCACTGACCATCACACTTCCCTGTCACTGACCATCACACTTCCCTGTCACCGACCTTCACACTTCCCTGGCACCGATCCTCACACTTCCCTGTCACTGACCATCACACTTCCCTGTCACTGACCATCACACTTCCCTGTCACTGACCGTCACACTTCCCTGTCACCGACCATCACACTTCCCTGTCACTGACCATCACACTTCCCTGTCACCAACCATCACACTTCCCTGTCACTGACCTTCACACTTCCCTGCCACTGACGATCACACTTCCCTGTCACTGACCATCTCACTTCCCTGTCACTGACCATCACACTTCCCCGTCACTGACCATCACACTTCCCTGTCACTGACCATCTCACTTCCCTGTCACTGACCGTCACACTTCCCTGTCATCGACCATCACACTTCCCTGTCACCGACCATCACACTTCCCTGTCACTGACCATCACACTTCCCTGTCACTGACCATCACACTTCCCTGTCACTGACCATCACACTTCCCTGTCACTGACCATCACACTTCCCTGTACTGACCATCACACTTCCCTGTCACTGACCATCACACTTCCCTGTCACCGACCGCAACACTTCCCTGTCACTGACCATCACACTTCCCTGTCACTGACCATCTCACTTCCCTGTCATTGACCATCACACTTCCCTGTCACTGACCATCTCACTTCCCTGTCACTGACCATCATCCTTGGCCGCAATGCAAATATTTTTTTAAAGTTTCAGAGTACCCAATTGTTTTTTCCAATTAACAGGCAATTTATTGTGGCGAATCCCCGACCCTGCACATCTTTTTGGGTTCTGGGGACCAGACCCATACAGACACGGGGGGAATGTGAAAACTCCACATGGACAGCGACCCGTGGCTGTGGTCAGTGACCCGCGGCTGTGGTCAGTGACCTGGGGCTGTGGTCAGTGACCCAGGGCTGTGGTCAGTGACCCGGGGCTGTTGACAGTCACCGGGGGCTGTGGTCAGTGACCCGGGGCTGTGGTCAGTGACCTGGGTCTGTGGTCAGTGACCTGGGTCTGTGGTCAGTGACCCGGGGCTGTGGACAGTGACCCGGGGCTGTGGACAGTGACCCGAGGTCAGTGACCCGGGTCTGTGGTCAGTGACACGGGGCTGTGGACAGTGACCCGGGGTTGTGACCCAGGGCTGTGGACAGTGACCCGGGTCTGTGGTCAGTGACCCGGGGCTGTGGACAGTGACCCGGGGCTGTGGACAGTGACCCGGGGCTGTTGACAGTCACCGGGGGCTGTGGTCAGTGACCCGGGTCTGTGGTCAGTGACCTGGGTCTGTGGTCAGTGACCCGGGTCTGTGGTCAGTGACACGGGGCTGTGGACAGTGACCCGGGGTCGTGACCCAGGGCTGTGGACAGTGACCCGGGGCTGTGGACAGTGACCCGAGGTCAGTGACCCGGGGCTGTGGTCAGTGACACGGGGTTGTGGACAGTGACCCGGGGTCGTGACCCAGGGCTGTGGACAGTGACCCGGGGCTGTGGACAGTGACCCGAGGTCAGTGACCCGGGACTGTGCGCAGTGACCCGGGGCTGTGGTCAGTGACCCGGGGCTGTGGTCAGTGACCCGGGGCTGTGGTCAGTGACCCGGGGCTGTGGTCAGTGACCCGGGGCTGTGGTCAGTGACCCGGGGCTGTGCGCAGTGACCTGGGGCTGTGGTCAGTGACCCGGGGCTGTGGACAGTGACCCGGGGCTGTGGTCAGTGACCCGGGGCTGTGGACAGTGACCCGGGGCTGTGGTCAGTGACCCGGGCAGTGACCCGGGGCTGTGGTCAGTGACCCGGGGCTGTGGTCAGTGACCCGGACAGTGACCCGAGGTCAGTGACCCGGGGCTGTGGACAGTGACCCCGGGCTGTGGTCAGTGACCCTGGGCTGTGGACAGTGACCCGGGGCTGTGGTCAGTGACCCGGGGCTGTGGACAGTGACCCGGGGCAGTGGACAGTGACCCGGGGACTGTGGTCAGTGACCCGGGACTGTGGTCAGTGACCCGGGCAGTGACCCGGGACTGTGGTCAGTGACCCTGGGCTGTGGACAGTGACCCAGGGGCTGTGGTCAGTGACCCGGGGGCTGTGGACAGTGACCCGGGGCTGTGGACAGTGACCCGGGGCTGTGGTCAGTGACCCGACCCGGGGCTGTGGTCAGTGACCCGGGCAGTGACCCTGGGCTGTGGACAGTGACCCCGGGCTGTGGTCAGTGATCCGAGGCTGTGGACAGTGACCCCGGGGCTGTGGTCAGTGACCCGGGGCTGTGGACAGCGACCCGTGGCTGTGGTCAGTGACCCGGGGCTGTGGACAGTGACCCGGGCAGTGACCCGTGGCTGTGGTCAGTGACCCGGGGCTGTGGACAGTGACCCGGGGCTGTGGTCAGTGACCCTGGGCTGTGGTCAGTGACCCGGGGCTGTGGACAGTGACCCGGGGCTGTGGTCAGTGACCCTGGGCTGTGGTCAGTGACCCCGGGCTGTGGTCAGTGACCCGGGGCTGTGGACAGCGACCCGTGGCTGTGGTCAGTGACCCGGGGCTGTGGTCAGTGACCCTGGGCTGTGGTCAGTGACCCGGGGCTGTGGTCAGTGACCCTGGGTCTGTGGTCAGTGACCCGGGGCTGTGGTTTGTGACCCGGGGCTGTGGACAGTGACCCGGGGCTGTGGACTGTGACCCGGGGCTGTGGTCAGTGACCCGGGGCTGTGGACAGTGACCCGGGCAGTGACCCGGGGCTGTACACAGTGACCGGGGGCTGTGGACAGTGACCCGGAGGCTGTGGTCAGTGACCCGGGGCTGTGGTCACTGACCCGGGGCTGTGGTCAGTGACCCGGGGCTGTGGACAGCGACCTGGGGCTGTGGACAGTGACCCGGGGCTGTGGTCAGTAACCCAGGGCTGTGGTCAGTGACCCGGGGCTGTGGACAGCGACCTGGGGCTGTGGACAGTGACCCGGGGCTGTGGTCAGTAACCCAGGGCTGTGGTCAGTGACCCGGGGCTGTGGTCAGTGACCCGGGGCTGTGGTCAGTGACCCGGGGCTGTGGACAGTGACCCGGGGCTGTGGTCAGTGATCCGGGGCTGTGGTCAGTAACCCGGGTTGTGGTCAGTGACCCGGGGCTGTGGTCAGTGACCCGGGGCTGTGGTCAGTGACCCGGGGCTGTGGTCAGTAACCCGGGCAGTGACCCGGGGCTGTGGTCAGTGACCCGGGCAGTGACCCGGGGCTTTGGACAGTGACCCGGGGCTGTGGTCAGTGACCCGGGGCTGTGGTCAGTGACCCGGGTCTGTGGTCAGTGACCCGGGGGCTGTGGACAGTGACCCGGAGCTATGGTCAGTGACCCGGGGCGGTGGTCAGTGACCCGGGGCTGTGGTCAGTGACCCGGGGCTGTGGTCAGTGACCCGGGGCTGTGGTCAGTGACCCGGGGCTCTGGAGAGTGACCCTGGGCTGTGGTCAGTGACCCGGGGCTGTGGTCAGTGACCCAGGGCTGTGATCAGTGACCCGGAGCTGTGGTCAGTGACCCGGGGCTGTGGTCACTGACCCGGGGCTGTGGTCAGTGACCCGGGGCTGTGGCCAGTGACCCGGGCAGTGACCCAGGGCTGTGGTAAGTGGCCGGGGCTGTGGACAGTGACCCGGGGCTGTGGTCAGTGACCCGGGGCTGCGGTCAGTGACCCGGGGCTGTGGTCAGTGACCTGGGGCTGTGGTCAGTGACCCGGGGCTGTGTTCAGTGACCCGGGGGCTGTGGTCAGTGACCCGGGGCTGAGGTCAGTGACCCGGGGCTGAGGTCAGTGACCCGGGGCTGTGGTCAGCGACCCGGGGCTGTGGACAGTGACCCCGGGCTGTGGACAGTGACCCAGGGCTGTGGTCAGTGACCCGGGGCTGTGGTCAGTGACCCGGGGCTTGTGGACAGTGACCCTGGGCTGTGATCAGTGACCCGGGGCTGTGGTCAGTGACCCGGGGCTGTGGACAGCGACCTGGGGCTGTGGACAGTGACCCGGGGCTGTGGACAGCGACCCGGGGCTGTGGAAAGTGACCCGGGGCTGTGGTCAGTGACCCGGGGCTATGGTCAGTGACCCGGGGCTGTGGTCAGTGACCCGGGGCTGTGTTCAGTGACCCGGGGGCTGTGGTCAGTGACCCGGGGCTGTGGACAGCGACCTGGGGCTGTAGACAGTGACCCGGGACTGTGGTCAGTGACCCAGGGGCTGTGGTCAGTGACCCGGGCAGTGACCCGGGGGCTGTGGTCAGTGACCCGGGGCTGTGGACAGCGACCTGGGGCTGTAGACAGTGACCCGGGGCTGTGTTCAGTGACCCGGGGGCTGTGGTCAGTGACCCGGGGCTGTGGACAGCGACCTGGGGCTGTAGACAGTGACCCGGAGCTGTGTTCAGTGACCCGGGGGCTGTGGTCAGTGATCCGGGGCTGTGGTCAGTGACCCCTGACCTCACAATGCTAACATAAAAGCAAACATAAAATAAACATTCAAAACCAAATTTAAAAATGAAATCATGCCATATGCCATACAATTGTAAACTTTGTGCATTCCCTTTAGTACCTGTCTTCTTGTGTCTTTGTCTGTACTACGACTTACACATTGTTACACCAGTGGCTGCTACAAGACTTGAGGAAGGCTGCTGACTTTTAATGGAGGAGACTGCAGATAGCCTCGCAGAACGACCTTGAGCAGCTCTAGGCCAAGACCTAATCTCTTTGTAGGACAGATAGCAGGACTGCTGGGACCCTGAATGTCTCTTTGGTATGTGGAGGCATGTTGGCATCTGTCCAGCTTCCAGTGTAGGGCTCAAATATTGGGTGGCTGCCGCCTGTGCTCCAATGGGAGTTGCGAGTCTAGCTATCACATGCTCCATCACAAGTGTGAGAATGGAAGTGGTCGCCGCGACTCCAGCTCTGTCCAAAGCTCTGTGCGAGGTGGGTACCTGACTCCCCCATGCTTCTTGACATTGAACACATGCCCTCTGACGGGCTTACACCAAGCATTTTGTTGTGCACTCCCACCAGTTTTCTTCTGTCGACCTCCCGACTGATGTATGACCTCACCCTCTGGTGAGCTGGTTCCTGCGTTATTCTCCACGCCTTTCCTGGCTGCTTCGTTCCAGTGTTTCACTGCACGCAGTTACAATATCTAAACTATTCTCTAACATTTGCACTCTGTTAGTATCTGAGCTGGTGGGTGCAAGTGGGAAATCAAGCAATGTTTCTGCATCTTCACATCACTCTCTTGTTGGCCTCTCACTGTTTGGTGAGATTTCACCTCTTGGGTACCAGAAATTAAAAACGCACATCAGTGTTGTTGTGATGAAGAGATGGGGGGAAATACAAGCTGCATGTTTTACACCAGTTAATGCTTGTGAATCAGAAGAGAGTGTGGGATGAGGGGGGAGGGGGATGTGAGAAGGAGGATTAGCTATGAGGATACTCTGCCATCTTCAATGGGTTCAGCCTTGCCGCTGGTCCCGGCCTCAGTCATGGCAATTCTACAAATGGCCAGTATTATCTTCTCCATCACGGTTAGGACCTGCAAGCAAGCACACCTGATTAGCTCCTGCTGCCTCTGGTTGTGTGCCACCCCACTGTCCTGCAAGAGAAAGGGATGTGTATCAGAGAGTGCCACACAATGTCCTTTGGCCAAATGGCTGTCGTGATTGAATAGCTAGAAGTGTGCGTAAGTGCGAGATGCGTGTGTGAGAATGAGTTGAAGCTTTTGAAAATAAAGTATGAATCCTGACTGATAGAACTTCTCACCAGATGAGTGTTGGGTGTGCAGTGAATTGAGCCGTGACTCAAGCTAGTGGTGCAGCTAGCAGGGTTTAGCGTCGGAAGATACATTCACTGATCTTCACCACTCATGTGAAAGCATCAAATTTCTTGCAACACTGCGTCCAGGACTGGTTTGACATCAGCACTGACCTTTATGCCTTTCTGCTCTCACTGCCTTGTGAATGCCTGAATGCCTCTCACTTCCATTCAGATGCAAGATATTTCTCCTTCGTTCAACTTGCTGCTCCAAACCTCCAGTGCAGTGTCGGAAAATCTTGGAGCAACGTTGCTCCCATGTTATGCCAGTCCTCATTGTTTCCCAGGACAGATTCAGTTTGGGAATGACTCCCAGCATCTGCCCAAGTGTCATGGGAATGTCGCTTTAAGAAATGTTTGGCTGCTCATATTACTGCAGTGATGTCAGAGTGTGGGTGGAGCTGGGCTGTCTGTCAGCTTTTTACTTTTGTTTTAGGCAGTTTGCTGCAGGGTGTGTTTTAGTTTTGTTTTCAGTGTGGGGGCTGAAGCCAGACAGAGAAGCTGTACTGTTGATCTCTCTGCCATCAAAAGACTATCTTGTGATCATTTGGTGAATTCAGAATTATAAATGTTTTCAGTAGTGACTTTAACCTGATGTGCTTCTGTTAAAGGTATTGTGTTTAAGTCGTATGGATGTTAAAAGGGCAGCTTAAGGATTACTTAGTGTTGTATTCTTTGGGGGGTTGTATTTGAATTGATGGTTGCTAAGATGTTAACTGTATGTTTTAAAAAGGTTAACTTGAGTTCATAGAATAAACATTGTTTTGCTTTAAAAAATCCTTTTCCATTTCTGCTGTACCACACCTGCAGAGTGGGCCGTGTGCTCCCCATACCACAATCTATTAAAAGTTGGGGTCAGGTGAACTCCATGATACACTTTGGAGTTCTCTAAATCCTGGCCCATAAGAAATTGGGGACTCGTCCGGGATAAAAATTTATCTATTGGATTGGCTTAGTGAACTTAAAGACAGTGAGGGGTGAGCATATTGTGGTTGCTTATCAGGTGTGGTATTCTAGTTTAAGTGGAGTGTGTGTTGTGGACAATGGCTCTTTAAGAGGCTCTGAAATTTTCGGGGGTGGAGACGGTCACACGCATTACCTTACAGACAGAGACTAAAAGCAGACTGTTAGATTTGGCAAAAACATTGCAGTTAGCATTACCTGACAAAATGTGAAAAGAAGAGGTAATTATGGCGGCGGCTGATCATTTAAAGGTGCCTGAGATATAGTTTGACTCATTGGAAATGGCAAAAATTCAATTACAAATTAAACAAATGGAACATGAGAAAAAAATTAAAGCAGCTTGAATACAAAAGAGAGGAAAACGAAACAGAGAGAGCGGCAAATGAAAGAGAAAGTGATAGAGAGGGAAAAGAAAGAGAGAGAGGAAAAATAAAAGGAGAGAAGAAAGGAGAAAATAAAGAATAGCTCTGGCAGAACAAAAAGAAAGTAAAGGGAGGTACAGATCAGGGAAAAAGATAAAGAGAGAGAGTTTGAACTTCAGAAAATGGCTATGAAGCATAACAGTCAGTTAAAATTGGCAGGTGTAAAGGGAAACGTACAGTTGGAGGATAGTGATGAGGATTGTGAGAAAGAGCGTCATAGTCGAAGGCTTGGTGAGGATCTATTTAAATATGTCCAAGCATTGCCAAGGTTTGACTAGAGGGAGGTTGAAGCCTTTTTCATTTCATTTGAGAAGGTAGCTAAACAAATAAAATGACCACAGGACATGTGGGTATTACTGATTCAAACAAAGCTGATAGGTAGGGCTAGTGAAGTGCTTGCATCACTACCGGAGGAGGTATCTGGGACGCATGAGGAGGTGAAAAAAATCCATCTTAGGTGCATATGAACTGGTGCCTGAAGCTTACAGACAAAGGTTTAGAAACTTAAGGAAAGAATTTGGTCAAACATACATGGAGTTTGAAAGGCTCAAACAGAGTAATTTTGATAGGTGGATAAGGGCTTTGAAAATAGACCAAACGTATGAAGCTCTCAGAGAAATTACATGTTTGGAGGAGTTTGAAAGTTCAATTCTTGATGTAGTGAGAACTCATGTGGAAGAGCAGAGAGTTAAAACTGTGAGATTAACAGCTGAAATGGCAGATGATTATGAATTAATTCATAAATCAAAGCATGGTTTCCGACATCAGTTTCAGCCTGTAAGGGATAGAAACTGGGGACATGAGAAATACTCAAGTGGTAAAGGTAAAGGTGATCGGATGGGCGATAATAAGGAGAGTGTACCTCAGATTAAAAAATAAATCCAGGAGGGTGGAAGAGACACAAAAAGTTTCAAATGTTTTCACTGTAATAAAGTAGGCCATGTAAAGTCACAGTGTTGGTGGTTGGAGAAAAGAACTGGGAAGGCTGATGTGGTAAAACAGGATAAGACAGTGGGGTTTGTTATAGTAGAAAAGGAAAGCCCAAGTGAAGCGAAGGAGGTGCAAAGGATTGTATAGCCTGATCAAGAGGTGATTGATTGGATTGGATTGGATTTGTTTATTGTCACGTGTACCGAGGTACAGTGAAAAGTATTTTTCTGCGAGCAGCTCAACAGATCATTAAGTACATGGGAAGAAAAGGGAATAAAAGAAAATACAAAATAGGGCAACACAAGATCTCTTTAACAAATTTTCTTGTGTGGGTAAAGTTTACTCATGTGTATCAGGAGGAGCAGGTAAAGAAGTCACAATTTTTAGAGATACGGGAGCTAGTCAATCTTTAATGGTAAGAGATAAGGAGTTATGTAGTTTGGGAAGAATGTTGCCAGAAAAGGTAGTAATATGTGGAATGCAGGGTAAGAGGAGCAGTGTTCAATTATATAAGATAAGGTTGGAAAGTCCAGTGAAGAGTGGTGAAGTGGTAGTAGGAGTAATAGAGAAACTATCTTGTCGAGGAATACAATTTATCTTGGGTAATGATATAGCTGGATCGCAGGTGGACGTGATGCCTACTATGGTTGATAAGCCAGTGCAAAATCAGACAACTGAAGTGTTGAACGACGAATATCCTGGAATTTTTCCGGATTGTGTCGTAACAAGGTCGCAAAGTCACAGGTTAAGACAAGAGGAGAAATCAAAGAATGAAGTTGAAGTGCAATTATCAGAAACAATTTTTGATCAGATGGTTGAAAAAGAACAAGAACAGGTGGAGGATGAAGCGGATATTTTTAGTTCACGAAAATTGGCGGAGTTACAACAGAAAGATATAGAAATAAAACGGATGTATCAGAAAGCATATACGGAAGAGGAATCTGAGTGTATACCAGAGTGTTCTCACCATAAAAGTAATGTCTTGATGAGAAGGTGGAGACCTTTACATATGCAGGTGGATGAAAAGTGGGCAGAAGTTCATCAAGTAGTATTGCCGGTAGGGTATAGAAAGGAGGTGTTGCGAGTTGCACATGAGGTACCAGTGGGAGGTCATTTGGGGAAAAGGAAAACTCAAGCTAAAATCCAGAAACATTTTTATTGGCCTGGACTACATAAAGATGTCGTTAAATTTTGTCAATCATGTCACACATGTCATTTGATAGGGAAACATCAAGCAGTGACAAAACCAGCGCCCTTAATACCCATTCCAGCATTTGAGGAACCTTTTACATGTGTCCTAATTGATTGCGTACGACCGCTTCCTAAGACAAAAAGTGGGAATCAATATCTTTTGACTATAATGGATGTGTTTACTAGGTTTCCAGACGTCATTCCAGAACGTAATATTACAGCTAAAAAGATTGTGGAGGAGTTACTTAAATTCTTTACTAGATATGGACTACCCACAGAAATACAATCGGATCAAGGATCAAATTTTACCTCAAGGTTATTCAAAGAAGTTATGGATAGTTTCAGAATAAAACAATTTAAATCAACTGCGTACCATCCAGAATCGCAGGGAGCGTTAGAAAGGTGCCATCAGACATTAAATACAATGTTAAGGGCTTATTGTCAAGATTATCCAGAGGATTGGGATAAAGGAATTCCATTCGTACTATTTGCAATTAGGGATGCACCTAATGAGTCAACCAAATGTAGTCATTTTGAACTAATTTTTGGTCATGAGGTAAGAGGACCACTAAAATTGATTAAGGAAAAATTGGAGAGTGAGAAATTGGAAATTACGTTATTGGATTATGTGTCAAATTTTAGGAAATGATTAAATAGAGCAGGTGAATTGGCTAGACAGCATTTGAAAGTTGCACAAAATGTAATGAAATGGGAAGCGGACAAGAAATCTATAGTTCGTAGTTTTGCCATTGGAGATAAACTTTTAGTATTGTTAACAGTGGTAGATAAACCTTTAAAAGCAAAGGTTTTGTGGGCCTTATCAGATTGAAAGGAAATTAAGTGAGGTGTATTATGTGGTAAAAACACCAGGTAGAACGAAGACTCACCGAGTGTGTCATGAGTTTATGCTTAAAAGGTACTTTGAAAGGGAAGGAGAGAAAAAGGAGGAGGTTTTAATGATTCTAACTCAAAGTGACGAACAAAATCCAGACGACTGTGAATTTGACATAACTCAAATTGAATTGGAAAACGAGGATGTTCTTAAAAATTGGGATAAATTGTTGAGTTACCTTCCAGAGGAAAAATGGACTGACCTGAAAGAGTTATTGATATCATGTGGGCAAGTTTGTGGAGATATATTGAGAAGTACTAAAATGACTATACATGAAATGAAATGAAATGAAAATTGCTTATTGTCACGAGTAGGCTTCAATGAAGTTACTGTGAAAAGCCCCTAGTTGCCACATTCCGGCGCCTGTCCGGGGAGGCTGGTACGGGAATCGAACCGTGCTGCTGGCCTGCTTGGTCTGCTTTAAAAGCCAGCGATTTAGCTGAGTGAGCTAAATGTAGATGTGGGAAATGCTGTCCCAATCAAACAACATCCATATAGACTTAACCCTTTAAAATTGGCACAGATTAACAAATAAATTGAGAGTATGCTTAAAAATGGCATAATTGAAGTGGGCTGCAGCCAATGGAGCTCACCCATAGTGATGGTACCTAAACCAGATGGTACCCAACGGTTGTGTGTGGACTACAGAAAGGTTAATGCAGTTACAAGAATAGACTCTTATCCTATCTCACGTTTGGAGGATTGCATTGAGAAAGTGGGACAATCAGCTTTTATTTCCAAACTGGATTTACTTAAAGGTTACTGGCAGGTACCTTTATCCGAAATGGTGAAGGAGATTTCAGCTTTTGTGACTCCAGATGGTATATACCAATTCAAAGTTATGCCATTTGCCATGAAAAACGCACCAGCCACATTTCAACAGTTAACTAACAAAGTCGTTTCAGGATTACCCAATTGTGCGGTATACATCAACGATCTGGTAATTTTCAGCCAGACCTGGAAAGAACATTTAAAACATCTGATGGAGTTATTTGATCGACTTTAGGAGGCGGGTTTGGTGGTAAACATAGCCAAAAGTGAATTTGGAAAAGCCCAAGTCACTTTCCTTGAGGTGTTTTTGATACCCTCAAGACAGAGGGAAATAATACGATTTTTTGGCATGAGTGGATTTGATCGAACATTTGTTCAAAGGTTTTGTAGCGTGTTTGCTCCACTGATGGACTTGCTGAAGAAACATCGAAAATTTAATGGACAGCCGACTTTCAACAGGCATTTGACTGCCTGAAAGCTGTGATAACCAATGCTCCTGTGTTGGAGAATTGCAAGGGATTCTGTGATCAGATTGAACTAAAGTATCTGACTTTAAAGAGAAATGCCGAGGCGTAGAGAAATGGACGGATCGTGCAGAGACCTTCTTGTTCAAAGAGACTGTCAATCAAGAAGGATTTCAGGTGGAGGAAGAAAAAAAATGGACTATATTATTATGCCTGTTTGCGTGTGTTGTTTTTTGAAACAAAAATGTATATTTACTGTGTGCATTTCTTAAAGGACAGTGAAAAGGTAAAAAATGAAACCATCTTGAAGTTGATGGTGTATTTTTTTTTCTTGGGGGGAGGTGTCATGAGAATGTCGCTTTAAGAAATGTTTGGCTGCTCATATTACTGCAGTGATGTCAGAGTGTGGGTGGAGCTGGGCTGTCTGTCAGCTTTTACTTTCGTTTTAGGCTGTTTGCTGCAGGATGTGTTTTAGTTTCGTTTTCAGTGTGGGAGCTGAAGCCAGACAGAGCAGTTGTACTGTTGATCTCTCTGCCATCAAAAGACTATCTCTTGATCATTTGGTGAATTCAGAATTATAAATGTTTTCAGTCGTGACTTTAACCTGATGTGCTTCTGTTAAAGGTATTGTGTTTAAGTCGTATGGATGTTAAAAGGAAAGCTTAAAGGATTACTTAGTGTTGTTGCCTTTGGGGGTTGTATTTCAATTGATGGTTGCGAAGATGTTCACTGTATGTTTTAAAAAGGTTAACTTGAGTTCAAAGAATAAACATTGTTTTGCTTTAAAAAATCCTTTTCCATTTCTGCTGTACCACATCTGTAGAGTGGGCCGTGTGCTCCCCATACCACAATCTATTAAAAATTGTGGGTCAGGTGAACTCCATGATACACTTTGGGGTTCTCTAAACCCTGGCCCATAACACAAGTTACAATGTAATATACAGGCTAGCTTTAAGCAGAGGCTTAGGAAGTTGGGATTTCAGACCCTCTGCTGAAGTATGCAGCCAGTGAACAGCACAGTGAGCACTGGCAGTGTGCAGAGATCTTAATTTGGTCAAACAGCATAAAGTTGGAGTGCAGTCTGTAATTCAATCAGTGGGTCCTGTGCTGTTGAACCCTGCCTTGATTAAATGCAATGACCTACGATGCACGCTTTGCCACATTGTGATCCACACGTCCATTTACATAGGCTATCCAATCTATTCCCCCTAAGAGTCAGTTGGTGGCAGATTTCACCCCGGAATGAAATCTGTGTTTTTTTGCAACGCTTCAGCAGATTTCATTTTTTGGGTTATGATCCTATCGACCGGTGGTGGGAGGGCAGTGTGTGGTGGTAGGATGGTGCCCAGGTATTGTTGGGGTTGGGGAAGAAGCAACAAGGATTTTGTATCTTGTTCAGCAACCACAATTGCTTAATTGACTTTTTGGCCTGGCTATAAACCTACCGAGGATCTCCGACAGCTCAGCTGGTAAGTGCAGCATTTGGTGCAAACTTAGAACAAGGCAGCACAGAGAGATCTCAGGATTCATCCCCAATTTGTACCATGGTAGCTGTTCATGGCTGGGATCGCGATAGAGCATCGCGGCTGGTTTCACTGTTCTTGGCCAAGTCGTGAGAAAATCATCCAGGGCTGCCACTCGTCGGTGACTCCGCTGGGGGTGAGGTTCGGTACTTCTTGCTGTGCTGACACCACCTGCGCAAAGTCAGTCACTTTCATGCCCACTGTGATCCAGGCATGGGTGCATTGCCAGGATACGATGTCGATGGAAGAGGTTCCACAGTGTTGGTCACCTAACAGCAATAGGAAATATCCTTTTAGAAAAAGATCTTACCTCTTCTGCCAGAACTGCTCTGCAGACCTTACCAGTGCCACTCTGAATTT
Organism: Scyliorhinus canicula; assembly: GCF_902713615.1. Lineage (NCBI taxonomy): Eukaryota > Metazoa > Chordata > Chondrichthyes > Carcharhiniformes > Scyliorhinidae > Scyliorhinus > Scyliorhinus canicula. The sequence goes on along the minus strand of NC_052148.1, from coordinate 241,511,078 downwards.
TCTGTCGACCCCTGCCTGTCAGGTGGGTGCGAGCACAAATGGTGCTCCCACCAATTCCAGTTCTGCAAATAATCCCTGCCCCTGGGGCTTTGGGTGCTGGCCAAGGCTGGAGCAGACTGACAGCCAGAGGTTCCACCCCACCAAACTTCGCTTGGTAGTCTAATGACTTAATGTCCAGAATTAGATTTAAACTTGGGGTTTAAAGGGCTGTTGCTGGAGCAACCACATCCTGTGCGAGTCAACAGCTGCAGGACAGGGATGAGGACAGATGAAACGGGTGAAAAAGAACACCTTGCTTGACTTCAACAGAAACTCTTCCAATTATCGCCCAGCAATTCTAACTTCTTTATCAAACCGTCCCCTGACCCATCAAACTGGCATGGTGTAGAGTGGACATAGTTTCCCTGTTATTGAATATTCCCATAAAGGAGCTCAATGATTAGATTGAAACTTTTCCTCATTCAATGTTTACATGGTCTGCCTTTCAAGGGGTGAAGAAATGCATACAAAAGGCATGAATAGCATGTTCCAGTCACAAGGGTCGTTCTCAGCATTAAACCGCCGGCGTAAACAAGAACGAGGGGAGGGAGCCTAAAAACAAGAGGTCTCCCTTTGAAGACTGAGGTTAACAGCAATGTTTTTTTCTCAGAGGGCTGTTACCCTGTGAAATTCTCTTTTGCAAAAAGCAGAAGGGGCTGAGTTAGATGGATTTTCAAGGCTGAGTTAGATAGATTTTTGATTGACAAATGTGGCCAGGGTTATGGGGGATGGGGACGCAGACAGGGACGTGGATTTGAGATTACAATGAGATCAGCCAGGAATTTATTGGATGGCAGAGCAGGCTCAAAGGGCCAAATGGCCTACTCCCAATACTAAATCCTATGACCTATGGGCCCTGTTGCCTTACAAGTCGATAGACGGCAGTGTGAGACAATTCCCACAACAGTCAAATGCTCAAACCACATGTAGGAGTGACTGACTACTGATCTGAAAATACATCAATGGCTGACCCAAATTCAAAACAATTACCAATAAATGTAGGGCTATGTTGTTCTCAGCATTGCAGCCCAGAGTGGGTGTGATAATATGTGCACCCAACACACAATTCCATGAGTGTCTTAGTCGGTGAAAACATGTAAGCATGTGAGAAAAGGAACAATTGTAGGGGGCGTAAGAGGCACCAAAATACTTCACTGCCATTGCCAAATTCAAGAGCTTTTGCAGATTGTAGAGGAAGGGTCATTGTAGGCTACAGATAGGCTTTGACTCTGCATTCTTCAAAGGTGTGGCAAGTTGCTCTTTAAAATATTTTTTTTCGAGTGTCCAATTCTTTATATTTCCAATTAAGGGGCAATTTAGCATGGCCAATCCACCTACCCTGCACATCTTTGGTTGTGGGGGTGAGACCCACACAGACACAGGAGAATTTGCAAATTCCGCATGGACAGTCACCTGGGGCTGGGATCGATCCCGCGTCCTCAGCGCTGTGAGGCTAAACCACTGCACCACCATGCCGCCCCGAGCACGTTGCTCTTATCTTACCTGAGCTGTGAACATTATTAGCCTTTTCATGAATGGCTCTGTGGTGATTGTGTATCAGTGTGGATGCAATACAACTGAGCAAGCACTAGAGGGAGCACGGGAGAGCTATAAATACTGAGGGACAGGAAGTGAGGACACACTTCAGAGAAGGGGGACTTGGCAGCAGGACAGGCAGGCAGCATTTGAGGTAGCTGTAAGTTAAGCTCTGAAGACAGAACAAATTCACAATAAAGCATCTTCTCCAACTTTGAGACTACGAGCTTTATTAAGACACAAGGAACAACACATGATACCAAGGAGTGACTTTGGACGCTTACTACAAGACAACTCAGCTGCAGACACAGAAAGACCAAAATGGCAAGAAGAACTCCTACCGAGCATTGGACTTGGGAAGACCTCGCTTATTCGATGATGTGGGTTGGAACCCCACCTCAGCTGGACCTAACCGGTAATGAAAGTAATGTCTGGAAAAGATTTAAACAAGTGTTCGATATATATATCACAGCTAATGATTTAGCAGCAGCCTTAGACGAAATGAAAATAGCACTGCTCATTGCAGGACATGCAGCTCGCAAAGTATATAATGGCTTTAAATACTCAAAAGCTGAAGACAGCAACAACTTACAAATAATACTAAAAAAATTTGAAGAGTACTGTATGGAATTTGAACAGCACTGTATGCTCAGAGGCCGAACTGCACAGAGACTGAGTGAAGCAAAACTCAAACAATCACTATCAGAACAAAAAGGGTTCAGTCTAGAAATCGCGAGTGAAAAGTACAGATCAAAAAGAAACAGTAACTTGAACTTCTCACAAAGGCAAAACGCTGAAATCCAAAATTATGAGGGACCTCGATGGGGTAGACAGGAAAGACCTGTTTTCCTGAGCTGATGGGTCATTTAACAAAGGGTGATTGGTAGAAGGATTACAGAGGACATGAGGAAAAACGTTTTCACTCAGAGGGTAGTGGGTGTCCGTAATTCACTGCCCGAATTGGTGGTTGAGGCTGATACGCTCAACTCATTTAAAAGTCATCTGGATCTTCATCAGAAGTGCTGTAACCTGTAAGGCCATAAACCAGGTGCTGGAAAGTGGGATTAAAATGAGCGTCCAGTTTCATTTTTCTTTCTTGGCCAGCGCAGACACAATGGTCTGAATGGTCTCTTTCTGCACCGTAACCTTTTTTTGGTTCCATGGTCCTAGAGACAATTCTGACATTTGGAGCTTACCTGCAACATTTTATTCAGCCGACTCTGGAAATTACATAGGGGTCAGTGCTCATCAAGTCAGATAAGAGATCACCATCCCTCAGCCTGACAAACACAAGATCAGAAAATCTAGGTACATATTTCTTGCCCGGATAAATAAATGTTCATTGGATGTCGTACGCTTCAGTTTTCATGCATTCGCCAGACCGTATCACCAGAAACCACCCCACACACCACTCACGGAGAGACTCTAATCCCATTTTTCAGGGGTAATGCACCCCCCCCCCCCCCCCAACCCCAGTACCTGGTAGAATGTCATACAAGAGAGTTGGCTAAATGGGGTGGGGGTCAGGGATGCGACACAGTTGTGGCGCAGTGGTTAGCACTAGGACTGCGGTGCCGAGGACCCGGGTTTGAATCCTGGCCCTGGGTCACTGTCTGTGAGGAGTTTGCACATTCTTCCCGTGTCTGCGTGGGTTTCACCCCCACAACCCAAAGATGTGCAGCTTAGTTGGATTTGCCACACTAAATTGTCCCTTAATTGGGAAAAATATATAATTGGGTGTGCTAAATTTATATTTAGAAAAAGGGATGCGACACAGTTTTGTCAGGTATCCTGCACAATGGAAAACTGGGTTAGGACGTGCAAGCGCATTTTGTATCCATGCATTGCAACACCTTTTATTGCCAGCAGAATTTGACTGATATGGGCAAGGGAGGGATGTGGACCATCGACGATGCAATAATACTGAAACCACAGTTCCTACCCTTGTACAGAAATGGCTGGGCCAACAAGAGAAAAGTAATAATAATAATCTTTATTATTGTCACAAGTAGGTTTACATTAACACTGCAATGAAGTTACTGTGGAAATCCCCTAGTCGCCACACTCAAGCACCTGAAGGAGAATTCAGAATGTCCAATTCACCTAACAAGCACGTCTTTCAGGACTTGTGGGAGGAAACCGGAGCACTCAGAGGAAACCCACGCAGACACGAGGAGAACGTGTAGACTCTGCACAGACAGTGAACCAAGCGGGAATCTAACCTGGGACCCTGGTGCTGTGAAGCAACAGTGCTAACCACTGTGCTGCCATGCTGCCCTAGAAGTTACATTCTTTCTTTGTTGGAAATTGGTGAAGGGCGCTTGTAACAAATTATGCAATGTTCCATTTCAAATGATATTTTCACTGAGCTATCAATGATCATATCAACAAACTCCACATCTAAGATCTGCGATTAAAGGAAACATTGGGCTTTGATCAGACCTTGGGAGGAGTGTAGTGCAGATTCACCTGCACCGGCTCTTGGAATGAGCACCCCACTTAAGCCCACGCCTCCACCCTATTCCTGTAACACAGTAACCCCACTTAAAATTTTTGGACACTAAGGGCAATTTATCATGACCAATCCACCTAACCTGCACATCTTTGGACTGTGGGAGTAAACCGGAGCACCCGGTGGAAACCCATACAGACAGGGGGAGAACGTGCAGTCTGCGCACAGACACTGACCCAAGCCGGGAATCGAACCTGGGACCCTGGAGCTGTGAAGCAACTGTGCTAACTACCGTGCTACCCTGCTGCTCATGATCATAAACCTGAGATCGATTGATTTTAGCTAGCCAAATTTATTCAGAGAATTTGGGACCAAGTGGGTAAATGGAGCTAGGATACAGATCAGTCATGATCTCAGTGAATTGCAGCAAAGATTCGAGGGGCTGAATGACCTATTTTGTCCCTATGAATAACAATGTGATTTTTCTGTGATCTACATTCTGCATCAACATAGCTCAAATGTTGGATGGCCTTTCACTGCCGGCAGGATTCTCTGGTCCTGTTGGCAGCAGACCCCACCCATGGGTTTCCAAGCGCCATGGGGTGGCTTCAATGAGAATTTCCATTGACAGCAGCGGGGGCAGAGAGAATTCGCCATCTCCCGATGCCGAGAAACACGGGGCTTGAAGGTCGGAGATTCCAGACCTTTATCTTTCCCATTCATATAGCAATAGTAATAATAATCGCTTATTGTCACAAGTAGGCTTCAATGAAGTTATTGTGAAAAGCCGCTAGTCGCCACATTCCGGCGCCTGTTCGGGGAGGCCGGTACAGGAATTGGACCCACGTTGCTGGCTTTGTTCTGCATTACAGGCCAGCTGTTTAGCCCACTGTGTTAAACCAAGCCCTGTGGATCTATCTCAGATAAAATATAATGTCATATGGGAGATGGTGGTGGGGGAAGCATTTCCAATGTGAAGTGCTTATCTACCTATGTCTCCTTGATACTTTCAAACAAACTTTTGATCCTAAAGAACAATCATTTAGTAAATGAGTGATTTGCACCAACTAACTTGGCATCACGAGGCTGTATGAGGCTGTGGGCCATCAAAAGCAGCAGTACCACAATCTGCAATCTCTTCGGCCAACATATTCATCACTCTACCATTACCATCGAGCCAAGGCATTACCCTGGCTCAATGAGGGCTGCAGAAGAGCCCACCAAAAAATGGGGTGCCAATCTGATTAAGCTACAACACAGGATCGCATGCATGTTTATTGGCAGGGAGAGTTAGTGGGATAACTTTTCTCTTTTTCCACCACCTTTTGGATGTCCGCAACAGGATTTGCATTTTAGAGGGAGCGTTTTAAACACTTTGAGTGTTGGGGTATTAAAGAACAGACACGGTTTTCTGGTAAGTTTAAATCAAAGAAATGATAAACATTTATTCACACAACACCCAAAATGTAAATGTAATGAAAGCACTCACTCCCTCAAACACACAGACACGCACATACAAGAAAAGATTAATTCTGGAGATGAAATGTGTGCTTAAGTTATTAACAGAATAACAAGAAGCAAATCACATGTTTAAATTAGTCCTTTAAGATGCAAGCATTTCAGGCCTCATGGGCCCTCTCATGAGGTTCTTTGAAGATAAATGGAGGTTGAAAGCCTCTGGTTTTTCTTTTGAAGTTGAGGTTGGGCTTCTGTAGAGATGAATCTTGCAAGTAAAGACAAATTAGTCCCTCTCTCATTCCATGAGAAGACTGTTTGTATTAGGCAGAACTCCATTCTTTTTGCTGGAGGATGGTCCCTCCTTTTGTCCTTTTGGTTCCGAGACTGCCTTGCCTCTGGCTGGTCCTTGCAATAATAAAATGTATTATCTCAGATCAGTTTCAATCATGTGACCACATGATCAATATCTCTATTATCCACACAAGCAAAATTATATAAGAAGCCATTGATACATAATGGAGGGTAAATGGCTGGGCTCCATCTTAGGTCATGGTAAATTATCCATATGCCATGTTCTTTTTTTTAAAGTAATAATGTTCATTCTCTCCATACGTTCACAGGCATATCACATGAGCATGACACATACTAAACAGTGGGAAAAACAAGCAATAGAGATATCTAAGCAATCCCACAAACAGCAAATCAGACCAAAGCTCTGCAATGCTGCCATATCCAGTCATTGAAGGAGGTGGGCAATGAAATGAAATGAAAATAGCTTATTGTCACGAGTAGGCTTCAATGAAGTTACTGTGAAAAGCCCCTAGTCGCCACCTTCCGGCGCCTGTCCGGGGAGGCTGGTACGGGAATCGAACCGTGCTGCTGGCCTGCTTGGTCTGCTTTAAAAGCCAGCGATTTAGCCCAGTGAGCTAAACCAGCCCCTAACAACTCGTTAATAATAATAAAAATAATAATCGCTTATTGTCACAAGTAGGCTTCAATGAAGTTACTGTGAAAAGCCCCTAGTCGCCACATTCCGGCGCTGGTTCAGGGAGGCCGGTACGGGAATTGAAACCGCGCTGCTGGCCTTGTTCTGCATTGCAAGCCAGCTGTTTAGCCCCCTGTGCTAAACCAGTACCTAGAGGAAGAGTCTCAACAGATCCACAGCCTCCATGATGGGGGAGCCTGGCATTTCAGTGCAAAAGGCAAGGCTGAAGCACTTGAAATCATACTCAGTCTGAAATACTGATGATTCGTCACACCCTCCTCCTGAGGCCCGCAACATCACAGATGCCAGTCTTCAGCCAATTTGATTCACCCTATGTGATGTCAAGGAAGATCTGAAGGCACTGGATATTGCCAAGTCTATAGGGCCTGACAACCATCCAGCAGTAGCACTGATAGACTTATGCTCCAGAATAAGCCACATCCCTAGCCAAGCTGTTCTAATACAGCTGCACGACTGGCATCTACATGACCATGTGGAAAATTTCCCTGGTATCCCTTGTCCACAGAAATCAGGATCAATCCACCCTGGATAATTATCGTCTTCTCAGCCTGCTCTCAATTATCAATAAAGTGATGGAACAAGTCATCAACAGTGCTATCAAAAAGCATGTATTCAACAATAACCTGCTCGCCGACACTCAGTTTGGGTTCCGCCAGGGTAACTGAGCTCCTGTCCTCATTACAGCCTTTGCCCAAGCATGGACAAAAGAGCTTAACTCAAGAGTTGAAGTGGGAGTGACCGTTCTGGACATCAAGGCAGCATTCATCTGAGACTTGCATCCAGAGCCCTGGCAGAATTGGAGTCAATGGAAATTGGGGAAAACTCCCCGTTGGTTAGGGTCATATCTACCACAAAGGAAGACAGTTGTGGTGGTTGGAGGTCAATCACTTCAGCCATTGGACATTGCCGTAAGAGTTCCCCAGGGTAGTGTCCTGGGCCAAACCATCTTCAGCTGCTTCAGCAATCACCTCCCTTCCATCATCAGGTCAGAAGTCGGGATGTTTGTTGATGATAGGAAGTACAAAAGAGCAGAGAGACCTTGGGGTGCATGTCCAAAGATCCCTGAAGGCAGCTGGGCCGGTAGAAAAGGTGGTTAAGAAGCATATGGGATACTAGTTTTTAATAGCCGCGGCATAGAATAAAACAACAGGGAAGTTTTGATGGAACTGTAGAAAACACCCATTTGGTGACAGCTGGAGGGACTGTGTGAAGTTCTGGTCACCATGCTATAGGAAGGATGAGATTGCACTAGAAAGGGTGCAGAAGAGATTCACCAGGGTGTTGCCTGGGCTGGAACGTTTCAGCTCTGAAAAGAGGCTGGTTAGGCTGCGATTGTTTTCCTTAGAGCAGAGAAGGCTGAGGGGGGACCTGATCGATGTGTACCAAATTATCAGGGATATTGAAAGGCTAGTAGGAAGAAACTTTTCCCCCTAATAGAAGGGTTAATAACCGGGGGGGGCATAGATTTAAGGTAAGGGGCAGGGCTTTTGGAGGAAATTTGAGGGTGGTGGGAGTTTAGAACTCTGTAATGAAAGGGTGGTAGAGGCGGGAACCCTCACAGCACTTAATATATATATATTTTTAATTAAGAAATGTTTACATTATAACAAAGTAAAACCACAACACATAACAAATACAACTTCAAACTTAACCACCCTCCCAACCCCACCCTCCCAAAAGAAAACTAAACTTCACTAAAAAATCCCCCCTCTAACTACTGACAGTGACTCGCTCCTTAAATTAGGAAATGAATGGCTGCCATCTCGAATAGAACCCTTGTACCAATCCCCTCATGGCATGCTTGACCTTCTCTAAGAATAAAAACTCCATTAGGCCACTCAACCAGGCCGAGGTACTGGGCAGTACAGGAGACCTCCAACCAAGCAGGACTAATCTCTGGGCTATCAACGAGCGAAGGTGAGACTGCCTCATATCGCCGAGGACCTGGGTTCGAACCCGGCCCCGGGTCACTGTCTGTGTGGAGTTTGCATATTCTTCTCATGTCTGCGTGGGTCTCATCCCCACAACCCAAAAGATGTACAGGGTAGGTGGATTGGCCAAGCTAAATTGCCCCTTAATTGGAAAAAAATAATTGGGTACATTTTTTTAAAAAAACGAGCTAAGGTGAGCACATTCGCCTTCACCCTCGTCTGCAGCACCGGCAGGTCTGAGATTCCAAAAATAGTCACCAGTGGACGAGGCTCCAACTCAATCCAATAGAAACTTAGATCAAAACCGGACCTTCCAAGGATCTCAAATAGGCAACCCCACTCTACCCTATCAAACGCTTTTTCAGCGTCCATTGAAATAATCACCTCTGGCTCAGGGACTTGAGAGCTGGACAAGACAATATTAAGTAGTCGACTTATGTGGGCCGACAGCTGTTAGCCCTTGACAAACTAGCCTGTTGCGTCAAAATCACCCCTGGAAGGCAGGGTTCCAAGCAAATTGTCAGCACTTTCGGCAGCAGCTTAGCATTGGTGTTCAGCAACGAGATGGGAAGGTATGACCCACACTCTGTTGTATCCTGACCCTTCTTCAAAATCAAGGGGATCGATGCCTACGCCAGTGTGACTGGCACTATGCCCCGGGACATGGAATCGTTAAACATATCGAACAGCAAAGGAATCAACTGAACCACAAATCTCATCAAATTCAATCGGGAATCCATCCAGGTCCGTCGTCTTACTCAACTGCACTAACCCCATGCATTTCATGATCTCTTCCAGGCTCAATGGGAGCTCCAACTCCTCTCTCCTCTCCCAGAGAGGAGCCCAGCTGCAACATTAAATCCACAAAATCTGGAGCATTATCCGAAATAACTATTGTCGAGTATCTCGTCCCCTTGCCCCCTTCACCCCATGAAGGAGAGACCTACTCACCACAAAAAAGTCATTCCGAGAGTAGACCAGATGAACATGAAGGAAAAAAAGTACATAAAAGCTAATAGTGCCTTCTCCACTCCTGATGGAATCAAAGACTTGGATCTCGATCTATCCAACCAAGGGTCCAAAACCCAATTAAAGCCCCCCTCCACTCCAGAGAATTAACTGGTGCCAGTCCAGATCAGGAATAGCCAGCAACTTCTTGACACAAGCTGTATCCTCCCAATTTGGTGCATGCAAATTAACCGGGACCACTGGAGTACCCTCCAACGACCCACTAATGATCACATACCTCCCAGTTGGTCAATATTTTAACCACCGAGAAAGGTAGCCTTTTGTTAATCAAAACGCAATCCCCATGGCTCTACTATCAAAGCCCGAATGGAATACCTACCCACCCAGCCCTTTGTCTGGTCCTTGATCCGCAAATGGGTCTCCTGCAAAACACCACATCAGCATTCTAACTCTCCAGGTGCGCCAGCACTCTGGACCTTTTTACTGGTCCATTCAACACCCTTACATTCCAAGTGACCATGGGGGCATTTGCCACACCACTGGGGGCAACCACTCATGGCACCAGCATGCCAACCCCTGGATCATGTGTACCCGTTCTGGGCACAATCCTCAAACCTGGCAGTTTGCCCCATCAACCACCCATAACGCTCATGACTGCCAAGCCTCTGGCTGTGTGGCTGAAGGCTATTGCTAATAGGGAATTGACAATCGTGGTTAAGTGAGCACTTCACACAACCCAAGTGGATTCCCGTGGGTGGGTGGGCCATGGAGCTTATTGCCCAGCATCCCGATCACACCTTGATGCATGGACACTGTGCTTGAACTGCGGGAGGCAACACCACACACACAGCAGCTAACATCCGAACGCTCAAGGGATGGGACACAGCTCCGGGGACATGTCCACGGCCAGATTGTGGGTGTGTGATACAGGGAGGGAGGGATTGCCTGGAGAGATGGGTCAAGTGTTGGAAGGTTGGGCCGCATTGCAGAAGAAAGTGACAGAGGAGTCATACTGCTTGTGGTCAAGGGTGTTTATCGTGTATTATAATTCCCCACCCTTCCGAGGGTGCCCCCCCCCCCCGCCCCCCACACCCCAGTCTTACCCTCTTCCCATCCCTGATACCCTCAATGACCTTCCATGTGCTTTGCTTCCTAGCTCTACAATTACGACTAGGTGTGTCCCCAGGATGCACATCTGAGGTGGAGGCAGCCAGCTGCTGACCTTATCCCGTGGCCTTCGATGCCCCTGGCGGGCATACACTGGGGCTCTGGTGGCACATGCATAACCGTGCAGCCCGTGTGCTGGCTATGAGAAGTGGTCTCATCAGAGGGGTGGAACTCGGGGGAGCTGGGGCCACCGTCGCCACTCCATGGGATGGGTCCAGGTTGCCACCCAGTGCCCCCTCCTCCTGCTTGGTGCCCACAGGGCCCTGGGGTTCACCTTGGGATGGAGGGGCAGCTGGTTCAAGCCCCGGCTGCTCCTTCATCATCTGTCTGTGCTAGCCCTGGTGGCTCACCGATGCCTGCACCAACGTGTCAACGCCCTCGATGATGCTCCTCAGTTACTGGCACCTCGGCAATGCCCACCAGCGACTGGGACAAGCTCCACAGCTCCTCAGCCATTCCCATCTGAGAGCAGGGTATGTCCCGCAGAATCTCATCAAGGTCAGCTTGGTACTGGGTGACATCCCCCAGCGAATCGGACATTCTGCAGAGACTCTCAGCCATGGCTGTCACCGACTGTGGTCGCCACCCTTGCAGTGTTGGCCGCAGTGCCACACATTGTCGGCGACATCCCCTTCCCTCGTAGTCTCAGGGACTGCTCCAATAGGATATGGATCTGCTCGAGTGTCACTGGCATCTCCCTCTGAATGTCCTGACAGCTCCCTATTCTCTCCATCAATTCCGGGCTCTTCTCTCAGCTCAGCATCAGGCTGGGACCCAGCTGGGTCCTGGAATCCAGCAGGCCACCAACTTCTGTTTCCCCCAGAGGTTCCTGCCTCCACCTGATATGCAGCAGCAGCAACGTGGTGCTCACCAGGTGTACCCCAGAAGCCTGACCACTAATCTTTCCCATGTGTATCTGCGCTGGTGGAACATGGGGTTGACAGCTGTGACGCCTCATAGAGCATAGAACATACAGTGCAGAAGGAGGCCATTCATCCCATCGAGTCTGCACCGACCCACTTAAGCCCTCACTTCCACCCTATCCCCGTAACCCAATAACCCCTCCTAAACTCTTTTTTTGGTCACTAAGGACCATTTATCATGGCCAATCCACCTAACCTGCACGTCTTTAGACTGTGCGAGGAAACCGGAGCACCCGGAGGAAACCCATGCATGTCTTCCTCGATGCTCTCCTCCGAGGTAGTCTCCTGGAAGGTTGGAGAGGGGGCCACCTGGGATGGGCCGACGCCATCTGCTGGAGGACCTGCAGGAGAATGGACATGTGGTCAGTGGGAGGGATGGGTCCTGTCCCAGCGATTGTGGGAGAGTTTTTCCTGAGGAGACACCGAGAGGGCCTTATTAGCCACATGCATAGTTCACAGTGGTGGGAGGGGGTGTGTGAAGGGAGGATTGCGGGGGATTGAAGGGAGGGGGAGGTGAAGGGAGGGTTGGGGGTTGCATGGAGAGTTGGGGGTGGGGAGGTGAAATGCTTGCCTGGAGGCTGAAAGGTCTCGGGGGCCGGGGGGGGGGTGGGGGTGGGGGCGTGGTTGGGGGGGTGGGGGGGGGGGGGTGGGGGGGGGGGGGCGTGGTGGGAGGGGGGTGGTGTTGGTGTCTACTCACGCGCTGCCAGGTGTAGGCCGTTGAACTTTTTTCGGCACTGGAAGCCAGTCCTCCTGCTCACACTCCCAGAGCTTACAGCCGCCACCACCTTGTCCCAGGCAGCACTGGATGCCCTGTGGCTGCCCCTCCAGGACCCTTGGGGGAACAGGATATCTCTCCTGGCCTCCACTGCATCAAGGAACCTCCCCAGGTCTGCATCCTGAATCTTCGGGCTGGTCACCTCGGCGCCATTGCTGCGAGCTGGCTGGGGTTGGCTGAGCAAGTGCTGCTTAAGTGCTTCTCGACCTTGTTAGCGGGGGGGGGGGGGGGGGGGGCTGGTGTGTGCAGTGCTGGTGAACCAGCCGCCGGGAAGCCCGTGGGGCCTTGTTATGTGGACCAAGTAACATTCAATAGCATTGCCGGCTTCGCTGGGCCGAGCACCGGCAAGCTTGCGGCAATTCCTGCTCACTACCACACCTAGAAATCTTCCCAGAGAATTTTGCCCTGTATGTTTGACGTTGTTAGGAGGTGGGGGCGTGGGGGAGGGGCGATACATATTTGGGCAGAACCCAGAGGCGCCGGCGGTCTCTGTCCACATTAACTTACACTTGGTTTTCTGGTGTCTTCCATCTGTGCCCTAGATCATGGTGCTCTGTCTGGGGGAGGTCCCAGACTACCCTAGAAATATCACCCATTGGATTCCAGTCATGTCTTGGCTGAGAGCTGCCCTGAGGTTCACTGTGAGCGTTCACTGTTTTGACTTGTATTTGATTATGCCTGTCTGGTATCTGATCCTCGGACTCTTGCTTGATTATTTGAACCTGCAGGTGGAGCTAGAGAGTCAAATAATCTGAGAAAGGATCTGGGGCTGGATTCTCCAAAAATGGGGCTATGTCCCCACTCCAGACTTTCCTGAAAAAAATAAAGGGCAATTAATTTACCTTCAGGGGGCTGGCAGGGACCCGGGGAGCCGAATGCGATACTGGACTCAGCCGCTGGACGTAGACCAACAAACAAGGTCCCACTGATCTGCCCCATGCCGCTCCATCTGACCCGTCCGATCACCGGCCCGGCCGCCCAAAAGGCCTCCCCCAGTGCTTGATCTCCCCACATCCCCCACCAGGGCGGCCGCGGACTGGGTCCGCAGCCGTCAGGAATTCAGCCGGTTGGGACCGGAGTATCACTGGGAGGGCCTCTGGCAATGACCCCTCAGCCACGCCGTGTAATTCACGCGCAAGCAATTCTCCGGGGACTGGAGAATGGCGGGAAAGGCGCCGGGCCCGATTTGTGTGTAAACATCGATTCTCCGCCCCTGCGCCAAACGGGATTTTGGCGAGGGGCTGCAGAGAATCCAGCCCCTGGGCTCTGAGCTATAAACGTGTGTGTGTGTGCGTGTATGTTGGAAATCCTGTGAGTTCTGGGATGTTTTAAAATTCTATAAATAAACTGGTTGGATTTAGAATTGCAATCATCTCTACATTGCTGTGAGATAAATAAGATATACGGCAAACCAATTTATACATAACAGAAACTGACAGCAAGCACAGTTAGCTTTCCCACCTCTATATTAATTGAATCATCGGGAGATCCTCCCATGGGAGTGATGGATTTTGGGGTTCAAGGTCTACCTGTTTGCTATGGGAATGGACAGCCTGAAAGTAGCAGCAATCTGTAAGAAAGCGATACTTGTATCTTGTTTGGGAGCAAAAGGCCAGCTCACATTTGAACAATTCACAGAAGATACATTTACATTTGATGCAGCAATAATAATAATATTCTTATTGTCACAAGTAGGCTTACAATGAACACTGCAATGAAGTTACTGTGAAAAGCCCCTAGTCGCCACATTCCGGCACCTTTTCAGATACACGGAGGGAGAATTCAGCACCTAACAGCACACCTTTCGGGACTTGTGGGAGGAAACCAAAGCACCAGGAGGAAGCCCCCACAGACAAGGGGAGAATGTGCAAACTCCACAGACAGTGACCCAAGCCGGGAATCGAACCTGGGACCCTGGAGCTGTGAAGCAATACTGCTACCCACTGTGCTACCATGCAGTGAGTGCTCTTGGATAATACTTTGGGCCAAAGAAAATTGTGATGATTGTATGACATACATTCCTTAGAGATCCCAGGGAAACGATGAGTCCATCAAACAATTCATGGCAGCATTGCAACAATTGCGGATTTGGCACCCTGACCGATTAACTAAATAATAAAAATGGACTTCCGGTGGCGTGGTCAAGCAGGGCGGCCACAGTAACAGGAGCTCCCGCCGGTGGCCACGATTTGCAGCGATTTTGGGGATTTCCCCGAGTCTTCACTCACCCCCCGACTATCGTCGGCCTTTGGGGCCATCACGGCCAGCTAGCGGGGCCGGTTTAAAAACCGGTGAAGAACTTCGCGCGGGTGTCGAGCAGCGGGGGCTGAGGCGCTGGGCCCACCGCGGCGTGGAGTTCGGAACAGCGGGGGCGGAGCTACAAGGATGCCGAGGCGACAGGCCCGAGACCAGGGCACGATGTAGGTAGGGTGTCCCACATCGGATGGCTCCCACCTAGGATGAAGAAAGAAAGCTGAAGTCCGGTCCCAGGGGAGCTCTGGGGGAATGTAGAGGAGAAAGAAAGAACGTTTAAAGAAGTTTGCTGAAAGTTTTTGTTTCTCCCCTTTTTCCCTTTTTTGTGTGTGTGAAGGAAGAATAATTGTTTTTTTTAAAAAAAAAAGATTAATTCAGATTGAAGAAGGACAGGAGGGTAGAGGGGGAGAGAAGAGAAAAGAAAGAAAAACAATAAGCCGCTAAAGGAGGCGAAGAGAAGCGTCGAAGAAAGGAAGAAACGCGGGTTCGCCGCTGAATGAGAAGACGAGCAAAAGTGTTGACAGGATGGCGGAAGCCGAACCGCATGGTGGGGCCGCACTACTTACGGTGGAGAAGATGACCGAGGTGATGGCGGTGGATCTGGAAAAACAGTTCGCGAGGCACATGGAGGCTTTGAGGAAGGAGACGGCGGTCGCATTGAAGTCATTGGTGGAGGAGGTAATCGCCCTGATGAAGAAGGCATTAAGCTGGGCGAAGCAGAAGCATGAGGTGCTGTGGGATGGTACTGCAGTTCGGATCTACCAGGACTTGACGGTGGAGTTGGCAAAAAGACGAGCGGCGTTTGAGCGAGTGGGCGAGTTTGGGCGTTGTACAAGAAGGGGGTGCGATTTGGCATGGTGTACCTGGCGAAGTTGAGGGTAACGTATAACCCCAAAGACTTTTATTTTGAGACAGCGGAGGTGGTTGAGGCGTTTGTGAGGGCAGAAGGCTTGGGACAGACGTGAGGAGCGGAACTGGAAGAGAGACTGTGGACCGTGTTTGAGCAGCTGGAAAATGTATAAATGCGACAACTTTCTTTTTACTGATGTGTATTGTAATTTGCTTCTCTTTGCATTGTTACAGAGTTCAAGTTAATGGTGGGTTGATTGGTGTTCTGTGTTGCAACGGTTAAATGTTATGTTAGTGAATTGTATGGGTTGGATTGTTGGTTTTGTTTTTTTTTTGTTTTTTCTTTCTCTGTGACTGGGTAGAAGGAGATGATATATCTTGGGGCGGGGGGAGCTACCCGCGCGAGCTAACTAAAGTCAGCTAATGAACTGAGGCGAGGTGAGAGGAGGGCTGTGGACGTTGGAACCTGGCTAGCAGGCCTCAATGGGCCTACAAGGCGAGTGGGAGGGGGGGAAGGGATGGATGCTGGGAGATGTTGTTTCAGGGGGAAATGTAGGGGGGTTCTTGGGAATGGGGGGAAGGGGTTCGATGTTAACAATGGACAGGGACGGGTCAGGCTTATGGGGCAGGGCCCGGGGGTATGATGATGGTGGATAAGAAAGGTTGGGGGGTTGAGAGACCCCCAGTTAGGATAGTCACTTGGAACGTGAGAGGGCTAGGAGGTCCGGTCAAGAGGTCCAGGGATGCCCTATGTCCCCCCTGCTGTTTGCACTTGCGATTGAGCCGTTGGCCATTGCATTAAGAAGTTCAGGAGCATGGAAAGGAATAGTGCGGGGGGGATTGAGCATAGGGTGTCCTTGTTTGCCGAAGACTTCCTGCTGTATGTGTCGGAACCGAGTGTGTCGATAGGGGGAATATTGGAGTAACTGTGAGTAATTGGGTCTTTCTCGGGGTACAAGCTGAACCTGGACAAGAGTGAGTATTTTGTGGTATCTCGGCCGGGGGTGGGGGGGGCTGCCATTACGTATGGCAGGGGCTCACTTTAGGTACCTGGGGGTGCAGGTTGCCCGGGAATGGGGGAGGCTTCACAGGTACAACATCACTAGTTTGGTGGGGAGACTGAAAGCCGATCTGGCAAGGTGGGATGGTCTCCCTCGGTCACTGGCGGGTCGGGTACAGGCAGGTAAAATGAATGTGTTGCTGCGATTTCTGTTTCAATGCCTACCGATTTTCCTGCCAAAGGCTTTTTTCAGGGAGATTGAGGGAAGGATTACCTCATTCATATGGGAAGGGAAGGTGGCCAGAGTGAGAAAGGTGCTGCCACAGAGGGGAAGGCAGGCAGGGGGTTTGTGTCTTCCGAACCTGATGTACTACTACTGGGCGGCGAATGTGGAGAAGGTGCGGAGCTGGGTCAGAGGGGTTGATTCCCAGTGGGTCAGAATGGAGGAGAGTTTGTGCAGGTGGTCGGGGCTGAAAGCACTAGCAACATCGCCGCTCCCGATAGCTCCGGGGAAATACTCAGGGAGTCCGGTAATAATAGCTTCATTGAAAATCTGGAGGCAGTTTTGCCAACACTTCAGGTTGGGGGCAGGGTCAAGGGAAATGCCGATTCAGGGGAACCGCAGATTTGAGCCAGGGAGGTGGGATGGAAGTTTTCGGAAATGGGAAGAGAAGGGGATTAAGACGCTGAAAGATTTGTTTCTTAGGGGTAGGTTTGTAGGATTGAGGGAGCTGGAAGCAAAGTATGGGCTGGAGCAGGGGGAAATGTTTAGATACATGCAGGTTCGAGATTTTGCTAGGAAGGAGATACAGAGCTTCCCGGAGGAACCGGCCTCCACATTGCTGGAGGAGGTGCTGACGACAAGGGGACAGGAGAAGGGGGTAGTGTCAGCGGTGTACGGAGCTATTTTGGACGAGGATAAGGCACCACTGGAAGGGATCAAAGCAAAGTGGAAGGAAGAGTTGGGAGAGGATATAGAGGAGGGGGTCTGGTGTGAGGTGATCCGGAGAGTAAATGCCTCTACCTCATGTGCGAGGTTGGAGCTGATACAGCTGAAGGTGGTATACAGAGCACACCTCACGAGGGCAAGGATGAGCGGATTCTTTGAAGGAGTAGAAGACGTGTGTGAAAGGTGCGGGGGGTGGAGCCCGCTAATCACGTTCATATGTTTTGGTTCTGTCCAAAGCTAGAGGATTACTGGAAGGAGGTTTTTAGGGTAATTTCAAGGTGATGCACGTGAAACTGGACCCGGGTCCCCGGGAGGCCATATTCGGGGTGTCAGACCAGCCAGGGTTGGAAACGGGTGGGGAGGCAGATATCGTAGCCTTGGCCTCGTTGATCACCTGAAGGCGGATCCTGCTGGGATGGAGAGCAGCCTTTCCACACTGTGCCCTGGCGTGGCGGGGGGACCTGTTGGAATACTTGACCCTTGAGAAGGTTAAGTTTGAACTGAGGGGAAGCTCGGAGAGGTTCTACAAGTCATGGGCATTATTTATTATGCACTTTCAAGAACTGGATAACATCGAACATTATTTGGGGGGGGGGGTGGGTGGGAGGGTTGGGGGAAGGGGGGCTGTGTGTATTGAGGGTGACTATGGGTAATCCCTGATTCCTTTTTGTCATTTGGTTATATAAACATGCGGGCTGATGTCTGGGGTTTGGTGGGAGGATGGGATCGTTGTTATTGATATGGGGATTGACATATCTGTTGCTGATTATTGTTTATGCTGGTGGGTATAAATTCGGGAGAATATGTGAAAAAGGAGGAGAGTAAAAATATTTTAAATAAATTAATTGAGAGTACCCAATTAATTTTTCCAATTAAGGGGCAAATTAGCATGGCCAATCCACCTACCCTGCACATCTTTGGGTTGTGGGGGCGAAGCCCACGCAAACACGGGGAGAATGTGCAAACTCCACACGGACAGTGACCCAGAGCCAGGATCAAGCCTGGGAACTTGGTGCCGTGAGGCAGCAGTGCTAACCACTGTGCCACCGTGCAGTCCTGATTAACTAATTCATGACCAATTAATTGAAAAGACGTAAATTCCACAAATTAGGAAACATCCCCTCATGGAGAATGATGATCTAACGTTGGAAAAAGCCACATCCTTGGTGGTCCGAAATAAATCTACCAAGTTAGATTTGAAGAGTTTATACAGGAATGCACTTTTAGACTCAGGGGGTGGGATTCTGCCATTCGGCAGCAGCATGTCCACGCCGTTGGAAACGCCGTCGCGTTTCATGATGGCGTGAATGGGCCACTGGGAATACCAATTCTGGCCGCTACAGGGGGTCTGCACGGCGCTGGAGCGGTTCATGCCGCTCCAGCCTCCCATCCCGGTGCGAACTGTGTGCCGCGCCAACCCGTGCATACGCAGTGGCCTCCCTCAACGTGCCGGCCCCAACGCAACATGGCTCGGGAGTTCAGGGGCCGGCGCGTACGAAAATAGGCCCGGGAGCGAGAGGCCGGCCCACCGATTGGTGGGCCCCGGTCATGGGCCAGGCCCCATCGGAGGCCCCCCTGGGGTCGGGGCTTTCAGGGGCTCGGCCAGCGGCGGAGTGTTTGGCGCCACGCCAACCGGCGCCGAAGGGCCACGGCAGGCACGAGTTGGCGCATGCGCGGGAGCGCCAGCGTGTGCAGGCATCATCCCAGTGCATGCGGAGGGGGGTTCTTCTCTGCATCGGCCATGGCTGAGGTTGACAACGGTCGTTGTGGAGGGAAAGAGTGCCCCCATGGCACAGGACCGCCTGAGGTATCGGTGGGCCGGCCTCTCGCTCCCCGGGCCTATTTTCTTACGTGCCGGCCCCTGAACCCCCTTTCCATGTTGCGTTGGGGCCACCGTGGGGGCACCCTCCCCCCCCCACCCACCCACCCCCAGGGCCAGATCCCCCCGCGCCCCCCCGAGGACTCTGCAGGCCGCCCGTGGAGCCATGTCCCGCCAGTAAGGAGCTGTTGTGATTTCCGCCAGCGGGACAGGCCGAGAACGGGCTTCAATCGCCGGGGGGGGGGGGGGGGGGGGGGGGTGCTGCCAACGCCGGCTGGCGCGGCGCGATTCCCACCCCCGCCAAAACCCTGGCATCGGTCAGAAGCCAGCGGGGGCGTAATTCACGCCGCCCCCTGCCGATTCTCCGACCCGGCAGGGGGTCGGAGAATCCCACCCAAGGAATCTTAGCAGTCCCATAAACATCAACATCACAGTCAGGAACCTTCAAAATCTGCCTGAACTGTGGAAACGCTCATCAACTCACAATGCATGCCCAGCTCAAGGGGAAAAGTGCAACCAAATTTGCAAAGAATAAGATATAATCAGTTTGACACATAGAAGCGTCTTTCTGTAGAATTCAGAGAATTCCTCCCGTGCAGAAGGAGGCCATTTGACCCCATCGAGTCTGCATTGACCCCCCGAAAGAGCACCCTAACTATGCCCACTCCCCCGCTGTATCTCATAAGACAATAAGACATAGGAGCTTAATTAAGCCACTCAGCCCATCGAGTCTGCTCCACCATTCAATCATGGCTGATACCTTTCTTATCCCCATTCTCCTACCTTTTCCCGATAACATCTGATCCCCTTATTAACCTATCTATTTCTGTCTTAATGACATTCAGTGATTTGGCCTCCACAGCCTTCTGCGGCAAAGAGTTCCACAGATTCACCACCCTCTGGCTGAAGAAATTCCTCCTCATCTCTGTTTTAAAGGATCGTCCCTTTAGTCTGAGATTGTGCCCTCTGGTTCTAGTTTTTCCTATGAGTGGAAACATCCTCTCTACGTCCACTCTATCCAGGCCTCGCAGTATCCTGTAAGTTTCAATGAGATTCCCCCTCATCCTTCTAAACTCTAACGCGTACAGACCCAGAGTCCTCAACCGTTTCTCATACGGCGAGTTCTTCATTCCAGGGATCATTCTTGTGAAACTCCTCTCGACCCTTTCCAAGGCCAGCAGATCCTTCCTTCGATACGGGGCCCAAAACTGCTCACAATATTCCAAATGGGGCCTGACCACAGCCTTATACAACCTCAGAAGTACATCCCTGGCCTTGTACTCTAGACCTCTTGACATGAATGCTGACATTGCATTTGCCTCCTAACTGCCGACTGAACCTGCACGTTAACCTTAAGAGAGTCGTGAACAAGGACTCCCAAGTCCCTTTGAGCTTCTGATTTCCTAACCGTTTCCCCATTTAGAAAATAGTCTATGCCCCCATTCCTCCTTCCAAACCTCACACTTTTCCACATTGTATTCTAACTGCCACTTCTTTGCCCACTCTGCTAGCCTGTCCAGGTCCTTCTACAACCCCTTTGCTTCCTCTATACTACCTGTCCCTCTACATATCTTTGTATCATTTGCAAACTTAGCAACAGTGCCTTCAGTTCCTTCTTCCAAATCGGTAATGTACATTGTGAAACATTGTGGTCCCAGCACCGACCCCTGAGGCACACCACTAGTCACCAGCTGCCCCTTTATCCCCATTCTCTGCCTTCTGCCAGTCAGTCCCTTAACCCTGCGCATTGATCCTGACTAATTCACCTGACCTGCACATCTTTGGACAGTGGGAGGAAACTGGAGCACCCGGAGGAAACCCATCCAGACAGGGGGAGAACGTCTAGATTCCAACAGGAACCAAACCCGGGTCCCTAACGCTGTGAGGCAGCAGTGCTAACCACTATGCCACCATGCTGCTCCTGAGAGTGAAGTAGAACATCACAAAGGGTAAAACAGTAGGTAATTTTAAGAAATGCAAAGCATGGAGGAAATGTATTTGCTCACAGAAAGGTGTAAAAGAGAGAGTACTCCAGTGTGTGGAGTGTAAGGCTTTGTTTCAGACTCCGTTCTCCCTGCAGAGAGACATCTGCTGACACACAACAGCAAACGAGCTTTCAAACGTGATCTATGTGATAAAGCCTTTGGACTCCCTCCGTGCTTCAGGGTAATAAAAAGATAAATAGCGGAGAGAAGGAAACGAGTTCTCCAGATTTTGGCCAGAAATTTGGCAGCAATAGAACAGATGTGCACATTTGGTGAATGTCCCACCGGTGTCGTGACAATGACACAATGTTCAACAAGAATGATAAATTAAAGATGTTTATGAGAACACACACAAGGTGGAAATCCTTATCAGTGTTCATAATGTCACAGGGCGTTAGTCACAAGAGGGGCCTAGATGAACATATGAAGATATCAGCCAAACTTATGATAGGTTGTAACTTTCACATGCCAAAAACCACTCTTAATGCAGCTGATGTGTTATGTACTCTGGGATAACACAGGCTGCAACTCGATGCAGCTTTAACCAAAAGATACTCCAGACTTTGAAGTTAGTTCAATCTGATTTATTGAACCAGTAGCACAGTTAGCACAGTTCTCTGTGAGTTCGACTCTCTGCTAACCTAAGTGTGGTTACTCTGTCTGACTGAACCAGACTAGCTCTTAGCCACGTGCTGGAGGTGTGATACTGTACATACACCCTGACTCACTCTGTAGATGTTCATCAGTGGAAAGAGGCGGAGTGTGTGTGCCTCGTGCCTTTTATAGTGAGATACCACCCCTGAGTGTCCTGCCTGCTCATTGATTATATCCTGTTCTCTGTGTTCATTAGCTGCCAGTCTGTGCCTGTCTGTATATCATTATCTGCATGTCTGCATATCATGACATCATCAACACCAGTTAAGGAGAATGTCAGAGCGAAAGAAGATGAAATCACAAAGTGGCAAGGTAAAGCAAAAGTATACATTGGCAAACATATAGGTGCAAGGGAACCATGATGAAACAGCTCTGCACTCGGCAATCATTCCCCTCGAGGATCCATTCTCTCTCCAAAACACCCATATGTTCCATGAGGAGGATGCTGATGCACGATCAATTGCACAAGGACTTGAGTTGGATACAACTGAGGCTTTATTGCTCTAAGATGTGTGGCCTCCCACAGCAGCTGGCAAAATGGCTGCAGCATGGAGGACACACATATTTATACTCAGGGACTACCAAAGTACCTGTAGTATAAGCCCTACCATACATCCTCTAATAGAGGTGCAACGCTGGTTTACCACATTCGCCCCTGATGTGACCATCAATTCACTAGAGACACGATTGGAAGTAAACTGTGGTTTTAATAGTCTTACAACTGTGCCAGCCTGTGGCCAGAGGAACTGAGAGCAGGCTTATGGCTGCAGCACTTTATACTTCCGGTAGTGGGAGGGGCCATGGGCGGAGCCAAGGGTGGAGCCCTGTACAAGCTCCTCATCTCCCCCTATGGGCAGAGCCGTGCAACGGCTCACATACAGAGCCCACAAGGACATAATATAATGCAGTGCAATACAGTGTGAATTACCATATAGTATAATTCACCACATTTACCCCCTGTAAAAAAAATCAAGTCCGGCGGGGGTGATGGGTCTACAAGTTGAGCCGGTCCGGTGGCCGAGTCGTCCTTTGGGATCGGCGGAGCACCGGGGTTGCAGCCTCTTCAGGTGGCTGGGTGGTGACGATCGGTGTGGGTACGAGGGCGGACTCCGGGGGTGTTTCAGTCCGAGCTTCATACCTGACCGGTGCAACGGGTGATGGGCAGTAAACCTATAGGGGCGGGGGCGCCGAGCATGGGCAGGGAACCTATAGGCTCGGGGGCGCAGGGCGTGGGGGGTTGGGTGAGTTGTAGTGTGAGGGGTACCTCGGCGGTGGTGGTGGTAGAGTTGGATCCTGCAGGCCCCAGGTCCCAGAGGGAAACGGTGTCCTGACGGCCGTCGGGGAATTCAATAAAGGCGTATTGGGGGTTCGAATGAAGCAGTAGCACTCTCTCCACTCGCGGGTCTGTTTTGTGTGTCCGGACGTGCTTCCGGAGGAGAACCCGGCCCGGTGTCCTCAACCAGGATGGGAGCGAAGCCCCCATGGTAGTGCCCCTAGAGAAAACAAATAGTCGTTTGTGAGTGGTCTGGTTGGTAGCGGTGCATAGGAGGGACCTAATAGCATGGAGCGCGTCGGGGAGGACCTCCTGCCAATGGGAGGTCGGGAGATTCCTGGACCAGAGGGTCAGTAGGACGGTCTTCCAGACCGTCGCATTCTCCCTCTCCACCTGTCCGTTCCCCCTGGGGTTGTAGCTGGTAGTCCTGCTCGAGGCGATGCTCTTGTCGAGCAGGTACTGACGCAGCTCATCGCTCATGATGAACCCCTGTCGCTGTGTACGTAGCTGGGGAAACCGAACAGGGTGAAGACACTGTGCAGGGCTCAGATGACTGTGTGGGGGGTCATATCGGGGCACGGGATGACAAAGGGGAAACGGGAGAATTCGTCGATGACGTTGAGAGAGTACACATTTCGATTGGTTGAGGGGAGTGGCCCTTTGAAATCGATGCTCAGGCGTTCAAAGGGCCGGGATGCCTTTACCAGGTGGGCCTTGTCTGGTCTATAGAAGTGCGGTTTGCACTCCGCGTAGATCGGGCAATCCCTGGTGATGGGTTTGACCTCCTCGGTGGAGAAAGGCAGATTTCGGGCTTTGACGTAGTGGGCGAGCCGGGTGACTCCCGGGTGGCAGAGGTCATTGTGGATGTCCTTCAGGCGGTCGTCTTGCGCGCTGGCGCACGTGCCACGGGACAGGGCAACTGGGGGCTCGTTGAGCTTCCCCGGTCGATATATGATATCGTAATTATAGGTGGAGAGTTCGATCCTCCACCGCACGATTTTATCATTTTTAATTTTGCCCCTTTGCGAGTTGTCAAACATGAAGGCAACCGATCTTTGGTCGGTGATGAGGGTAAACCTCCTACCTGCGGGTAGTGCCTCCAGTGCCGTACGGCTTCCACAACGGCTTGAGATTCCTTTTCAACTGAGGAGTGTCAAAGTTCCGAAGCGGAGAGAGTCCAGGAGAAGAAGACGACTGGTCTCCCTGCCTGGTTCAGAGTGGCGGCGAGAGCGACCTCTGAGGCGTCGCTGTCCACCGGAAAGGGGACGGATTCATCCACCGTCCGCATGGCGGCTTTGGCGATGTCCTCCTTAATGCAGTTGAAGGCCTGGCAAGCCTCAGCCGACAGTGGGAATAGTGTGGTCTTAAATAGTGGGCGGGCTTTGTCCGCATATTGAGGAACCCACTGGGCATAATAAGAGAAAAATCCCAGGCATCTCTTGAGGGCCCTGGGACAATGAGGGAGAGGGAGTTATAAGATCCCGCATATGGTCCGGGTTGGGGCCCAGGACTCCGTTTTCCACGACACAGCCGAGGATGGCTAGTCTGGTTGTGCGGAAAACGCATTTCTCCGTATTATAGGTGAGATTGAGTTTCTGGGCGGTTTGGAGAAATCGGTGGAAGTTGGCGTCGTGGTCCTGCTGATCATGGCCGCAGATGGTGACATTGTCCAAGTACGGAAACGTGGCCCGCAGCCCGTACTGGTCCACCATTCGGTCCATTGTTCGTTGGAACACCGAGACCCCATTCGTGACGCCAAAGGGGACCTGGAGGAAGTGGAAGAGGCGGCCATCTGCCTCGAATGCCGTGTAGTGGCGGTCCTCCGGGCAGATTGGGAGCTGGTGGTAAGCAGACTTCAGATCCACCGTGGAGAATATAAGGTACTGGGCGATCTGATTAACCATGTCTGCAATTTTGGGGAGGGGGTACGCATCGAGGTGCGTGAACCGGTTTATGGTTTGGCTATAATCAACCACCATTCTGAACTTTTCCCCCGTCTTGACGACCACCACCTCAGCTCTCCAGGGGCTGTTACTGCAGGTCGCGTTGCGGGCCGGGCAGTGCTGCCATGGGTGTTGGGGCTGGCCACAAAAATGGCACGCTGGCGCTCCATAGTGGGTGGGTGGCCACGCAGCACAGGCCTGGGGCAGTCGCTGGTCGGGGGCCCACGATGGGGTTGCTTGGTCCGTGGGGAATGAGTTCAAACTGCAGAACGCGACCTCCATAGTCGTAGCTAACTCTACCGTGTCCTCCAAGTTCTGGGCCCCTTTTTCAAGCAATCGCTGGCGCACATAGTTAGACCTAAGCCCTGCAACGCATACATCACGTACAGCGAGTTCCATATGTTGGGAGGCTGTTACAGCCTGAAAATTACAATCCCGAGCAAGGGCGTTTAAATTGCACAGAAAGTCTTCTAGCGACTCTGTGGGGCGCTGGCGGCGAGTCGTGAAAATGTGCCACGCGTAGACCTCGTTAATTGGCCGCACGTCCAGTCGGTCGAGCATAGCAAGGGCCTCAGTATATGAGGTGGTACGATTGAGTTGCGTAGAGATACGATGGCTCACCCATGCATGCAGTAGGCTGAGTTTCTGCTCTTTTGCAGTCTTGGATGTGCTTGATTCAGCCAGGTAGGCCTTGAAACATCGAAGCCAGTGTAGGAAGTTTTCCTTCACCTCTGCAGCCTGCGGGTCGAGTTCTAGTCGATCAGGTTTGAGGGCTGATTCCATAGCAGTTTTCTTCAAGTTTTCTAAGACTATTAAATTGATGTGACCATCAATTCACTAGAGACACGATTGGAAGTAAACTGGTTTTAATAGTCTTACAACTGTGCCAGCCTGCGACCAGAGGAACTGAGAGCAGGCTTACGGCTGCAGCACTTTATACTTCCGGTAGTGGGAGGGACCATGGGCGGAGCCACGGGCGGAGCCAAGGGTGGAGCCCTGTACAAGCTCCTCATCTCCCCCTATGGGCAGAGCCGCGCAACGGTTCACATACAGAGCCCACAAGGACATAATATAATGCAGTGCAATACAGTGTGAATTACCATACAGTATAATTCACTACAGCCCCCTGTTAAAATTGAGTCTGGCGGGGGTGATGGTGAACTATATTCAACAAATGGTTTTTACATTTACAATATTCGAT
Organism: Scyliorhinus canicula; assembly: GCF_902713615.1. Lineage (NCBI taxonomy): Eukaryota > Metazoa > Chordata > Chondrichthyes > Carcharhiniformes > Scyliorhinidae > Scyliorhinus > Scyliorhinus canicula. The sequence continues at coordinate 241,484,896 of NC_052148.1, read as the reverse complement.
AGAGAGAAAAAAGAAGTGTCTTTTGAAGTTCAGTGGACCCATTGGAGGTTTAACCGGTCCGGGACCTTGATGTGCCGCTGGTAGCGACGTAGTGTGGTGGCGATGCCGATGCTGGTCTGATGTCCGGTGATTCCGGGAGCATGCCGGAATCCTCTTCATCCTCGGGCGTGGGCAGGGGGAGGACGGATGGTCCTGGGGGGGTTTGCTGCTGGGAGCGCCGGGGGAGGGGAGGGTGGCATCGGGCCGGAGGGGTGTGTGTGTGTGGAACCTGCTGGTGCCAGGTCCCTGAGGGAGACAGTATCCTGGTGGCCGTCGGGGTATGCCACGTAGGCATACTGCGGGTTTGCATGGAGCAACTGCACCCTCTCCACCAACGGGTCTGCCTTGTGGAGTTGGACGTGCCTACGGAGCAGGATGGGTCCTGGAGCTGCCAGACAAGTCGGGAGCAACACCCCAGATGTGGACTTCCTGGGGAAGGCAAAAAGACGTTCATGGGGTGTATTGTCAGTGGCGGTACACAGTAGTGAGCGAATGGAGTGGAGTGCATCAGGGAGGACCTGCTGCCAGCGAGGGGCTGGGAGGTTCCTGGACCGTAGGGCCAGTTGGACGGCCCTCCATACCGTCCCGTTCTCCCTCTCTACCTGCCCGTTTCCCCGGGGGTTGTAGCTGGTCGTCCTGCTAGAGGTGATACCCCTGCTGAGCAAGAACTGACACAGCTCATCATTCATGAACGAGGATCCCCTGTCACTGTGGATGGAGGCGGGGAAACCAAACAAAGCGAAGATTGTGTTCAGGGCTTTGATGACGGTGGCAGACGCCATATCGGGGCATGGGATGGCGAAGGGGAATCTGGAGTACTCATCGACCACACTGAGAATATACGTGTTATGGTCGGTGGAGGGGAGGGGCCCTTTGAAATCCACGCTGAGGCGCTCAAAGGGGCGGGAGGCCTTCACCAGGTGCGCACGGTCCGGCCGGTATAAGGGCGGCTTGCGCTCCGCACAGACCTGGCAGTCTCTGGTGATTGTTCGTACTTCCTCGATGGAGTAGGGCAGATTGCGGGCCTTTATGAAATGGTACAACCGTGTGACTCCCGAGTGACAAAAAGGCTGTCGTGCAGGGTCCGGAGTCGGTCTACCTGTGCGCTGGCTGAAGTGTTGGCTAGTGTAGACTTGAGAGATGAACAGGCACTACCAACACTGAGGAAGGATCAACTCAATTTTATTAACTACTTCTAACTAACTAACACACGATGACTGTGGGTCTAAATGATGCTAACTTAAACTAGAGACCTAAGCCTTGTCCGAACCAGTTGATTCTCTCAGCACGTGGTGTGAGTCTGTGATGGACTGGATGAGTTCTTGTTCCACTGAGAGGCAGCACCCAGAATGAGCGGGAACCGTGGTGCCCTCTGCCTTTATAGTGTGTGTATTCTAACTGGTGATTGGCTGCAGTGTTTGTGCATGTTGATTGGTCCCTGTGTGTGTCCATCAGTGTCTGCACCATGATATACTGGTGTATATTATGACATCCCCGCTTTTATAAAAAATATTGATATGTTGATGTAGGCATGTGATAATAAATAGTGTGGGTGTGTGAAGAATGTACCTAACTACGTGTGAGGTGCGAAGACATGTGTACAAATCTATATACAGGAAACAAGACTATGTGCAAAGGAAGATGCCTGGTGCAGATGACTAACATGAACTGGAACAACCAACAAAGCTATTTACAAATCACTGGAGAACAAATTCAACAAGGAATGGAAAAAAAAATCTCAGAAAGTCCACATATGTGCAGAGTTCATAAGTTCAGTCTCTGAGGTGGGCGACGAACTCTGGTTGACCGCCTCAAGGGTGGGGAAATAGCTGGCGCATCAGGAGCCGGGAGGGCTGCAGCACAGTCAGGGGCAGGCAGAGTGACCGGAAGCTCTGCACAGTCCATGGTGGGGTCAGTAGCGGAGCTGGTTGGAGGATCCTGTGACGACTCTGGAACAAGGCAAAGGGCACGCCGATTGCGGCGGCGAATGGATCCATCCGGCAAGCGGACCAGGAAGGAGCGGGGGGCCACCTGCTTAAGAACAACGGCAGGCGCAGACCAGCCACCATCCGGGAGGTGGATGCGAACCGTGTCGTGTGGATGGATGTCGGGGAGATCAGCAGCCCGTGAATCGTAGGAAGTTTTCTGCTGTAGTTAAGACCTGTGCATGCGGCGGAGCACGGGGACATAATCGAGGTTGGGAGTGAGAATCGATGGTACCGTCGTCCTGAGGGTGAGGTTCATTAGTAGCTGTGCAGGTGACAGCCCGGTGGAGAGCGGGGCGGAGCGAAAAGCTACCAGAGCAAGATGGAAGTCAGAGCCGGCGTCGGCGGCCTTGCTGAGTAGCCACTTAATTATGTGGACCCCCTTTTCCGCCTTCCCATTGGATTGGGGGTATAGGGGATTGGACGTAACGTGCTCGAAGTTGTAGTGTTGGGCGAAGCCGGCCCATTCCTGGCTCGTGAAACAGGGGCCATTGTCTGACATGACCGTCAGCGGAATGCCATGTCGGGCAAATGTCTCCTTACATGCCCTAATCACAGCGGAGATGTGAGATCGCGCAGCCTGATGACCTCCGGGTAACTGGAGAAGTAGTCAATGATGGTGACGTAGTCCCTGCCCAATGCATGGAACAGGTCGATGCCCACTTTGGTCCAAGGCGATGTGACAAGCTCATGGGGCATCAGGGTCTCTCGTGGTTGGGTGGGCTGAAAACACTGGCAAGTAGAGCAGTTGAGCACCACATTGGCGATGTCATCGTTAATGCCTGGCCAGTAGACGGCTTCTCTGGCCCTGCAGTGACATTTCTCGACTCCTAAATGGCCTTCATGGAGTTGCTCCAGAACTAGCTGCCGCATGCTTTGTGGTTTGATGATGCGATCCAATTTCAGGAGCACCACGTCGACAACCGCCAGGCCATCATGGACGTTGTAAAATTGTGGGCATTGGCCCTTGAGCCACCCGTCTGACATTAAACGCATCACACGCTGCAGAAGTGGGTCAGCCGCAGTCTTGCGGCGGATTTGCATCAGTCGTGCATCCGAAGCTGGCAAATGGGAGGCTGCAAGCTGAACTTGAGCATCTATTTGCCAGACGAAGCCTTCGTGATCACACGGAGTGGTGATCGACCTTGAGAGGGCATCGGCAACGACAAGGTCCTTGCCAGGGGTATAAACCAGTTGAAAGTCATACCTGCGCAGCTTGAGTAGGATATGCTGGAGGCGAGGCGTCATGTCATTCAAGTCCTCTTTGATAATATTTACAAGTGGGCGGTGGTCAGTTTCAACCGTGAACTGCGGAAGTCCATAGACATAGTCGTGGAACTGCACGACTCCAGTGAGAAGGCCGAGACACTCTTATTCAATTTGCGCATAGCGCTGCTCTGTGGGGGTCATCGCCCGCAACGCATATGCAACGGGGGCCCATGACGAGGCCTCGTCTCGTTGCAGGAGCACGGCACCAATCCCCGACTGACTGGCATCAGTAGAGATTTTGGTCTCTTTGGTCGGGTCGAAAAAGGCCAACACTGGGGCCGTAGAAAGCTTGGCCTTCAGCTTCCGCCATTCAAGCTCATGAGTAGGAAGCCATCGGAAATCTGTGGTTTTGCGAACCAGGTCTCTGAGCGCCGTGGTGTGTGAGGCGAGATTCGGGATGAACTTCCCGAGGAAATTCACCATGCCCAGGAACCGGAGGACCGCTTTCTTGTCCTCGGGCGTCTTCATGAACGTGATTGCTGCAATCTTGTCCTCGTCTGGACGCACCCACTGGTGGGAGATGTGATCCCCCAGAAACTTAATGTTCGACTGGCCGAAGGAGCATTTGGCCCTATTGAGGCGGAGGCTGTGTTCGTGAATGCGCCTGAAAACACGCTAAAGGCGGGCAATGTGTTCCTGCGGGGTGGTTGACCAGATAATAATGTAGTCGACATATACCCGGACGCCGTCGATTCCCTCCATCATCTGCTCCATTATTCGATGGAAAACTTCGGATGCAGAGATGATGCCGAATGGCATCCGGTTGGACAGAACCTGCCAAAGGGTGTGTTTTAAAAAAAAATTTAGATTACCCAATTATTTTTTCCAATTAAGGGGCACTTTAGTGTGGCCAATCCACCTACTCTGCACATTTTTGGGTTGTGGGGGCGAAACCCACGCAGACACGGGGAGAATGTGCAAACTCCACATGGACAGTGACCCAGAGCCGGGATCGAACCTAAGACCTCAGTACCGTGAGGCAGCTGTGCTAACCACTAGGCCACCGTGCTGCCCTGCCAAAGGGTGTGTTGAACGTACACAGCTTCCTGCTTGACTCATTTAGTTGGATCTGCCAGAAACCCTTAGCGGCATCCAGTTTTGAGATGAGTTTGGCGTGGGCGATCTCAGACGTAAGTTCCTCACGTTTCGGAATCGGGTAGTGTCCTGCATGATATTCTGATTCAGATCTTTAGGATCTATACAGGTCCGCAGCTCGCCAGACGGTTTCTTGACACAGACCATGGAGCTTGCCCAGTCTGTGGGTTCCGTGACCCTAGAAATAACTCCTTGGTCCTGGAGGTCCTGGAGCCGTTGCTTGAGGCGGTGCTTAAGGGGCACTGGGACTCTGCGAGTTGCGTGAACAACAGGCGTGGCGTTGGGCTTGAGTAAGATTTTGTACGTGTACGGGTGCGTGCCCATGCCCTCGAAGACATCATGGTATTGCTGGATGATGGAGTTGAGTTGCGCCCTGAAGTCTGTGTCAGAGGACGCAGGTATATCGCTTGCAGAGAGAGAGTGGACTCTCTGCACTAAGTGGAGCAGCTTGCATGCCTGTGCACCAAGCAAGGAGGCCTTGAGGCAGCAACAATCTCAAACGGGATAATAGCTGTGTGAGCACAATGTGTCACCTCATGGCGGCAGGACCCGCTGGCAGCGATGGCATTGCCATTGTAGTCAAGCAATTTACACACAGATGGCAGGACAGCAGGCTGGACGCAGAGTTTGGGAAAATCAGCCGACCCGATGAGATTGGCGGAAGCGCCAGTGTCCAGGTGGAACCTGACAGGGGACCGGTTGACCGTAAGGGTGTTCTGTTTGATGCTGTGAATGTGGACGGGTTTGGTGCCACGCTTGGGCAACATCCTGTTCGTGGTAACGATGCCAACTTGGAACGGGACCTGTGGGTCATCGCAGACACAGTCGGAAGCAAGGTCAGGAGTAGGTTCATTGATGGCAGGATGGATAGCCCTGACATCTCTGTGGGGCTGGGTGGACCTCCTAAAAACAGCTGGCAGGGAGGACCTGCCCATAGTAGCGTAGTGGCCGCGTTTGCCACACTGCAGGCAGCGTCGGGACTTTGCGGGACATTGCCACTTTAAGTGGGCGGAGCCGCAGTTGCCACACGCCGGAGCGTCAGGACGTTCGTCGCGCCAGCGCGGGGCAATCCAACGAGGTGCGCACCTGCACGAAGCGATCCGTGATGTCACCACGTTCACTGCATGTCAGCGCGGGACTCCGTGAATAGCGCGCGAAATGGCCGCCATCGTTCAGATTCAGAGCCTGAAAAGATTTAATCGTTTGGACCCGTTCTGCCTCGTAAATGGCTTGCCGCGCTGTTTCAGCGGCCTGGATGCAGGAGTAGCACGTGGAAGCATGTTCATGAAGTACACAGGTCTCAATGGCCGTAGAGAGAGTGAGCTGCTTTACTTTTAGTAGCTGCTGGCGCAGTGGCTCAGATTGAACACCAAAAACAATCTGGTCACGGAGCATGGAGTCAGAGGTGGACCCGTAGTTGCAGGACTGCGCAAGGACGCAGAGGTGGGTAATAAAGGACTGGAAAGGCTCGTCCTTACCCTGAATTCACTGCTGAAACATGTATCTCTTGAAGCTCTTGTTAACCTCGACCTCGCAGTGGCTGTCGAACTTTAGAATGACAGTCCTGAACTTTGATTTGTCCTCCCCCTCAGCGAAGATGAGCAAGTTGAAGATGTGCAGAGCATGGTCACCGACTGTGGAGAGGAAGAGAGCAATCTTCCGTGCGTCCAAGGCAGCTTCCAGGTCCGTGGCCTCGAGCTACAGCTGGAAGCGCTGTTTGAAAAGTTTCCAGTTCGAGCCCAGATTACTGGCAATGCGGAGAGGCGGCGGCGAGCAAACGGAGTCCATTCCGTAGGATGGCGCGAGACTGGTGGAAGGCAGATCACTGAAAGGTAGGTCTTGGAAGTACGAGCATCCCCCAACTTCTGGTACCATGAAGTGTTGGCTAGTGTAGACTTGAGAGATGAACAGACACTTCCAACACTGAAGGTTCAACTCAATTTTATTAACTACTTCTAACTAACTAACACACGATGACTGCGGGTCTAAATGATGTTAACTTAAACTAGAGACCTAAGCCTTGTCTGAACCAGTTGATTCTCTCAGCACGTGATGTGAGGGCTTAAGTGGGTTGGTGCAGGCTCGATGGGCCAAATGGCCTCCTTCTGCGCTGTATGTTCTATGTGGTAGCTTGGGCCTCTTTTTCGACGGATGAGTGCCGAATTTCTGAGGCATGAAGGGTGTGTGAAAAGAATGCCACGGGTCTGCCTGCCTGATTGAGCGTGGCGGCTAGGGCGACGTCTGATGCATCGCTCTCTACTTGAAAGGGCAGTGTCTCGTCTAATGCGTGCATCCCGGCCTTGGCAATATCGGCTCTGATACGGGCGAAGGCCTGTTGTACCTCGGCCGTCAGGGGAAAATGGGTTGACTGTATGAGTGGGCGGGCCTTGTCCGCATAGTTTGGGACCCACTGAGCGTAGTACGAAAAGAACCCCAGGCAGCGTTTGAGGGCCTTGGGGCAGTGGGGAAGGGGTAGCTCCATGAGGGGGCGCATGTGGTCGGGATCGAGCCGCAGAACTCCGTTCTGGACCACATAGCCGAGGATGGCTAAGCGGGTCGTGCTAAACACGCACTTCTCCTTGTTGTAGGTGAGGTTTAGGAGAGTGGTGGTGTGGACAAATTTGGCGAGGTTGGCATCATGGTCCTGCTGATCATGGCCACAGATGGTGACGTTGTCTAGGTACGGAAAGGTGGCCCGCAAACCGTACCGGTCGACCATTCGGCCCATCTCCCTTTGGAAGACCGAGACCCCGTTGGTGACGCCAAAGGGAACCCTGAGGAAGTGATAGAGGCGGCCGTCTGCCTCGAGGGCAGTGTATAGACAGTCCAATTTACGAATGGGGAGCTGGTGGTAGGCGGATTTGAGGTCCACCGTTGAGAAGACTCAATACTGTGCAACCTGATTGACCATATCAGATATGCGTGGGCGGGGGTACACATCGAGCTGTGTGTACCGATTGATGGTCTGGCTGTAGTCCACGACCATTCTGTGTTCCTCCCCAGTTTTAACTACTACCACTTGGGCTCTCCAGGGGCTGTTGCTGGCCTTGATGATGCCTTCCCAAAGCAGCCGCTGGACCTCGGACCTGATGAAGGTGCTGTACCGTCTGCTCCTGCTGGCGACGGGTTTGCAATCAGAGGTTAGATTTCCGAAGAGGGAAAGCGGATTGACCTTTAGGGTCGCGAGATCGCACACAGTGAGGGGTGGTAGGGGCCCACCGAATTTTAGGGTTAGGCTCTGGAGGTTGCAGTGGAAGTCCAGGCCGAGTAGTAGGGCAGCACAGAGGTTAGGGAGAACGTAGAGGCGGAAGCCGCTGAATTCTACGCCCTGGACCGTGAGTGTGACCGTACAGTACCCCCGGATCGCCACAGAATAGGATCCGGAGGCCAGGGAGATTCTTTGGTTGGCGGGGTGTACCACGAGGGAACAGCGCCTTATCGTATCCGGGTGGATGAAACTTTCGATGCTCTCGGAATCCAGCAGGCAAGAGGTCATGTGTCCGTTGATCTTAACGCTGGTCGATGCGGTGGTCAGGTTGTGCGGGCGAGACTGGTCGATGGTCACTGAGGCGAGTCGTGGTCGGTCATCGCTGGTGTCGGATGATGGGGAGCCCGGGGGGGGCACAGGTCCTGGAACGCTGGTGGTGCCCATGTGCCGTGGGGGAGACAAGATGGCGGCACCTGAATATCTTGAGGAGGACAAAATGGCAGCGCCCATGGGCCACACGTGACAGGGGTTGAACAAGATGGCGGTGCCCATGGGCCGCACGTGTCGCTCGGAGGGGAAGATGGCGGCGCCCACTGGCCGGCTTGGTCTGAGGGGGAGAAGATGGCGGCGCTCACTTGCCGCACGTGGTCTGAGGGGGAGAAGATGGCAGCGCCCATTGTCCATAAACGAGGGGGGTGGGGGCAATAGCGCCAATTGCACGGGGCTGGCAGACCACGGCGAAGTGCTTCTTCTTGCCGCAAGCCTTACAAAGGGCAGCGTGGGCCGGGCAGCGTTGGCGGTGGCGTGTCTGCTGGCCGCAAAAGTAACATCGGGGACTCCCGGGGTTCGTTGGCTGGCGCGTGGCGCAGGCGTATTTGCTGGATAAGGCCCCCGCTGCGGCGGCCGTCTTTGGGGTCCACGATGCGTAGGAGGGGTGGGCAGCGCGACTAGGGGCGTAGGCCTGAATGTTGCGTGAGGCGACTGTCATAGAGAGCGCTAGTTTCTTCGTCTATGCTAGGTCGAGCGTGGCCCCTTCTAATAGTCGCTGGCGTATGAGGTCCGACCCAATCCCCGTAACAAACGTATCCCGCATAAGGAGGTTTGAATGTTTAGTGGCTGTAACGGCCTGACAGTCGCAGTCCCGGACGAGTGGGATTAGGGCCCGCCAGAAGTCTTCTGTGGACTCACCAGGGAGTTGAGAGCGAGTGGCGAGTACGTGCCTGGCGAAGAGCGTGTTCGTCTTCTGAGCGTAATTCTCTTTGAGAAGCGTCATGGCTTCAGCGCATCCTGAATTAGTGGAAAGACGCTGGAGCTCAACCTTGAGTACAGGATCTGTATCTTCTGAGCCTCCGAGACAGGGCTGGGCACCGAGTTGGTGTACGCCTCGAAACAAGCTAGCCAGTGTTGAAAGACCTTTTTGGAGTTGCTTGATTGCGGAACCAGCAGCAGGTGATCCGGTTTGATACAGAGGTCCATCTTTTGAAAATTTTAGAGCAATAAATTGATGCACGATCAATTGCACAAAGACTTGAGGCAGCAGGGTAGCATGGTGGTTAGCATAAATGCTTCACAGCTCCAGGGTCCCAGGTTCGATTCCCGGCTGGGTCACTGTCTGTGTGGAGTCTGTACGTCCTCCCTGTGTGTGCGTGGGTTTCCTCCGGGTGCTCCGGTTTCCTCCCACAGTCCAAAGATGTGCGGGTTAGGTGGATTGGCCATGCTAAATTGCCCGTAGTGTCCTAATAAAAGTAAGGTTAAGGGGGGGGGGGGGTTGTTGGGTTACGGGTATAGGGTGGATACGTGGGTTTGAGTGGGGTGATCATGGCTCGGCACAACATTGAGGGCCGAAGGGCCTGTTCTGTGCTGTACTGTTCTATGTTCTATGTTGAGTTGGATACAACTGAGGCTTTATTGCTCTAAGATGTGTGGCCTCCCACAGCAGCTGGCGAAATGGCTGCAGCATGGAGGACACACATATTTATACTCAGGGACTCCCCACGTACCTGTAGTACAGATCCTACCATACATCCTCTAATAGAGGTGCAACGGTGGTTTACCACAGATGCAAACATTTCAATCCCATCCCTCGTGAGTTCATTCCCATTTCAAGTCACTTTGGGAACAGTATAGTTCTCTGATTTTCTTTCTCACTTTCGCGGGGAAATACCCTTACAGTCACGGCTGTTTGCTCTGTCTATGTGAATAATATTGTCCCAGAATTAGGAGTGAATTCTGTGGCATTAATTCCATTCGAGTCTGGATTGAGCTTCCAACCCCATATTCTCTTCATCAAAGTCTATTCTGACTTGGGAACAAACCAGGGGTCTCAATTTCGCACCGGCCTGCATTGGTACCAGTTGGGCAATTTCCTCCTAATTGGCCGCCTCAGGGCTTGCTGTACAATTAGGGATGGTGGAGGGATGTAGGTCCTGCTGGTCCAGTCATGGGCTGGCAGCTCTGACACTTTGGCAGCCACACTGGGACGGTGGGCACTGGTGAGACAGTCGGAGATTGAGAGGGCATTGATGTAAGCAAAGAAAATTAAAGATCAGGCAGGCCTTCTGCATGGCCCATTGGGGCCACGAGGGCGCCTCCCTTGCCTGCAGCCCACTATTTGGAGCATAGCTCTGATGCCCTCCTCTCCCTACAGCCTGCGGCGGAGAGGCTTGTTCTACAAAGCTGGCAGTCTCTCCACACAGCAAGACGCGGGCAGGTCTGAAAAGAATCGACTGTAATAAACCGGTAATTGGCAGCCACCTTCATTTGCCAGGTAGCTGCTCTGCATCCAATACCACTGCTGGGAAAGTTCTCCTGCGGCAGGATGGTGTCAGCCCCCCCCAGCTATTTTCCCAGCCCCCTCCATCTCCCGGCCTATCATCCTGACAGGAACCCTGCTCACATTGCCCATGCTAAACTTCGTCACAAATTGCACATCTTTGTTGTGCCAGATAGCTGAGCTCATTGTGATTGAACAATTCTGTGGAACAATTGATTCTTTATGTGGTGAGCCTCAAATACTCTAATGTCTCCTCTGATTGGTCCTGAACTCTATTAGCGTCATTACTAGCTACCGGTTCACCGCCCCCGTTTTCTGTGGGTGGGAAAACTGGTGGAGGCGGGAATCCAACGGGTGTCCCCAAGTGGCCGTTACGCTGGCGGGATTTCCCATTCCCATTTTTCCCACCACCCGCCAATGACGTAATAGGCTTCCCACCATGAAAGGTTGGGAGCCCCATGACCATACATTTAAATATCATCAGCCGGCTTCCCCGTTCTATTGTACCCCTGCGTTACCGAAGAAGGTGGGCAAAAGTGGTAGTTGTGAATCCAATTCAGCTTTTAAAAAAATCATTTTTACGGGACAAAAACAGAAAATACTGGACAATCTGACAGCATTTGTGGAGTGAAAAGGGAGCTAATGTTTCCAGTCTGGATGACTCTTTGTCAAAGTTTGTATGGGATGTGAGCTTCGCTGGCTAGGCCAGCATTTGTTGCCCATCCTTAATTGCCCTTGAGGCGGTGGGGGTGAGTTGCCTTCTTGAACCGCAGCAGTCCCTGAGGTATACATGCACCCATTGTGCTGTTAGGGAGGGAGTTCCAGGATTTTGATCCAGTGACAGTTAAGGAACGGCGATATAGTCCCAAATCAGGGTGGTGACTGACTTAGAGGGGAACTTCCAAGTGATAGTGTCCCCATGTAACTGCTGCTGTTGTCCTTCTAGATGGTAATGATCGTGGGTTTAGAAGCTACAGCCGAAGGAGCCTTGGTGAGTTCCTGCAGTGCATCTTAAAGATGCTACACTTGGCAGCTATGTGCATTGGTCGTGGAGGGGGTGAATGTTGTGGAAGAGATGCAAATAAAGTGGGCTGCTTTTTCCTGGATGATGTCGAGCTTCTTGAACATTGTTGGAGCTGCAGTCATCCAGGAAAATTGGGAGCATTCCATCACACTCCTGATTTGTGCCTTGTGGTGGTAGACAGTCTTTGGGGAGTCAGGAGGTGAGTTACTCGCTGCAGGATTCCGAGCCTCTGACCTGCTTTTCATAGAATTTACAGTGCAGAAGGAGGCCATTCGGCCCATCGAGTCTGCACCGGCTCTTGGAAAGAGCACCCTATCCAAGGTCAACACCTCCACCCTATCCCCATAACCCAGTAACACCACCCAACACTAAGGGCAATTTTGGACACTATGGGCAATTTATCATGGCCAATCTACCTAACCTGCACATCTTTGGACTGTGGGAGGAAACCAGAGCACCCGGAGGAAACCCACACACACACGGGGAGAATGTGCAGACTCCACACAGACAGTGACCCAAGCCGGAATCGAACCTGGGACCCTGGAGCTGTGCGCCAGAGGCCCTGGAACCTTTTGTCGCCACAGTATTTATATTGCTAGTCCAGTTCAGTTTCTGGGTAACCCCCCAGGATGGTGATAGTGGGGGATTCAGTGATGGTAATGGAATTGAATGTCAAGAGGCGATGGTTTGATTCTCTCTTATTGGAGATGGTCTTTGCCTTGCTCTTCTGGGGTGCAAATATTCATTGCCACTCATCAGCCCAAGCCTGGATATTGTCCAGGTCTTGCTGCATTTGCATATGGACTACTTCAGTGCCTGAGGAGTCACGAACACTGAACATTGTGCAGTCGTCAGCAAACATCCCCACATCTGACCTTATGTTGGAAGAAAGATCATTGATGAACCAGCTGAACAAGGTTGGGCCGAGGTTTGGAGTTATTCTAACGGTTGGCACTGCCTAGGATATGATGACAGCTTCTTAACAGCCATAATAGCCACTTTATAATTGTATCAAGGGATGTCAAACTGGTGTAAGATTTAATCCTAATTCTTTAAGTGCCTATCATGGTGCAACACAATCAATTGAGAATGAGGTTTGTGGCAATTGGGATTGTTCAGTGATCACAGCCAATGTCCTGTAGGTTCTGTACCCTGCTGTGATTAACAGATTTATTCCATCCAAAGGAGGCTACTATCTGCATTACTTAGAAAATTGATTCTAAATGCTTTGTTAGTACAAACATTCAGTCGATTTTCTTTTATCCCGTGTGTTGACAATATAGTTGACTGAAATTTTATGCTGACAATTGATTTTGAAAGTAGCTGCCAAACCTGGGGCAAATGTTGTAAAATGTTGTTTATGGCAAGTCATGTGAATGTTGAATTTTTTCTCAAGAAGGGGAAAAAGGTCAATATTATCTTTTGGGATATGTGTGCAGTATATAAAAATAATAGATGACACCCTGCTTCCAGTTTGACAGCTCAATCGAGAGACAGAAAACTCGTCATATATTTCTGAAGGAAATAAATTGCAATTCACTGACAGTGGCCCTGAAACTCTGCACGATAGATTGGGAGATTCTTCTGAAATATCCAGGCCAATAACTGTTATTTTTTGCAGGGGGTTTTGGTCACTTATTTTATAATTTGTCTTTATGTTGTTTTTTGAGGAGCTGCTATCTACCCCTCTCATTTTTACAGCCAGGCCAACAATAGAGGGTTCCGTCTGCCTTCCTTCCTGGAAGATGACACTGCGAAGTTAGACCGTTAACACTGAATTCTGGGTACCTGGTACTTGCCCGCAGTGACACCCACAGCAAACCACACTGGCAGAGAAGTGCATTTGACCACAGAAGCTTTACCTTACAAAGGAAATTATCACAGTTCTGCCTTTTGTTGCAACCAGTCCAGCAGCTCATCTCCACTGTGTGCATCACTGGGCTAGTGTCTCTCAAAATCATTGCACCCTTTAACCTCAATGCCAGTGGGTCATTTCAAACAGCCAGTTAGGATGTCTGGATCAGATGCGTAGGTCACAATTGGATTATTCTCTATTGCTGGCTATTTCATCAGCATCTCCATGGACAACTGTTGCTAAATCCACAGTCAGTTTTCACCATTGCTCGGTGTCAATGGGTGAAGTAAAAAGGCATCACACCAGCAAAGACTGAAAACAAATTCTATCTAACACACTGTATTGATTGGGCAACAGATAGTGCTTTAACTGAGGGGTCAGGTATTAACAAGCTGCTGAAGTTTAATAACCCTGATTTTTAATACCGCCACTCAATGGAGCTGTGATTTTGTAATTCACTTCCTCCAGCTTACTATCTCCTGTATTGAGTACATGACTTTGGAACGCTTTTCTACTACATGTTAAATTGTAGAAGAAATGGAAGCACATTGGAAGTGAAGTCTGCAGAATGATAGGCGCAAATTGCTTTGACTGAAATAAAAAGAGTATGTTCCTATGATCCTAGCACTTAAGATGATGTAACCCATAATTCTGAAATTGCCATTAATGCAAGAGGATAATAGCTTTTGCTTTTTGCCTGGTGGGTGACTGCCCATCTTAAACATGAGCACTTTAAAAAAAATAGAATCCCTACAGTGCAGAAGGAGGTCATTTAGCCCATTAGGTCTACACCAACCCCCCAAAAGAACACCCCACTTAGGCGCATTCCCCTATCCTACTCCCATACCCCTACAACCCCACCTAACCTTTGGACACCAAGGGACGGTTGATCATGGCCAATCCACCTAACTTGCACATTTTTGGACTGTAGGAGGAAACCAGACCACCTAGAGGAAACCTACGCAGACACGGAGGAACATGCAAACTCCAGACAGACAGTCATCCAAGGCCGGAATTAAACCCATGTCTTTGGTACTTTGAGGCAGCAGTGCTAATCACTGTGCCACCTTTCCACCCCTTGTATTTAAGTGATGGGGGCATGTGTATCGATTTCCCATCAACGTGGACACTGTGAATGTCGATTGTGCTTGGTATTCCACATGCTCTAGAGAAGTGAAACGATGGGGCATAAAATTACATTACGTTCCCTGAGCTGTAATATCCTTTGACGCTCCCTCCCGTTTGAGCCAGGGGCTTCTGATTTCCAATTTCTTCCTCACCTGGAAGTCTGTTTGGAAGAGAACTTGCTGCAGATCGGACAGAACAGGGGTGGGATTCTCCCCTACCCGGCGGGGCGGGGGGACCCGGCGTAGCGGAGTGGTGCCAACCACTCCGGCGTCTGGCCTCCCCAAAGGTGCGGAATTCTCCGGAGCGGTTGGCACCACGCCGACTGGCGCCAAAACCGGCACCAACGGCCTTTGACGCCGGCCGGCCGGCACCGGGGCTGGCCGAAAGGCCTTCGCCGGTTTGTGCATGCGCCGGTGGTGACGTCAGCGGCAGCTGCCACGGACGTCACCACCGGCGCATGCGCGCTGGGGGATTCCCTTCCGCTTCCGCCATGGTGTAGGCCGTGGCGGCGGCAGAAGAGAAAGAGTACCCCCATGGCACTGGCCCGCCCACTGATCGGTGGGCTCCAATCGCGGGCCTGGCCACCGTGGGGGCACCCCCCGGGGTCTAATCTCCCCGCGCCCCCCCAGGACCCCGGGGGCCCGCTAGCGCCGCCGATCCCGCCGCCGCCAGAGGTGGTTCAAACCTCGGCAGTGGGAGAAGCCTCCCAGCGGCGGGACTTCGGCCCATCGCGGGCCGGAGAATAACAGCAGCACAGAAACCCGTAGCCTCCCGCCGGCCCCCGCCATTCTCCGAGGCGGGCGGCGGGATTGGCGGCACGCCGACTTTTTGCGGGTGGGAGAATTCTGGACATGGCGGCAGTGGGATTTATCAGCGGTCCCGGGCTATTTTCCGACCCTGCTGGGGGTCGGAGAATTTTGCCCCAGATCTCTGTCAAAATTCCTCCTTCCATTAAATAGCACAAACCAGCGCACACAGGGGGAAAGGGGGATGAAAATTTACCTCAAAGTATGCATTTATTTGCAAGACACCAATCACAAACTGATTACTTCTGATCTTCATAATGATGCCTAATGGTCATTCCAGAATTTTTCACAGAGTTTCCTCTGGGTATTCCAAATTCTAGCCGTCCCTTCTTGCAATAGACAGACCTCTGGATCGTTGTGTGCAATGCCATGAGACATCTGCTAAGAATCTATGAGGTCACGTGGCTCATTCCTTCACGCGATTCCTTCATAGGGGGCGACAGGGTAGATGGCGCAGTGGTTAGCCACTGTGTCCAGTGGAGACCTGCAGCAATCAGTGTTGGGGCCCTTGCTGTTTGATAAATGATTTAGATATGAATATAGGAGGGTTAATCAGTGAGCTCACAGATGATACGAAAATTGATGGAGTGGTAAATAGTGAGGAGGATAGTCTTGGATTACAGACTTATAGATGGGCTGGTCAGATGGGCTGATCAATGACAAATGGAATTTAATCCGGATAAGTGTGAGGTGATGTACTTGGGCAGGGAAGGAAAGGGAATGCATGATGAATGGCAGGACCCTGGGAGGAACCGAGGACCTTGGTGAAATGAAATGAAATGAAAATTGCTTATTGTCACAAGTAGGCTTCAAATGAAGTTACAGTGAAAAGCCCCTAGTCACCACATTCCGGCGCCTGTTCGGGGAGGCTGGTACGGGAATTGAACCGTGCTGCTTGCCTGCCTTGGTTTGCTTTCAAAGCCAGCAATTTAGCCCTGTGCTAACACTGGTCCCTTAAATTGACAGGAGAGATGGATACAGTGGTTACACAGGTATATTGTATATTTGCCCTTATTAGCTGAAGCATAGCGTTTAAGAGCAGGGTTGTTATGCTGGAACTGTATAAAATGTTGGTTAGGCCACAGTGGGAGTATTGTGTGCAGTTCTGGAATCCACATTATAAAAGGGATGTGATAGCACTGGAAAGGGTACAGAGGAGATTTACCAGGATATTATCTGGGCTGGATAGTTTTAGTTATGAAGAGAGGTCGGATAGACTGGTGTTGTTTTCCTTGGAGCAGAGGAGGGGGGTGGGGCATGATTGAAATGTATAAAATTATGAGGGACACAGATAGAGTAGACTGGAAGAACCTTTTCCTCTTGGTGGAGGGATCAATGACCAGGAGGTAGAGATTTAAAGTAAAGGGCAGACAAAATATTTAGATCTGCACTTGCGATGGATGCCCAGGCACATAAGGCTATGGGCCAAGTGCTGGAAAATGGGATTAGAATACTGAGGTGGTTGTTTTTAGCTGGTGCAGACGTGATGGCCAAAGGGCCTTTACAGCGCTGTAGACCTCTATGGCTATAAGTTTATAACCCTCAGGTTGTTGATAGAACATAGAACAGTACAGCACAGAACAGGCCCTTCGGCCCTCGATGTTGTGCTGAGCAATGATCACCCTATTCAAACCCACGTATCCACCCTATACCCGTAACCCAACAACCCCCCTCCTTTAACCTTACTTTTTAGGACACTCCGGGCAATTTTAGCATGGCCAATCCACCTAACCCGCACATCTTTGGACTGTGGGAGGAAACCGGAGCACCCGGAGGAAACCCACGCACACACGGGGAGGACGTGCAGACTCCGCACAGACAGTGACCCAGCCGGGAACTGAACCTGGGACCCTGGAGCTGTGAAGCATTTATGCTAACCACCATGCTACCGTGATAGTGGGGGATTCAGCAATGGTAATGCGATTGAATATCAAGGGGAGATAGATTCACTCTTGTTGGAGATGATCATTGCCTGACACTTGTGTAGCATGAAAGTAACGTGTCACTTATCAGCCCAAGCTTGAAAGTTGTTCAGATTTTTCTGCGTAAGAATGCGGACTGCTTCAGTATCTGAGGAATTGTGAATGGTGCTGAACATTGTGCAATCATCAGTGAATATCCCACTTCTGACCTTATGATGGAAGGAGGGTCATTGATGAAGCAGCTCAAGATGGTTGGGCCTATGACACTACCCTGAGGAACACCTGCAATGATGTTCTGGAACTGAGATGATTGACCTCCAAGAAAGACAACCATCATCCTTTGTATTATGTATGACCTCATCCAGCAGAGAGTTTTACCCGTTTCCCACTAAGTTCAGTTTTGTTTGGGCTCCTTGAAGCCATACCCGGTCAAATGCTGCCTTGGTGTCAAGGGCAATAACTCTCACCTCACTTCTTGAATTCAGCTCTTTTGTCCATATTTGAACCAAAGCTGCAATGAGGTTAAGACCTGAATGGCCCTGACTGACTCAAACTGAGCGTCCATGAACAGGTTATTGCTGAGTAGATGTCACTTGATAGTGCTGTTAATGACCTTCCTTTACTTTACTAATGATCAAGAATAGACTGATGTAATTGGCCATGTTGGATTTGCCCTGCTTTCTGTGAATAGGGCACACCTGGACATTCTTGCGCATTGCTTGGTAGATGCCAGTGTTGTAACTGTACTGGCGAGGTTCTGAAGCACAAGTCTTCAGTACCGATGTTGCAATATTGTCTGGGCCCATAGCCTTTGTGGGATCCAATACTTTCAGCCATAAGGTAGTCTCAAATGGAGTAAATTGAATTAGCTGAAGACTGACATCTGTGATGCTGGAGACCACTGGAGAAGACCAAGATAGATCATCTACTCAGCACATCTACCTGAAGATATTTGCAAATGCTCCAGCCTTATCTTTTACACTGATGTGCTGGGCTCTCCTATCATTGAGGATGGGGAGATTTGTGGAGCTTCCTCCTCTGTTAGTTATTTAATTTCCCACTACCATTCAGGACTAGATGTGGTAAGACCGCAGAGCTCAGATTTGAACTGTTTGTTGTGAGATCACATAACTCTCTATATTGTATACTGCTTCCACTATGTCATGTACAAGTAGTCCTGTGTTGTAGCTTCACCAGAGTGATGAATCATTTTCAGATATTCCTGCTGCTGCTTCTGGCAAACTTTCCTGCATTCTTCATTGAATGAAGATCAATCCCCTGGTTTGAAAGGAATGATAGAGTGAGGGATATGCCAGGGCATGAGTTGACAGATTATGCTGGAATGCAATTTTGCTGCTGATTAACTTATATTACCTCATGGATGCCCAAATTCTGAGACTTCCCCTTCTCAACGGCTGTGCGGTGGTCACTCTTACAATATTGTCATGGACAGATGCATCCTTGACAGGTAGATTGGTGAAGACAATGTCGTGTTCTGTAGACTGGACAAAGTCAATGATGAACTACAGAACATTTCGTTTAAATAAATGATTGTAGAACAACTGTGATAAGATAACTAGGATAAATAAAATAATAAACTATCAATAATAACAAACTATTCTGGAACTACTGCAAAATGCATCTATCCTCCAGCACGACCTACTCCCCACTCCTCAGACCACATGGTCACGTGATGGGTTTACACTGCCACCTGGTGGTCAGAGGTCATGCACAACATTATGTACAAACTTGCCTTATGCATATCATCACAGACAAGGTCGAGTAAGTTTTCCCTCTTGTTGGTTTCCTCATCCCACTGCTGCAGATCATGTCTAGCAGCTGTATCCTTTAGGATTTTGTCAGCTCAGTCTGTGGTGGTGCGACAGAGTCACTCTTGGTGATGGACATTGAAGTCCCCTACCCAGAGCATATTCTTTGCCCTAGCCACCCTCAGGGCTTTCTCCAAATGGAGTTCAACATGAAGAAGTACTGATTCATCAACTGAGGGAGGGTGGCAGGCTGGCACAAAGTTTGTTTGTCCATGTTTCACTCAATGCCATAAGATTTCATAGGATCCAGAGTCAATGTAAAGGATTCCTAGGGCAACTCCTACCTGACTTGAGAGCACTGTACTGCTACCACCTTTAGTGCACCCATCGTGCTGGTGTGACATACCTCGGGATGGTGATGATTGCGAGTTATGATTCCGTAAGTATGAATACGTCAGGCTATTGTTTGACTAGTCTGTAGGACACCTCTCTCAATTTTGGCACAAAACCCTAGATGTTAGTAAGGAGAACTTTGCAGAGACAACGGGGCTGGGCAATCCCCAGAGCATTACCCTGGGTCTCTGGATTACTAGCCCAGTGATAATACCTCTGTACCACTGACTCCCCCGGTGATTTAATTCCAGTATGGTGTGAGTGGAGAAGTCAGATGTATTGCCACTGAAATTCGGCGTGTCGGCGGGTGGGTTGCATGATTTGAAGTGGATTCTTCTTAGTTTCTGTATATAGTTCTGTAAAAATGCTCACATATGCCCCACATAGTTAGGAACATTCACATACTACGTTATTTATTGCCACGTACACACACATTTTTTTTTTAAAAGGGGGATGTCATAATATACACACAAGTATATGATGGTGTAGAGACACACACTGACTGACACACTGCAAGACCAATCAATACACACAACACAGCAGCCAATCACCAGTTAGGGCACGGTCACTATAAAGCCAGAGGGCCCTAGTTTTCCCGCTCATTCGGGATGCAGCCTCTGAGACAGACAGAGCCCGCAGTCAGTAACACAAACATCTACCATGTGCTGGTATAGGCTGGTCAGATTAGGCATAGGTCTTCAGTCAATCTAACATAGCGTCGACCCACAGTGCAAGTATGTTTAACAGCTCATAGTTAAATAAAATAGAGTTGTACTTCTACAAGTATCTACTGTCTATGTTACTGCTAAGGTAAACGCAATCTCCACAGATCCAGAGTACCCAGCACATCGGTAGTCAGAATGATTTCCCTCTCCATCCCCTTCCTACCAGGAGGCATTGATAAGCAATCTCAGAGCGGATTGATCACTTTAAAATCGAAGCTGGCATTTCCCTTCATCAGGCTTCGCAGGAGAGGAGCAACAATTGGTTTCAGTATTCCTTCAGTTGGGAAGGGAAAGAACAGCAACATACTTGCTATGTAATAACCATTCTGGAAAGTGTGTACGTGTAGATGCCAAGTAAAAACATGTCCCTCATTATTGGTTTGTTGATAGTTATTGACGAGGCTCACAAAAGAATGGCTCGATTGGGTGATGGAACTTGCAGCCCATGCAAAGGAAATCATCAAAAAAACAACTGCTTCATTGATGTCCATTGGGGAAAGAAACCTGTCACCTTCACCTGGTCTGGGCTATAAGTGACTCCTGTCCCACACCAACAAAGCTGATACTTAACTGCCCTTAAAACCACTCCGTTTTATCAAAGGTTATTGAGGCAGTTCGAGAAGGCGGCTCAATACAACCTTCTCAGGGAATGTAAGGATTGGTAAAGGTCTTGCCAGCAATGTCCCCTTCTTGATCATGAATAAAAAGAGATGCAGAGTTGGATTAGCTTTGCACCCTCAAATGTATTCCTGAGAACACTCTACCTTGCTGCTTCTCTTACCATCTCAAAGACTCCTCAACACCCAATTCTTTGATCAACTTTGCTAACTCCCCTGCCACGAAATTGCGAGGCATCTGGATAGAAATTGTCCCATTGGGCAGACGCAGCATGGGTTCATTAAAGGCAGGTCATGCCTAACTAATTTAGTGGAATTTTTTGAGGACATTACCAGTGCAGTAGATAACGGGGAGCCGATGGATGTGGTATATCTGGATTTCCAGAAAGCCTTTGACAAGGTGCCACACAAAAGGTTGCTGCATAAGATAAAGATGCATGGCATTAAGGGTAAAGTAGTAGCATGGATAGAGGATTGGTTAATTAATAGAAAGCAAAGAGTTGGGATAAATGGGTGTTTCTCTGGTTGGCAATCAGTAGCTAGTGGTGTCCCTCAGGGATCCGTGTTGGGCCCACAATTGTTCACAATTTACATTGATGATTTGGAGTTGGGGACCAAGGGCAATGTGTCCAAGTTTGCAGATGACACTAAGATGAGTGGTAAAGCGAAAAATGCAGAGGATACTGGAAGTCTGCAGAGGGATTTGGATAGGTTAAGTGAATGGGCTCGGGTCTGGCAGATGGAATACAATGTTGACAAATGTGAGGTTATCCATTTTGGTATGAATAACAGCAAACGGGATTATTATTTAAACCATAAAATATTAAAGCATGCCGCTGTTCAGAGAGACTTGGGTGTGCTAGTGCATGAGTCACCGAAGGTTGGTTTACAAGTGCAACAGGTGATTAAGAAGGCAAATGGAATTTTGTCCTTCATTGCTAGAGGGATGGAGTTTAAGACTAGGGAGGTTATGTTGCAATTGTATAAGGTGTTAGTGCGGCCACACCTGGAGTATTGTGTTCAGTTTTGGTCTCCTTACTTGAGAAAGGACATACTGGCACTGGAGGGTGTGCAGAGGAGATTCACTAGGTTAATCCCAGAGCTGAAGGGGTTGGATTATGAGGAGAGGTTGAGTAGACTGGGACTGTACTCGTTGGAATTTAGAAGGATGAGGGGGGATCTTATAGAAACATTTAAAATTATGAAGGGAATAGATAGGATAGATGCGGGCAGGTTGTTTCCACTGGCGGGTGACAGCAGAACAAGGGGGCATAGCCTCAAAATAAGGGGAAGTAGATTTAGGACTGAGTTTAGGAGGAACTTCTTCACCCAAAGGGTTGTGAATCTATGGAATTCCTTGCCCAGTGAAGCAGTTGAGGCTCCTTCATTACATGTTTTTAAGGTAAAGATAGATAGTTTTTTGAAGAATAAAGGGATTAAGGGTTATGGTGTTCGGGCCGGAAAGTGGAGCTGAGTCCACAAAAGATCAGCCATGATCTAATTGAATGGCGGAGCAGGCTCGAGGGGCCAGATGGCCTACTCCTGCTCCTAGTTCTTATGTTCTTATGTTCTTATGTTATAATTTGTGAAGCTAAATTAAAGGCGGGATTTAAGTTATCTTTGCCAAAAGAGGGAAGAGAATTGGTAACAAATAGGGAATGGTGGGCAGGAGTGAGATAAGAGATGGACAAAAAAACATTCAACAACGATAAACAATGGCTGGAATTCCGTGGGTTTCCCGGTGGCATGGGGTGGCTTCAATGGGAAATTCCATTGACAAGCGGCCCGCTGCCAGCGAACAGCAGGCCCCTGTGAAACACCTGGCAGTGGGACCAGAGAAATCACTCCAATATGTGGACAGGCTAACAGTCTGCGTTCTAGAAATACTGATACTTCCAATGTTGTTGAAAATGCTTCTTCAAAGGTATGGCATACTTCAGAATTCAGAAACATTAAATAGTGCCAATAATCTGGCTTTTAAACTCAATCACAGCAGGTTCCCAAACACATTACACTACACGAATGAATAACAAATGCACATATCTTTGCAATTATATTCGATTTAATCCAACAAGGTGATATGGTAATTAAATGGAAATTATAATGTTCTAATTGGCAGAATGACTCATTGAGACGATCAGGAGAAATACTGAGAACAATCATAAATGTGCCATGCAGAATTATGGATACCTGTAATTATGGATTTGTGTAATCAATACAATTTTTTGAAATGCAAAACAGCAAGATGTTGCTCCCATTTTAGATTACAAGTTTTTTCTGTGGAACAAATGCTGTTCTGCTGCCATTTTAGCATTTAATAAATGCAAAAGTGCCGACTTTAATCCATGACCCCAATGGGGAATTGTGGCAGAAAATGTGGTTTTGAGACCTACAGATGCTTCCCTATCCTGACCTAGATTTCCTACCTTTTGGCCTGAACAGAAGCACTGGTTTCTGTCCTTTCCCAGCATTGCTCTGTGTAATCTTGGTTCCTTAACTAAAGAGGATCCATTTTATATATAAAGGCACTTTAACTCTGAATCTCTCAGAATCAAATCTGGACCATTCAAAACCATACAGCGAAACTAGGCATGCATCTCAATAGCATTGGCTCACAGAGCCTTGGTGAGGCCACACCTGGAACACTGTGTGCAGTTTTAGTCTCCTTATCTGGGTTAGGGGCGGGGGATCCAACTACGGGGGGGGGGGGGGGGGGCTCCACGGTGGCCAGGCCCGTGATCGGGGCTACTGATTGGCGGGTGCGCTCATACCGGGGGGGGGGTGCCTATGTTGCTCCACGCCGGACCCCTGTAGGGCTCCGCCATGTTGCCTGGGGGCCGGCGCGGAGATGGCAACCACGTGCATGCGGCGGCATGGAGACGGCAGTGGCTCGTATGCGTGGACTGCGCCAGCCATGTAGGGCCAGCTTTCGGTGCCGGACCAGGACATAGCACTGCGGCGCTGTTCTAGCCCCCGAAGAAGAGGAGAATGACTGGGTCTGGAGGCCTGTTGTTCGCGCCGGTTTTGATGCCGGCATCAACACTTGGCCGCAATATCGGTGAATTCACGGCCTAGGAGTCTGGAAGTCTGTTGATTTTGAGCTTTTTTTCTTAAATTTAGAGCACCCACTATTTTTTTTCCAATCAAGGGGCAATTTAGCGTGGCCAATCCACCTAACCTGCACATCTTTGGGTTGTGGGGGTGAGACCCACGCAGACATGGGGAGAATGTGCAAACTCCTCACAGATAGTGACCCAGAGCCGGGATTGAACCCGGGTCCTCAACGCTACAGGCAGCAGTGCTAACCACTGCGCTACTGTGCCGCCCTGATTTTCAACTTTTGGATGAGTCCACAAACAATAGTCCTGGCCCATCTATTCAATGGGGACTGCTGCCCATGGTCACTCAATGAGGAACTTTCCAGAGACTTGAGGTAGTTTGTGCGACAATTGAATAAGTCACCTGGCCCTTTGGAAACTCTCTTGACACCATCTAATGCTGTCCCATCCAGAAGACAGGAAGGAAAATATATATCTACGTCAGCAAAGCTACTTTATAAAATCATTTGCTTTTTTTTAAAATGGACAAAGGCAACCTGACATGGTTAACTAGCCATGACTCATATCAGAGGGATTTATTTATTTTTTAATTTTTAGAGTACCCAATTCATTTTTTCCAATTAAGGGGCAATTTAGCATGGCCAATCCACCTAGCCTGCACATCTTTGGGTTGTGGGGACGAAACCCACGCAGACACGGGAAGAATGTGCAAACTCCACACGGACAGTGACCCAGAATCAAATCTGGGACCTCGGCGCCATGAGGCAACAGGGCTAACCCACTGCGCCACCGTGCTGCCCATATCAGAGGGATTGATAACCTTCAGAAACCAGCGGGGCCTTTGTTATTTTTAAAAAGGGGCTAATGCCCCTGTGATTGCGGAAAATCAAATTCCAAAGAAATACACCAACATCCTTTCCATTTCTACAGCAGGACTCTGGCCAACAGTGACAGTATGTCTGCAATGACAAAAGGGCCCGTGACTCCTCCAGTATGCCTCTGAAGATTCCAGACCTGTAAAAATACATCCTTTGTCCAAAGCCCAGGAGAAGAAGTGAGAGATATATCACATGGCTTCTCCCAAGTTGCTAGAACCTATAATATTGCTATGTGGAACAGAACGCAGACAGTCTACCATTTTACCACCCAGCAGGGAGCAGCAGAAAGAGCTCGGTCTGAGTAAATTGTCTGGCCTTCATCAACACTGTGGCCGACTGGGAACATTGGAACTCCTGGATCGGCGCCTTTAAGACTGTTTCATTTCTGTGTGCTTACTTCCATCATTTCTGGAAAGACGGGTCACCCTGTACCAGTTTCAGCCTGCTAAACTCTGGAAGCATACACCATTGGACGTTCAATTTTGGACTCTAGATTCATGTGAAGCCATAACTCTATTTTTGTTGAGATCTGGCCCTGTGCCCTTTCCTCTCTCCTATCCCTCTTTTATTGTATGAACGCGAAAAAGGGCGGACACTGTGGAAACACTTTCCACATTTTGTGTGTGTATAAAATACACCTTCCCTCCTATTTTACCTCATTTTGAGTTTACCGTGTGATTATTAATAGAGGGTTGGATAACTCCAAACTGAAGGGTTGGGGAAATACTCCACCACTCATGAAGGGGGAAATCAAAAATCAAACACACCATTCTGTTTACCGATGGGTAATAAGAGGAGAAATCAGGGCTAATTAACTTTTTCCACATTGTCCGTAACAATGATCATTTAAAAAAATCAAAAGACAATTCTGGAAAGTTGTATACGAACATAATCTAAGTTTAAAGTTGTGTATGGGACATGTTTTTACTGGGCTTGACACCAGCAATCCACATCTCCTCATCCTCATTTGTTCCATCAGAATCTCCAGGTCAACCTCAGAAATGTTTTGGGCTCTGTGTTTGAATCATATAATCCCCACAGTGCAGAGGGAGGCCATTTGGCCCATCGAGTCTGCACCGACCCTCCGAAAGAGCACTCCACCTAGGCCCACACCCCCACCCTATCCTTGTAACCCCATAACCCCACCTAACCTACACATCTTTGGACACTGGAAATCTAGCATGGCCAATCCACCTAAACTGCACATCTTTGGACTCTTTAAGATTCCTGTAAATGGGAGAGGCTGATGTGTCCCTAATGCATCTGAATGTCATGCTTTGTTCCTGAAACCTCCAGTGCCAATCTGAAAAGACTCCCCTTGAATCTGTTCCAACTTCAAGTTCACCTGAGAACCAAGCTTCTGGAAATTCAACTATAGGAATCCTCACTGCTTACTGAGAAACATTTGCTTTATCGGGCTTTCACTTCAACTTGAAAGCGTCACCTCCATTTAAGAAACTACAAGCCTGCTACGAAAGAGACTGAGATAATTATAAGTTATAACTTTGTTGCTTTGCCTCCATCTGTATCTAGCCTTTATGTGTGGCAGATTGTATGTGGGACAAGTGAGTGAGACAGCATGTTTAATAATGGGGGGCAAGTGTGTCATAATAAATAACATTCTTTATTTGTTTTAAACTCACAAAAGCTTGCTGTTAGAATGATTTGATTGGGATGCTCACTCAGAGTAAGAAAACATGAAACTTTTATATACCATGAAACAGATCACAGACAGAAAAAGGAACACATGAATCCTGTCACTGGCATTACTCTTCAAATAAGTACAATTAGCCATTGGAGAAGATGAGATCCATTTTAGAAAGATAGAAACATAGAAAATAGTAGCAGTAGGAGGCCATTTTCCCCATTGAGTCTACTCTGCCATTCATTGTGATCATGGCTGCCCATCCAACTCAATAGCCTAATCCTGCTTTCTCCCCATATCCTTTGATCCCCTTCACCCTTTGTGCTATATCTAGCTGCTTCTTGAAAACATATAATGTTTTGGCGTCAACTACTTCCTGTGGTAACAAATTCTGCAGGCCGACCACTCTCTGAGTGAAGAAATTGCTCCTCATCTCTGTCCTAAATGGCCTGCCCCATCTCCTCAGACTGTGACCCCTGGTTCTGGACACCCCCACCGCCCAGAACATCCTTCCTGCATTTACCCTGTCTAGTCATGTTAGAATGATATAGGTTTCTATAAGATCCCCCCCCCCCCCTCATTCTTCTGAACTCCAGCGAATACAATCCTAACTGACTCAAACTCTCCTCATACTTGCCATCCCGTGAATCAGTCTGGTAAACCTTTGCTGCACTTCCTCTAGAGCAGGGGCAAGGGCCACATTCAGAAATTCACAAATTTAAAGGGCCGCATAGTATATTAAGTAAAATAATTACTTCACCCGGTTATGATTCTGGGCGCCTCATATAGAACATAGAACAGTACAGCACAGAACAGGCCCTTCGGCCCTCGACGTTGTGCCGAGCAATGATCACCCTACTCAAGTCAACGTATCCACCCTATACCAGTAAGTAACCCAACAGCCCCCCCCCCCCCCCCCATTAACCTTAAAAAAATAATTTAAAAACATTTTTTAAAAAAAATTTTCTTAAAAATTAAAAAAAAAGACTTGGTGGGCCGCATAAAGACCTTTGGTGGGCCGCATGCGGCCCGCGGGCCGTAGTTTGCCCACCCCTGCTCTAGAGCAAGAACATCCTAACATGTTTGGGCTGCTGTTGTCCACCGAGGATGGTTTTGAAGTCCAAAGACAACATGTTCGGGGGATTGTGTGTGATGATTGTGTGATTGGTGGTCGCTGGAGAATCGGCGGCCGGCGTCGGAACGGCGTGGCAGGATTCTCATCCCCCCCCTCCCTGCCGACCCAGCACGGGCCCAGAGAATCCCGGCCCTAGTCTCCAAAGATGAACAAAGGTTTCTACAGAGACACCAGTCCATTACAAGTAGGTTTGAACAGACCCCCATCTATTCTCCATTGTGTAACAATGGCTTTGGACTTCAAAACCATCCTCGGTGGACAACAGCAGCCTGATTGTGCGATCAAAACTGGGTACAGATAATGAGTCTTATTATTCTGAAAACCAGGGAGTCAGTCTACGCATACCACCAGCTGCAGAAATAGCAGGAGCAGAAAAAGGCAGTAACACCTATGCCTTTAAAACATGGAACCTGCTACACGTTAAAAGTCTCACTAGCCTGTTCCTTTTCAAGAATATCAGGACAGAAATCAGGGGCGAAAATCCCGCCCCCACCATGGCCGGAATTCTCCGCCACCCGGGAATTGGCAGGGGCGGGAATCACGCCGCGCCGATCGGCGTGCTCTCCGCGCCGATTGGCAAGCCTCCCTCGGCGATTCTCTGGTCTGCGATGGGCTGAAGTCCCGCCGCTGAGAGGCCAACCTCGGTGCCGTGGTTTCAACCACATCTGGTGGCGGCGGGATTGGCGGCGGGAGCGTGCCCCCGGGGTCCTGGGGTGGGGGGCGATCGGACCCAGGGGGGTGCCCCCACGGTGGCCAGGCCCGCAATCAGGGCCCACCAATTGGCAGTGCCGTGGGGGCACTCTTTTTCTTCCGCCACCGTCACGGCCTCCACCATGGTGGAGGAGGAAGAGAACCCCCCTACCGCGCATGCGCCGGTGGTGATGTCAGCGGCAGCTGACGCACCGCCGCATGCGCGAACCTGCGAAGGCCTTTCGGCCATGCGCCAGGCGGCGGGCATCAAAGGCCGTCGGCGTGGTGCCAACCACTCCGGCACGGGCCTAGCCCCCAAAGGTGCGGAAGAATATCACTCCGCTATGCCGGGGGCGGGATTTTCGCCTTCCCCGGGCGATTCTCCGACCCTGCGGGGGGTCGGAGAATTTCGCCCCAGATCTCCTGATAAGAAAACCAGATGTACCCAACTTCAAAGACCTACTGAAATATCAATCTCCTCATTGAAATCCTGCAACAATTCTTTTTTTTTTTTTAATTTAGATTACCCAATTATTTTTTCCAATTAAGGGGCAATTTAGCATGTCCAATCTACCTACTCTGCACATTTTTTTTTTTGGGTTGTGGGGGCGAAACCCACGCAGACACGGGGAGAATGTGCAAACTCCACACGGACAGTGACCCAGAGCCGGGATCGAACCTGGGACCTCAGCGCCGTGAGGCGGTTGTGCTAACCACTAGGCCACCGTGCTGCCCCAGCCTGCAACAATTCTAAGATAGGACTTTGGCTATTTAATTTTTTCTAAATTAACCTTTCAATGAGCCAGAAATGCCTCTTTCATCCCAAGGACGAGCCAAACGCATAAATTATGAACTGTTCCTTTTTGTTATTGGTAAAAGTGCACTATCACCTGTAACCATGTTTTTTCTAAAGTGTGTGTGTGTGAGAGAGAGAAACTTTATAAAATAATGTAGAAAATAGTTTATTATTTGCATTAGACCGTAAATTTACCGTTAAATGATTTCTCCTGCATACTTTCCAGAATTGTGAACGTAGAACCCACTCGTGCCACGCTGATGGCTGTTTATCTTCGGAGTTGCATCTTCTGGGGCAGAAGAGTGTCTCCTTATCTCCCAGCATCAGTCACACCATCCCTTCTCTCCATCCTGCCTCCTGTGACACTGCCGCTTCCGTGTCTCTTCCTCTAGTTAGCACCCAGGATGTGCCCACATTAGTGTGGGTGCCAGCACGATTTCTCCCTTCATTGCACTTGTGGCAGAACAAAGACCCCAGGCATTTTTGTTCCCAATATGCATTGTGATTGGATCATTGGTCACCCTTCACCTAAGTGCAGTGCGGTGGCACAGTGGTTAGCAATACCGCCTCACAGCACCAGGGATCTGGGTTTGATTCCGGCCTTGGGTCACTGGCTGTGTGGAGTCTGCACGTTCACCCCGTGTCTGTGTGAGTTTCTTCCGGGTGGTCCTGTTTCCTTCCACTGTCCAATGATGTGCAGGTCGGGTGGATTAGCCATGATAAATTGCCCCTTGGTGTCCAGGGATGTGCAGTTTAGATTCTGGGGTTCTGGGAATAGGGCTGGGTAGACGGGTGAGTGGACATGGGTAGAGTGTTCTTTTGAAGGGTGTGTGCAGCTTCGATGGACCAAATGGTCTCCAGCAGTGTAACAATTCTATGACTCTATGATTCATCGCTGTAGTCTGTGCCAAAAGTAAACTGATTCTCCACATCGTTCTCGAACTGTCCACAAGCCTCTGACACCCTGAACATGCCATCCTCCTCCATGTCTGCGTTGTTTCCTCCGGATGCTCCGGTTTCCTTCCACAGTCCAAAGATGTGCAGGTTAGTTGGGGGTATTGGTTAGGGTGGGGAGTGGGCCTAGGTAGGGTGCTCTTACGAAGGGTCGGTGCAGACTCGGTGGGCCAAGTGGCCTCCTTCTTCACTGTAGTGATTCTATTATTATTCCTGCTTCTGCACCATTAACTCTGGTGCACCCCCCCCCCCCCACCAAAGGATCTGTCTGTGGCCCCCTCCTTTTTCCCATCTTCATACTGCCCTTCAGCAACATCACCTAGTTTCCACATGTACACTGGTGACATCCAGCTCTATCTAATCGCCACCTCTCTTGACCCATCCATTATTCTTAATTTGCTGGGCGAGCAGAAATTTCCTCTAATTAAGTATTGGGAGAACTGAAGCCATTGCCTTTGGTCCCTGCCACAAACTCTGACTCTGTCAACCGTAACTCCACCCCTCTCCCTGGCAACTGACTGAGACTAAACTGGATTGTTTGCAACCTCAAGATATATTTGAACTGACATCAGCTTTATAAGACCATAAGACATAGGAGCAGATTTAGGCCACTCGGCCCATCGAGTCTGCTCCGCCATTCAATCATGGCTGATACTTTCTCATCCCCATTGTCCTGCCTTCTCCCCACAACCCCTCATCTGCTTATTAATCAAGAACCTATCTATCTCTGTCTTAAAGACACTCACTGGCCTCCCCAGGCTTCTGCGGAAAGAGTTCCAGAGATTCACCACCCTCTGGCTGAAGAAATTCCTCCTCATCTCTGTAGTCCATCTGGTCCAGGTGACTTATCCACCTTCAGACCTTTCAGTTTCCCTAGAACCTTCTCCTTAGTGATGGCCACTACACTGACCTCTGCTCCCTAGTTCTCCTGAAGCTCTGGCATCCCACTGGTGTCTTCCACCGTGAAAACTGATGCAAAGTAACTATTCAGTTCATCTGCCATTTCTTTGTTTCCTATTATTACTTCTCCAGCCACGTTTTCCAGTGATCCAATGTCTATTCTTGTCTCTCTATTACCTTTTATATATTGAAAGAAACTCTTCTCATCTTCTTTTATATTACCAGCCAACTTGCACTCATATTTCATCTTCTCTCCCCTTATTGATTATTTAGTTGTCCTCTGCTCGCTTTTAAATAATTCCCAATCCTCCGGCTTCCCACTCATCCTTGCCATTTAGTTTGCTTTTTCTTTTGCTTTTATGCTGTCTATGACTTCCCTCGTCAACCATGGATGCCTTGTCCTGCTCTTAGCATGTTTCTTCCTCCTTGGGATGAATTTCTGTTGTGCCTCCCTAATAACCCTCAAAGACTCCTGCCATTGCTGTTCCACTGTCTTCCCTGTTAGTCTCCTTTTCCAATCAACTAGAACATAGAACATAGAACAGTACAGCACAGAACAGGCCCTTCGGCCCTCAATGTTGTGCCGAGCCATGATCACCCTACTCAAACCCACGTATCCACCCTATACCCATAACCCAACAACCCCCCCCTTAACCTTACTTTTTATTAGGACACTACGGGCAATTTAGCATGGCCAATCCACCTAACCCGCACATCTTTGGACTGTGGGAGGAAACCGGAGCACCCGGAGGAAACCCACGCACACAGGGGGAAGACGTGCAGACTCCACACAGACAGTGACCCAGCCGGGAATCGAACCTGGGACCCTGGAGCTGTGAAGCATTTATGCTAACCACCATGCTACTCTGGCCAGCTCCTCCCCCATGTCTTTGTAGTTACCCTTATTTAATTGTAATACCGTTACATCTGACTCCAGCTTCTCTCTCTCAAACTGCAGGGTGAGTTCTATCATATTGTGGTCAGTGCTCTCTCAGGCTTCCTTCACCTTAAGATCCCTAATCAAGCTTTCAGCCACCCACCTGCACCATTATAATGACCACCTATTTCCACCTATTATCAGATTCTGCGCCTGTTTTGGCTCATCTGCTGCTATAATTCTCAACCATGTGTTTGTCACTTCAGTGTCTGAGGTAACAAAGGCCACTTTGGTGGCTATCCTGGCATTCCCAGGCAGGCTAAGCATAAGCTGTCCCTTTCAACTCGGTATGTGTGTGTGTGTGTGTGTGTGGGTGTATGTGTGTGTGTGTATGTATGTGTTTGAGTAATTGTGTGTCAGCTTGTGTGTGTGACAGTGCACGTGTGTATGACTGTATTGTGTTCGCATGTGCATCTGTGAGACTGTGCGCATGCGTGTGTGTGTGTGCTGGTGGGTGCGCGTGTGTGGGTGACTGTGTGCATGTCTTTGTGTGACTTTGTTAATATGAGTTATTATGACTGTGCCTTTATGTTTGACTGTGTAGAAATAAATTAAAGGTTCAGCGTTGTATAAATGTAAGTTGTTGTTATTCCCTGTGGCAAAGCATTCTGTGTTCTGACAACTCTCTGTGCAAAGTACATTTCCTAACTTTTCTCCTCAGTCTCTTATTACATCTTTAACTTAATGATCCATCATTTCTGAGTCCCAAGCCAGATAAAAAATAGTCTATTGCAACTTAGTGCATCAAAACTCTTCAGAATTTAAAAAGAAAATCCTATTAAATCTCCTAATTCATCTTTTTATGATTCACTGGAGGTCGTCCAGAGCTGCAAACCTCTTCAGCATGTGAATGTAAAAGACAAAGCCGAGCGTTTGCGCTCATCTTCAGCCCAACATCATGGGTGTCAGTCTTTAGTCAATTTGATTCACTTCAAGTCACATTCATAAATGGTTAAGCGTACTAGTCATAGCAGAGTTTATGGGTGTGATTCTCCGTTCCAGAGTCTAAGTGTACCTGTCTCAACAGGAAGAGCGGAGTGATTCCTGCTGATACTGGGAGCGATGTCGATGTGCCATTCAGCAGCACTCAGAATATTTTTCTGGCGAAATCAGCTTTTCTCTGCCATCCCATTCCATGGGGGGGTCTAATCTCTCTGACAGGTCCCGCACCTCTGAGATTGGAGCCCCCTTTTTAAAGGGTTCCGCAGTCTCAAAAAACCTGTGCAGTTACCCGCTCAGATTGCTGAAAGGGCACCCCCCCCCCCCCAACACCATAATCGCTATCAAGGCCCTCCCCTCCGAATCCCCCTTCAGCTTCCCCCAGACTCCCAATTCTGCACCTCCCACCCTCAGTCCACTCCACCCATACCCCCCCAGCCCTCCCTCAATCCCCATCCTTTCAGGCCCTGCCCCTTGGCAGTGCCAATCTGGCACCTTGCAGTCTGAGGGGTTGCAAGGTGGCAAGTGCGCTCGCAACAATTGCCGCCAGGGTGCAGAGGGGGGGGGGGGGGGGGGGGCCTTCCTACGAGGTGAGGGTCAGGGAGGCTTGTGCTGGGCTGTAGGGGTCAGGTTGGGGGTCTTCTTTGGGATGGGGCTCCTTTGGCTGCTCTCCCCACCTGCAGCCTTTAAATCATGAAACAGTCACGGAGTATGCAAAAAAAATAAAGTTTTCCCATCATTAAATGGAAGTAATCTCATCCGTACTCCTCGACCCTTTAAAAAGTCTGTCAGTTTTTCAAGTTTAAAGGTTTTCCTCTTTGTTCTCATGTGATTCCTAGAAAGTGAAGGAGCAGCTCCCACAGCTGTTCTTTCTAGGAAGCACGAGAATTGTAGAGAAGCAATTGTTGTGAGGGTATTTACCACCTTGCCATTCCTCAGGCTGCAAAACACCAGGTCCATGCTCCTCAACACTTGCACCAATTCACACCAGCAGAATTCCCAACTGGGGGGGGGGTCGAAGCAGGAAGCCCGCGGGGATGACGAGAAGCCCGCTGTGGCCGGCGGTCAGGCACAGAGAATCACAGCCAGTTTGCTCTCCGGTGTGAATCCCGATTTTGCCTCAACCCGCATTCTCCCGCCCATTCAGAATCCCGCTTCCAGCAGATGGACCTGGAGAATCCCCCCCCCTATGAATCTTGACAACATCCTGGTTGTGGTGCTGAAGGCTTGGGCTTCAGAACTAGCTGTGTCCATCGCTAAGGTTTTCCAGTACAGCTACAACCCATGCATCTACCCAACAAAGTGGAAAACTGTCCATATGACCTGCCCAGAAGAAGCAGGACAAATCTAATCCTGCCAAATACCACACAATCGTTTAATTCTCAATCATCAGCAAAGTGATGGAAGACACCATCGACAGTGAGGGACTTAATCATGAATAAACTGCTCACCAATGCTGAGTTTGGATTTTGCCAGGTATACCTGACTCCTAGAATTCATTACAGCCTTGATCCAAATATGGACAAAAGAAGTGAGGTAAGAACACTGCCCTGCACATCAAGGCAGCATTTGACAGTGTGACATGAAGGAACCTGGTGAAATTGGTGTCAGTGGTCATCTGGGGGAAAACTCTCCACTGACAGGGATCATTCATAATACCCAGGGCCCGACTTTAGGGCAGCACGGTAGCATTGCCGATAGCACAATCGCTTCACAGCTCCAGGGTTCCAGGTTCAATTCCGGCTTGGGTCACTGTCTGTGCGGAGTCTGCACATCCTCCCCGTGTGTGCGTGGGTTTCATCCGGGTGCTTTGGTTTCCTCCCACAGTCCAAAGATGTGCAGGTTAGGTGGATTGGCCATTCTAAATTGCCCTTAGTGTCCAAAATTGCCCTTAGTGTTGGGTGGGGTTACTGGGTTATGGGGATAGGGTGGAGGTGTTGACCTTGGGTGGGGTGCTCTTTCCAAGAGCCGGTGCAGACTCGATGGGCTGAATGGCCTCCTTCTGCACTGTAAATTCTATACCTGGAATCAGGACAATGAAGATGGTTGTGGTTGTGGCAGGCCAATAACCTTGGCTAATAATCCATCATAAAGTCAGAGATGTGAATGGCCCCTGATGATTGCAATTCCTCAGATAAAGAAGCTGGCCGGGATTCTCGAGCTTTCGCGCCGAAATCACGCTCGGCACGGGGGCGGAGAATGCCTTCCCGTGATTCTCCGGGGACCTGAAAAACGGCGGCAGTCGCGTGAGCGTGGTCGGCATGGCGCCGGTCGGGGTCATTGAAAGAGGTCCCTACGGCAATTCTCCACCAGCAGTTGGCTGAGTTCCCGCCGGCGTGGTTCTAACATGGTTCGACCCGGCAGGCACTCGGAGTGGCGACTGCCGCAGCCGCCCTGGTGGAAGCTGGTGATCCGTCACTAGGGGGAGTCTTCCATGATGTCCAGGGTTCCGATTGGGGGCCACCGATCGGCGGGAGCTTGCGATCTGGGGGGGACCCTATATTGTGGGAGCTGGCTTGCTGTATGGGTCCGCCATGTTGCGCGGACACGCGGCTGGGAGTACAGGATCCTGTATTGGCAGCTGGAGCTGCGTAGAGCACTCCAGCGCTCTGCTGGCCCTCTTCAGGTAAGTGAATCGCTGAGCCAAGGGGCCCGTTGACGACAGCGTGAAGTGCTCTGGTGGGCGTCAACGCTGAACTGCCGTTTCAGAGAATCCCGGCCGCTGTGTCTGCATACAGCAACATCGAGGGCTTGAGCTGATCAGTTGTCCCACACAAGTGGCAGGCAATGGCCATCATTAAATCACCTACCAATTATAATTTGGGGATCAGCGTTGACTAAAAACTAAACTGGACCAGACAGATAAATGCAGTAGCAACAAGAACAGGTCAGAGACTGGGTGCGCCAATCTCTGGCCCCTTTGGGCTCTCGCTTGAGCGCAACGCGGCCGGTGAATGCTGGGAAAGCCCACCATCGAGGCTCCCGATAGCCTCCGAGCCTCCCGAGATTCTCCAATACCCCGCCAGATGTCAGAGTCGGAACCTCGGCCCAAATGGACGTGACCGAATGACGCTCGCGGAAGGAGGTCGTAAACCTATTTACGTTCTACCTGCGCGGGACCCATCGGCCTCCCGCGATTCACCGGCCTCCCCAGGGGTGCTGATCAGTGCTGGTCCACACAAACGTGGACCAGGCGGAGTGGCACCCGGGGGGGGGGGGTTCAGTACCCCAGTGCTAAAAAAAATTCTAAGTGTGGCCTAAACAGGTGAGAAACTCCCCTAGGCCCAAAAAATTGACCAAGTGTCATTGAATAGCGGTGGGGAACTCATCGGCAGAGCCGGCAGGAAACTTTCTGGACATCCCGCCACAAATGAACTTAGAAATATTTTGGGACAATCGGGCCCTGGGTATTATGTACTGAGTCACTCATCTCCTAATTCCCCAAAGCCTTTCTACCATCCACAAGGAATAAATGAGGAATGGGGTAGAATATTCTCCACTTGCCTTAGTGGGTGGATCTCCATCGGACTGAAGAGTCTCAGCATCATCCAGGGTAAAGCAACCACGTTGATCAGCACCCCATCCACCACCTTAAATATTCAATCTCTCAGGGCAGCATGGTGGCGAAGTGGGTTAGCCCTGCAGCCTCACGGCGCCGAGGTCCCAGGTTCGATCCCGGCTCTGGGTCACTGTCCGTGTGGAGTTTGCACATTCTCCCTGTGTTTGTGTGTCTTCTGCCCCCACAACCCAAAGATGTGCAGGTTAGGTGGATTGGCCAC
The DNA here is from genome assembly GCF_902713615.1 of Scyliorhinus canicula. Taxonomy (NCBI): domain Eukaryota; kingdom Metazoa; phylum Chordata; class Chondrichthyes; order Carcharhiniformes; family Scyliorhinidae; genus Scyliorhinus; species Scyliorhinus canicula. The sequence goes on along the minus strand of NC_052148.1, from coordinate 241,448,576 downwards.
GCTAAATTGCCCCTGAATTGGAAAAAAAATTAATTGGGTACTCTAAATTTCTAAAAAAAAAAAATTCAATCCCTCTACCACCAGTGCACAGTGACAGCAGTCTGTACAGTCTACAATACACATCCCAGTAACTTACCAAAGCTCCTTTTGAATGCATTACCCAAACCCCTTTACCTCTACCACCAGAAGGACAAGGGCAACAGGCGTTTCGGAACCCAAACAGAAAATGCTGGACAATTTCAGCAGGTCTGACAGCATCTGTGGAAAGAGAACAGCTAGTGTTTCGAGACTGGATGACTGCCAAAGCTGGAGAGAACTGAAAGTATGATGACATATTGTTGTGGGGGGTGTGTGGGTCGTGGAGCGGTGGGCTTGGATAGAGGGCCAGCGATAGGTGGAGATTGACAAAGATGTTGTTGACAGAAAGATAAAGGAAATGTAAATGGGTGTAATCGTGGCTAAGAAGGGTGCTGATAGTGACACATTGAGAGATTAGAATGTGTTAATGGCAGAACAAAGGTGAACAATGTTTAAAAGGAGAACCTGGAACAGGAAACGGATGGCCCAAGTGGAGTGGGGTTGGGAGAGGGGGGTGACAATGATGGGGTAAAACAGATCAAAGAAAGAAATGAAAATAAATTGATAGAAAAGAAAATGGGGTGAAGGTGGAGGAGAGAGTTCACAGTCTGAAGTTGTTGAGCTCAATGTTAAGTCTTTTGGAGGATGAGGTGCTGTTCCTCCAGTTTGCGTTGGGCTTCACTGGAACATTGCGACAGGTCAGGGACGGACATGTGGACATGAAAGTAAGACAGTGAGATAAAATGGCAAGTGACAGGAAGGTCTGGGTCTTGCTTGTGGACGGACCAAAGGTGTTCTGCAAAGTGTTCACAGAGTCTGCGTTTAGTCTCTTCAATGTAGAGTAGACTGCATTGGGAGCAGTGAATTCAATAGACCAGATGTAAAGAGCGTTTTTGGCCCTTGGATATTGAGCAGGAAGGAGGTAAAGGGACAGGTGTTACACGTTCTGCAAATCACGGGTTGGGTCTCAGCTGGCACAAGATATGAAACCCTTGGAGAAGCTGCAGAGATTTACTGACAGGATACCAACGATTGGGTTTAGATATGAGGAAAGACTGGAAGAGCTGGGATTATTTTCCTTACAGTAATGAAGGCTAAGGGGATGCCTAACAGACTCCTGCAAAAATTATGAAAAGTTTTGATAGAATAAGTCAAGAGAAATTTTTTCCATTTGCAAACAGAACACAGGGCAGAAATTTAAGGTAATGGGCAAAAGAATCAGAGACAAGGTGAGCCATCTATGTTCTGGAAAGTACTGCTGACTGTAGCAAAGTCAACAGCTACATTCAAAGGGGAATGGGATAATTTTTTGAAAAGGGCAATATTGAGCTCGGCATCCGGGTAAAGATCAGGAGAGTGGGGCTATTCTTTCAAAGAACAGGCACATGAAGGATGGGGCGAATGGCCTCCTTCTGTTTTGTAAGAGTCTATTTGAACTTACTTACTTTAATAAGCAGTAAATTCTGTCCACCTCTGACTGGCTAACAGTATTACATTTTTTCAGTGGCAAAATGGACTGCATAAACGTTTGTGGTAGTTCGGGCCACTGGCAGCGCTGAGCCTGTTGTGGAAGTGGGCTGTAGTTCTGTTGAAACGTGTGTGACAACTCCAACTCCCTGATAGCTACCTTTATGGAGCGCAGCATCCACAAATGCTGTCCCTGGCCAGTTGGAGATGGGAGCAAATCAGTCTGTGAGGGCAATGTCGGCTCAGTGTCATGGTTACTTCCACCGTTATTCTTCTTCTGAAACAAAAAGACGCAAGGGTAGTCTTGAGTAACCCAATGTGGTCTCTGAACAAGGTGGATTGTGAACCTCACAACAAAAGACTCAAAGATAGAAGGCAAAGCAGTAAACAGGATGGCAAAAACTTAAAAAAATGATTGCACAAATAAGCTGTTTATAAGTATTACAAAATCCTTACAGTTGCCCTTTAAATATATTCTGTCTTTTTGTTGCTGCCTAGCAACACTGAATGCCACTGTACATGGGTGCTCCTTAGATTCAGCATCCTGCACACAACAATCTTCATTTCAATCAGCATTTTTACCACCACAAGACCCCTACCTCACTGAAAAATGCAGCAAGACCCTGTGCATTTCTCCTGGGTTTGGACTTCTTATGATACCACATAATTTGCTCGGTAGAAGGTGGAAAATCTTGTCTAATGCGTCGATGATTCCTGTAGTTTCTCTCTTTCCTCGTTGTTTATATGTTCGGCTTTTGTTATCTTGCCAATCACAATGCAAAGCGAAAGGCAATCATGTTCTGTCAAAACAAATTTCAGTCACTATTCAGTCCCGACCCAGGTTTAGGCTCAAAGGAAGATTATTGATAATGCAATGGCTTTTATTCTAATGTGAAAGGTTCCTGTCTAAGGCGAGGTGGTTATAATATTCTTCCTACTAGGATTGTTACTCCCTTTTTATTTGTGAGATGTCACCATCACTGGCAAAGTCGACATTCATCACCCACCCTTAACACAAGGGGGTGGCTTGTGCGGCCACTGCAGAAGGCACTTCAGAGTGAAGCGTATTGTTAAACTGGAGTCACATTTCACCTGAACCAGGTAAAGATGACAGGTTTCCTTCCCTAAAGGACATTTAAAATCAAACCAATCATTTAATGGACAATTTTAATGGCACTTGCATTTTTAAAGAAAATGTAATTCAGATCCAGTCAGGCACATATTAATTAAGTGTGATGAATGTAGGGATTTCAGATATATACTGTATAACAAAGAGAACAAAGAACAATACAGCACAGGCACAGGCCCTTCGGCCCTCCAAGCCTGTGTCGATCGCGTGTCATATCTAGACCAGGCATTTTCAAAGTCGGGGTCGCGATCCGCGGGTGGGTCGCGGGCGGGTGTCGGGAGGGTCGCGGAGTCATCCGTCGCGGCGCTCCCGGTTGCGCAAATTCGCGCGCAACAGCCGCGGCAGGCTGCGAGCGGCCTTCAAAATGACGGACGCGACCATATAAAAAAATGCAGGCGCACTGCACATGCGTGCCCACTCATCGGTGCACATGCACAGAACCGTGGTTAAAAACCGGCTACTGTGGCTGTTGCACGCAAATTTGCGCAATCGAAGGCGCAGGAGAAGACTTCCTTTAAAAGCCATATAACCTTCCTGCCTGAAGGGAGGCAGAGAGCAGGTCATGCCCCCCGAACGTAGACATTATATGCACTGGGCGCGATTGCGATTCCTCCATTTTGTCAGCAGCAAGGGAAAATGGTGGGTCACGAAGGTCGGCCGGTGTGGGTTGGGAAGTTCGGCCGGCGTGGGTCGCGAAGGTTGGCCAGCGTGCGTCCCGAATGTCGGATGGCATGGGTCCTGAAGGTTGGCTGGTTCGTAAAAATGGGTTCCCGAAAGAAAAGTTTGAAAAACACTGATCTAGACCAACCGCCTGCATCCTTCTATATCCCGTCTGTTCACGTTACTATCCAGATAAGTCTTAAAGGTCGCTAACGTATCTGCCTCAATCACCTCAGTCCTGTGGCGGGGTGGGAAACAGGAGTGTTTCTCGTTGCGAAGCCTAGTAGGAATTTGTGCAAATTCGCCGAATTCTGGGATTTTTAATTATGCAGTCACGAGTTTCCAGATGTATTAGACCATAAGCCCATAGGATGTGGGAACAGATGTTTTTCATTCGACCCATCAATTCTGCTCCGCAATTCAACTACATCATGACTGACCTGAAATGATAAACCTCAATTCCACTTTCCCGCCTTATCCCCATAATCCTTGATTCCCTCACTGATTAAAAATCTGTCTATCTGAGCCTTGAACACACTGAACAATCCAGCCTCTACAGTTATTGTGATAAAGAATTCCACAGATACATTACCCTTTGAGAGAAGAAATTCCTCTTCATCACTGTCTTAAATGGGCAACCCCTTACTCTGAGATTATGCCCTCTAGTCCTAGATTCTGCCACAAGACAAACAACCTCTCAATGTCTACCGTGTCAAACCCCCTGAGAATTCTGTATGTCTCAAGAAGGTTGCCTCTCATTCGTCTCAACCCCAATGAAGACAGGCCCAACCTACTCAATCCGGAATCAACCTTGTGAACTTTCTCTGGACTGCCTCCAATGCCAGTATATCTTTCCTTAGATAGGGGGACCAAAACTGTTCACAGTGTTTCAGGTGAGGGCTAACTAAGTGCCTTGTATAGTTTTAACAAGACTTTCCTATTTTTATACTCCATTCCTTTTGAAATAAAGGCCAACATTCCATTTGCCTTCCCTATGACCAGCTGAATTTGCATGCTTGCTTTTTGTGATTTATGCATGAGGACCCCCAAATCCCTCTGTGCTTCAGCTTTCTGCAGCCTTTCTCAATGTAAATAATATTCAACTCCTTTATTTTTTCTATCAAAGTGCATTACTTCACATTGTTCTACTTTATATTCCATCTACCAAATTTTTGCCCACTGACTTAACCTGTCTATAGCCCTGTGTAGACTCTTTGTGTCATCCTTTAAAAAAATTAATTTACAGGTCGTAAATGGTTAGGCCAGCATTTATTGCCCATCCCTAGTTGCCCACCAGAAGGTGGTGGTGGGTTGCCTGCAATTACTGAGGTATAGGTACACCCACTATCACCAAGTCGGGGTGATGGTTGACTTGGAAGGGAACTTCCACGTGGTGGGGTTCCCAGCTATTTGCTGCTCTAGTCCTTCTAGATGTTGATCGTCGTGGGTTTGGAAGGTGCTGCCGAAAGAATCTTGGTGAGTTGCTGCAGTGCATCTTGTAGATGGTATACATGGCTGCCACTGCTTGTAGGTGGCAGAGGGATTGAATATTTGTGGAAGGGGGAGCAATCAAGCGAGCTGCTTTGTCCTGGATGGTGTCGAGCTGCTTGAGAGTCTTTGGAGCTGTACTCATCCAGGCAAGTGAAGAATATTCCATTACACTCCTGGGGCGAAATTCTCCGACCCCCAGCAGGGTCGGAGAATCGCCTGGGGCCGCCGAAAATCCCACCCCTGCCGTGGCAGAGATTCTCCGCCACCCGGGAAGTGGCGGTGGCGGGAATCTCGCCACTCCGATCGGAGAGGCCCCTGCGGTGATTCTCCGGCCCGGATGGGCCAAAGTCCCGCCGCTGTGAGGCCTCTCCCGCCGCCGAGGTTTGAACCACCTCTGGAACGGCGGGATCAGCGGCGCGAGCGGGCCCCGGGGTCCTGGGGGGGGGCGGGGGCGATCGAACCCCGGGGGGTGCCCCCACGGTGGCCTGGCCCGCGATCGGGTCCCCCCCGCTCAGACTCCGGGCCAGTGCCCTGGGTGCACTATTTCTCCTCCGCGGCCGCCACGGCCTCCGCCATGGCGGAAGCAGAAGAGAACCCCACATCGCGCATGCGCCGGCTGGCGACAGCCTTTCGGCCAGCCCCGCTGCCGGGGGCGCCGTTTTTTTTGCGCCAGTCTTCTGGTGCCAACCGCTCCGGCGCGGGGCTGGCCCCCGAAGGTGGGGAGAATTTCCCACCTTTGGGGAGGCCCGACCCCTGAGTGGTTGGCGCCACTCCCCTACGCCGGGACCCTCCGTCACGCCGGGTAGGGGAGAATGCCGCCCTTGATTTGTGCCTTGTACATGGTGAACAGGCTTGGGGGGGGGGGGCAGGAAGTGAGTTACTCGCCATAGGATTCCTAGCCTTTGACCTTCTCCGGTAGCCAGAGTATTAATATGATTAGTCCAGTTCAGTTTCTGATCATTGGTAACCCCCAGGATGTTGATTGTGGGAGATTCAGTCTTGGTAATGCTGTTGAATGTCAAGGGGCGATGGTTAGATCCTCACTTGTAGGAGATGATCGTTGCCCACACTTGTATGGCGCAAACGTAACTTACCACTTGTCAGCCAAGCCTGCATATTGTGCAGGTCTTGCTGCATTTGGACATGGACTGCTTCATCATCTGAGGAGTGATGAACATCCTCACTTCTAACTTTATATTAGAAGGGAGGTCATTGACGAAGCAGCTGAAGACGGTTGGACCTAGGACACTACCCTGAGGAACTCCTACACTGATGTCCTGGATTGAGATGATTGACCTCCAACCACCAGAACCATCTTTCTTTGTGCCAGGTATGACTCCAGCCAGTGCAGAGTTTTCCCCCTAATTTCCATTGACTCCAGTTTTGCTAGGGCTCCTTGATACTATACTCAGTCCAATGGTGCCTTAATGTCAAGGAAAGTCACTCTCACCTCATCTCTGCCATTCAGCTCGTGTGTCCATGTTTGAACCAAGGCTGTAATGAGGGCAGGAGCTGATTAAGCCTGGCAGATCCCATACTGCGCGTCAGGAGCAATTTATCTCCTGCAGTGTGAAGATCCACATCCTGGAATCTACTGCAGTGTGAAGATCCAGATCCTGGAATCTCCTGCAATGCAAAGATCCACGTGCTGGAATTTCCTGCAGTGTGAAGATCCACATCCTGGAATCTCCTGCAATGTGAAGATCCACATCCTGGAATCTCCTGCAGTGTGAAGATCCACATCCTAGAGTTTCCTGCAGTGTGAAGATCCACATCCTGGAATCTCCTGCAGTGAGAATATCCACATCCTGGAATCTCCGGCAGTGTGAAGATCCACATCCTGGAATCACCCGCAGTGTGAATATCCACATCCTAGAGTTTCCTGCAGTGTGAAGATCCACATCCTGGAATTTCCTGCAGTGTGAAGATCCACATCCTGGAATTTCCTGCAGTGTGAAGATCCACATCCTGGAATCTCCTGCAGTGTGAAGATCCAGATCCTGGAATCTTTGGCAGTGTGAAGATCCACATCCTGGAATTCATGCAGTGTGAAGATCCACATCCTGGAATCTCCGGCAGTGTGAAGATCCACATCCTGGAATCTCCTGCAGTGTGAAGATCCACATCCTGGAATCTCCGGCAGTGTGAAGATCCACATCCTGGAATTTCCTGCAGTGCGAAGATCCACATCCTGGAATCTCCGGCAGTGTGAAGATCCACATCCTGGAATCTTTGGCAGTGTGAAGATCCACATCCTGGAATCTCCGGCAGTGTGAAGATCCACGTGCTGGAATCTCCTGCAATGCAAAGATCCACATGCTGGAATCTCCGGCAGTGTGAAGATCCAGATCCTGGAATCTCCTGCAGTGTGAAGATCCACATCCTGGAATCACCCACAGTGTGAATATCCACATCCTAGAGTTTCCTGCAGTGTGAAGATCCACATCCTGGAATTTCCTGCAGTGTGAAGATCCACATCCTGGAATCTCCTGCAATGTGAAGATCCACATCCTGGAATTTCCTGCAGTGTGAAGATCCACATCCTGGAATTTCCTGCAGTGTGAAGATCCACATCCTGGAATCTCCGGCAGTGTGAATATCCACATCCTGGAATCTCCTGCAATGTGAAGATCCACATCCTGGAATCTCCGGCAGTGCGAAGATCCACATCCTGGAATCTCCTGCAGTGTGAAGATCCACATCCTGGAATCTCCGGCAGTGTGAAGATCCACATCCTGGAATCTCCGGCAGTGTGAAGATCCACATCCTGGAATCTCCGGCAGTGTGAAGATCCACATCCTGGAATCTCCGGCAGTGTGAAGATCCACATCCTGGAATCTCCGGCAGTGTGAAGATCCACATCCTGGAATCTCCGGCAGTGTGAATTGGATTGTATTTGATTCATTGTCATGTGTACCGATGTACAGTGCATTCAGTCAAGACAGATTGTTCCATACAAGAAAAAACATCGGACATTCATAAATACACAATCTAAAAACACAGACACAAGCATTGGGTGAGCATATGGAGTATAGTACTATTTAATAGGTAAGGGGCTGGATTCCCCATTTTTGGACTATGTCCCCACACCGTCGGGATAACTGTGGTCTTCTACGCCAGGAAAACTGGCATCAAAAGGCCACTGATTCTCAGCCTTGCAGGGGGCTAGCAGGCAGCTGTCGTGGAGCTGGCAGCTCCAGCTGCCAATATGGCTCCCCACATTTCCAGGTCAGAGGCCGTGCATGCGCACAGTGGCGGACTCCAGCGGCCGCGCCGTGCTCCATTGCGGACTCAAACTGCGGACCTGTACTGCGGAAATAATGTCACTGATTGGCCGCTCGCCCGACCCGGACCACCTACACATAAAAAAACCTGGCTGGATTCTCCATTTCAGGGCTTTACGCCAGGAAAACTGGCTTCAAAAGGCCAGATTCTCAGCCTTGCAGGGGGCGAGCAGGCAGCTGTCATGGAGCTCGCAGCTCCAGCTGCCGATGCGGCCCCCCTGCACCTTTGGGTCAGAGACCGCTCATGTGCACGGCCACGACCTCCAGTGGCCGTGCTGTGCTCCATGGCGGTCTCAGACCACGGACCTGGACCGCCGAAATATTGCCCAGGATGGGCCGTGCACCTGACCCAGACCACCCCCACAATAAAAGCCCAGTCCTGATTGAGCCCCCCCCCCCCCCTGCACTCCGATCGGCCTGCCCTCGACTGTGGCGGTCGGGGAATGAGTCCACAGCCACCTCACGAGTATCCCGAATGGCAGGACCAGATTAGATCTACGCCGTCACGGATTTGGCTGGTTGGGGGCGGAGAATAGTGGGGCGAGCCTCTGGCAATGGCCTCAGGTGGTGGACACTCTCCGTGGCGTACTCCCCGGGTACGGTCCCGATTTCATGCAGGTAACTGGATTCTCTGCCCCGTCGCCGAATGCGATTTCGGTGTCAGGGTGCGGAGAATCCAGCCCCCCATTACCGAATGAGGCCCCACCTTTCCCTGGTCGGCCATCCACCGGACTGTGTCTGCAGCCGCCACGCAGGTATCACAGACGGTGAGATCATGCGTGGTCCACACCCGTCGGGAATTCGGGTGGTCGGGGACGGAGAATAGCCGGGCTAGCCTCAGGCAATGGCCTCAGGTAGTGGATAATCGGTGCGGTGTACCACCTGAGTACGGCGCTTTTGCGGGGGGGGGGGGGGGGGGGGGGGGAGAGAATCGCAGAACCGGCGCCGAGTCCGATATCATGTGGGAAGCTGAATTCTCCGCCCCGTTGCCGAACGCGATTTCGGCTTTGGGGTGCGGAGAATCCAGCCCAAGATGTGTGACGTGATCTGTCCAGTCCATAAGAGGGTCATTCAGGATTCTGATAACAGCGGGGAAGAAGCTGTCTTTCAATCTGTTCGTGTATGTTCCCAGACTTTTGTAGCTCCTGCCCAATGGAAGAAGTTGGAAGAGAAAATAACTCGGGATGCAGGGATCTTTGATAATGGCGGCCGCTTTCCAAAGGTAGACAGAGTCAATGGATGAGAGGCGAGTTTGAGTAATGGACTGGGCCGTGTTCACGACTCTCCGTAGTTTCCTAAGGTCTTGGGCCGAGCAGTTGCCATACCAGGCTCTGATGTAGCCAGATAGGATGCTTTCTATGGTGCATCTATAAAAATTTGTAAGAGTCAATGTGGGCATGCTAAATGTCCTTAGTTTCCTGAGGAAGTATAGGTGCTGTTGTGCTGTCCTGGTCGTAGCATTGACGTGGGTGGACCAGGACAGATTGTTGGTGATGTGCACACTTATGAATTTGAAGCTGGAATCCATCTTCACCTCTGCACCATTGATACAGGCAGGGGTGTACGTGATACTTCGCTTCCTGAAGTCAATGACAGCTACTTAGTTTGTCTAGGTTGGGGATTTCTGCCATTATATTTTTTAAAAATTAGGCGTCATCCAAAGTTGGGGCGTATACATTTTCAAGAACCACCCTTCCAAGATCATGCTAACCACAACATATCGTCCCCCTGGGTCCGTTGCCATGTTCGTTGCTGTGAATACTATTTTTTTGCTGAATAGTATAGCCACCCCCTTGACCTTGTGTTGAAGCACGCCTGATACGTTTGTCCCACCCAGCTTTTCCTTACCCTCAGTTGGTCTTTCTCTCTCAAAAGTGTCTCTTGTAGGAAGTCTACGTCCACCCTCAGGCTTTTGAGATGGACAAGGACTCTGGATATTTTCACTGGACTATTAGAAGAGGTAAGAGCCCCACTGGGCATGGTGACCCGCCATGATGGGCAGGAGCACATGTAGCCGCCGTCATTTCATGCTGGCAGGGATCAGGTTTTGCAGTTCGGCCGCATTGTTGCTCTTAGAACATAGAACATAGAACAGTACAGCACAGAACAGGCCCTTCGGCCCTCAATGTTGTGCCGAGCCATGATCACCCTACTCAAACCCACGCATCCACCCTATACCCGTAACCCAACAACCCCTCCTAACCTTACTTTTATTAGGACACTACGGGCAATTTAGCATGTCCAATCCACCTAACCCGCACATCTTTGGACTGTGGGAGGAAACCGGAGCACCCGGAGGAAACCCACGCACACAGGGGGAGGACGTGCAGACTCCACACAGACCGTGAACCAGCCGGGAATCGAACCTGGGACCCTGGAGCTGTGAAGCATTTATGCTAACCACCATGCTACCCTGCTGCCCCTGCTTGTCGCCTGCTGCTGTTGAGCTTGGAATATCCTGGCCGTTAGTTCTGTATTTGTCACATTTATTTGTCTTTTTTTTGTCCTGGTCAATGGAGTGTAAAATTGCTTTAAGGTGTAAGACCAGCATTGCACCAAATGCCATCAGGTTCTTGATGACTGGGTTAGTATAAATGAACTCTCATCGTTTTTAATTTTAAAAAAAATGTTTTGTGTCCAATTCATTTTGTCCAATTAAGGGACAATTTAGCGTGGCCAATCCACCTACCCTGCACATCTTTGGGTTGTGGGGGCGAAACCCACACAAACACGGGAAGAATGTGCAAACTCCACACGGACAGTAACCCGGAGCCGGGATCGAACCTGGGACATCGGCGCCGTGAGGCAGCAATGCTAACCACTGCGCCACCATGCTGCACTCCCATCATTTCTAATGCCGCACATTGTGGCATCAACCGCTGTGACTGGCAGTGCAGCTGGAATAGATACTTCACCCTTATTCTTGAGTGGAAACTGGAAAGTGAAATGTTATGTTGCCAATTAGAGGGAGAACTAAAATTGTAATATGCATTAATTATCTTTTTGGAAGCTTCAAAGAAATACAGTACACCATGTACCAAGCAGAAGAAGTCACTTTATTTTTAACTAAATAAATCCGTAAGTCAGCCAACGATGCCTAGTGTTTAAAAATGAATCTTTTAAAAACTGCTCCTTGACTACGTGACACCTCACACATGAAAAAAGAAACAAAGATCTGTAATGGGCTTTGTTTGTCACTTCTGGAAATTATAACAAGATTAGAAATTTCTCGTTTTATTCTGGGACCAATTTCAATTGGGTAATGTCCATTGTCATTTCATATTTCATTCTGTGACAGACAGCACACTTTTGGTGCTGCACCCTGCAGTAGCAATTAAGTACTTAAAGTATTAAATCTCTCTTGTAACAATAACGCTTTCCACAATGCCAGCTGCCTGTAACTCTGCAGTGTCAGCTCTATGTTCTCTGGACGTTCATGCAGAGTAGGGAAGTGGAGGAGGTCTACAGCAGACTTCTCAGCATAAGCCACTTCAATCACTGTAAATAAAAGTGAATTAATACATTGGAGATTAAAAATGTAAATTTGCATCTTTACATTTCATTCACCATGCCTGGGATTCTCTCCACAGTGACATTTTACCAGGCAGGCAGCTTGCTGAGTTTGAATCATAGAATTTACGCTGCAGAAGGAGGCCACTTGGCCCATCGCTGATTGATTAATGTTCTGGCTGCCATGACAGTGGGACTGTGAGAGCTGACGCCATTTTGTCTCGTCATTAACTACCTGCCTGGCTGTCTGTTCGATGAAGTAAAACATTTTTTGGGTGGTTGCCTTTTATGCTTCAATGTAAGGGTGACCTAAGTGTGTGAGAGAAGACTGTGAAACAAAAGGCAGGCCTGTGCGTCCATTTGGTAGCTCCCCTGCCTCTGACCCAGAAGCTCTAGATTCAAGTCACATTCTCAGACTTAATGGCCATTGAACGTGCATTTATGATGTGGTTCAATAGGTTGGTTATCAGCTTACCCATCCTTCCAACACTTCATCACTATCCCCCAAGGGGAGGGAGAAAAAAGTGTGCGAAGATACCAAACAAAGCAATGGGTAACAATACTGTAAACTGAGATTTAGAAAAGAAAAGGATAGATATTTTTCCCCCAAAATATACTTTATTAATAACCTCTGTAAAATGACATTACAAAACATTTTAATGGCCGGCACGGTAGCATAGTGGTTAGCACGGTTTCTTCACAGCTCCAGGGTCCCTAGTTCGATTCCCAGCTTGGGTCACTGTCTGTGCAGAGTCTGCACATTCTCCCCGTGTCTGTGTGGGTTTCCTCCGGGTGCTCCGGTTTCCTCCCACAGTCCAAAGATGTGCAGGTTAGGTGGATTGGCCACGATAAATTGCCGCAGTGTCCAAAAACGGGCCGGAAAGTGGAGCTGAGTCCACAAAAGATCAGCCATGATCTAATTGAATGGCGGAGCAGGCTCGAGGGGCCAGATGGCCTACTCCTGCTCCTAGTTCTTATGTTCTTATGTTCTTAAAAGGTTAGGTGGGGTTACTGGGTTGCAGGGATAGGGTGGAGGTGTGGGTTTAGGTAGGGTGCTCCTTCCAAGGACTGGTGCAGACTCGATGGGCCGAATGGCCTCCTTCTGCACTGTAAATACTATGATTCTATGATTCTAACTTGAATATTACAGAGATTGCAATAAAATTGAGCTTTTCCCTGTACAGAAAGTTCCATCTGCGGTGCTTTAATACAACTGCAGAGCTTTTGATATTTACAATACATATTCTCTGTCAGGCAGGCAGCCTGGCCTTTAGATGTTCTATATTACCACAAGCCTGTGCTACTAACTGCACATTTAGGACTGGCATCATAGCCCTATCTGCTCACAGAGATCGTGGGTTGGATTTTCATCCTCGAGGTGGGTAGGGGGAATCAGGAAAATTCCAGGCTCAGCCTGCTTCAGTTGAAAGTTCCCAAAATGGGGATGGGGGGGGGGGGGGGGGGGGGGCCTGCAGGTTCATGCTGCAGTCGGGCAAGCCAACTGTAGCGCTAACAATTATACTCAAAGACGAGAGACTAGTACAATAGAGGCTTTATTCCTGTGCGATGCTATTCCTCCATCTGCTAAGGTCTAAGGTCTGAGTGACTCACACGCATATTTATACACAAGCTCCCTGTGGGCGGAGCTAGCCGGCAGGGACTTACCGGAGGAACCTGTATTACAGGTACAGGCATACATCCCCCTACTGCAAATACACATAACTACAGTGGTTATATCACCACATTCACCCCCTGTAAAAAATGAGTCCGGCGGGGGTGACGTGTAACTATAATACAAAGGATGAGCTATTTACAAGAGGGTTCAAACAAAGAAAACCAAGAGTCCATCCGGTTAGCAGGTTACAGGTTGAGCCGAATCGGCGGTCGAACGTTCCTCTGTGATCGGCATAGCTGTGGTGGCGACGTCGGCACAGGCGATGATGGCAACGATGGTGCAGGCGTTGGTGCTGGCTGCTGGCGGGATGACTCCGAGAGCAAGCCAAAATCTTCCGTGTCCTCCAGTGTGGGCAGGGGGACGAGGGATGGACCTGGTGGGGACGAATAGGGGAGGGGAGCGCCGGGGAAATGGAGGTTGGCGCGGGGGGAAAAGGGGGCGTGGGCATGGGATCGGCACCTGAGGGAGCCAGGTCCCGGAGCGAGACTGTGTCCTGGCGGCCATCGGGGAACTCCATGTAGGCATACTGAGGGTTGGCGTGGAGAAGGCGTACTTTGTCCACCAGGGGTTCCGCCTTGTGGTGCCGTACATGCCTACGGAGAAGGACTGGGCCCGGAGTCGTGAGCCACGTCGGGAGCGACACCCCGGATGTAGACTTCCGAGGGAAGGCAAAAACACGTTCATGGTGTGTACTGTTAGTTGCGGTGCACAGTAGCGACCGAATGGAATGGAGCGTGTCAGGGAGGACCTGCTGCCAGCGAGCGGCTGGGAGGTTCCTGGACCGTAGGGCCAGCTGGACGGCCCTCCATACCGTCCCGTTCTCCCTCTCTACCTGCCCGTTTCCCCGGGGGTTGTAGCTGGTCGTCCTGCTGGAGGCGATACCCCTGCTGACGCAGCTCATCGCTCATGAATGAAGATCCCCTGTCACTGTGGATGTAGCCGGGGAAACCGAACAGAGCGAAAATGGAATCCAGGGCCTTGATGACGGTGGCAGACGTCATTTCCGGGCATGGGATGGCGACAGGGAACCTAGAAAATTAATCGACCACACTAAGGATGTAGGTGTTGCGGTCGGTGGAGGGAAGGGGCCCTTTGAAATCCACGCTCAAAGGGGCGGGACGCTTTCACCAGGCGCGCGCGATCTGGCCTGTAGAAGTGCGGCTTGCACTCGGCACAGATATGGCAGTCTCTGGTGACTGTCCGTACTTCCTCGAAGGAGTGGGGCAGATTGCGGGCTTTGATTAGATGGTACAAGTGAGTGACCTCCAGACCTCCAGATGGCAAAGGCTCTCGTGCAAGGCACGGAGCTGGTTCACTTGTGCGCTGGCACATGTACCTCGGGAGAGGGCGTCTGGGGGCTCGTTGAGCTTGCCGGGGCGATACAAGATCTCGTAGTTGAAGGTGGAGAGCTTGATTCTCCACCGCAAGATTTTGTCATTCTTGATCTTGCCCCGCTGCGTGTTGTTGAACATGAAGGCTACCGACCGTTGGTCAGTGAGGAGAGTGAATCTCCTGCCGGCCAGGTAATGCCTCCAGTGCCGCACCGCTTCAACGATTGCCTGGGCCTCCTTTTCAACAGAGGAGTGCCGAATTTCGGAGGCGTGGAAGGTGCGTGAAAAGAATGCCACGGGTCTGCCTGCCTGATTCAGCGTAGCGGCAAGTGCGACATCTGAAGCGTCGTTTTCTACTTGGAAAGGCAGTGTCTCGTCTACTACGTGCATCCCCGCCCTGGCTATGTCAGATCGAATGCAGGCGAAGGCCTGTTGTGCCTCGGTCGAGAGGGGAAAATGTGTGGACTGGATCAGTGGGCGGGCCTTGTCCGCGTATTGTGGGACCCACTGGGCGTAATAAGAAAAGAACCCCAGGCAGCGTTTGAGGGCCTTGGGGCAGTGGGGGAGTGGAAGCTCCATGAGGGGGCGCATGCGGTCGGGGTCGGGCCCCAGTAGTCCGTTTTGGACTACGTAGCCGAGGATGGCTAAGCAGTCTGTGCAGAACACGCACTTTTCCTTGTTGTACGTGAGATTAAGGAGAGATGCGGTGTGGAGGAATTTAGAAAGGTTGGTGCCATGGTCCTGCTGGTCATGGCCGCAGATGGTGACATTGTTGAGGTACGGGAAGGTGGCCTGCAGTCCGTACCGGTCAACCATTCGGTCCATTTCTCGTTGAAATACCGAGACGCCATTCGTGACGCCGAAGGGAACCCTAAGAAATTGGTACAGACGACCGTCTGCCTCGAAGGCAGTGTAGGGACGGTCCGATTTACGGATGGGGAGCTGGTGGTAGGCGGATTTCAGGTCAATAGTAGAGAAGACCCGGTACTGTTCAATCTGATTGACCATATCAGAAATGCGGGGGAGGGGGTATGCATCGAGCTGCGTGTACCGGTTGATGGTCTGGCTGTAGTCCACGACCATCCTGTGCTTCTCCCCGGTCTTGACCACTACCACCTGGGCTCTCCAAGGGCTGTTGCTGGCCTCGATGATACCCTCCCGAAGCAGCCGCTGGACTTCGGACCTGATGAAGGCTTTCTCCTGGGTGCTGTACCGTCTGCTCCTGGTGGCGACGGGCTTGCAATCTGGATTGGATTGGATTTGTTTATTGTCACGTGTACCGAGGTACAGTGAAAAGTATTTTTCTGCAAGCAGCTCAACAGATCATTCAGTACATGGGAAGAAAAGGGAATTAAACAGAATTCAAGAAAATACAAGAAAATACATGAGAATACATAATAGGGCAACACAATATATAAAAGAGAGAGGTTAGTAATAATGTTAGCTTTAGAATTAATTTTTAAAAGGTTAGAACGAGTATAAATAAAGTTAAAAGTGGATCTGTTGGGGAGAGCTTGCAGAGAGTCGCCTCGCTCCGGCGCCATCCTCTTGGTATATCTGCGGTCAGATTGGCAAAGAGGGAGGGAGGCTCGACCTTGAAGGTCGCGAGGCTACAAACGGTGAGGGGAGGTAGGAGTCCGCCAAATTTGAGGGTGAGGCTCTGGAGATTGCACTGGAAATCCAGGCCTAGTAAGAGTGATGCGCAGAGGTTGGGGAGAATGTACAGACGGAAACGGTCGAATTCCAAGCCCTGTACAGTGAGTTTAACCAGGCAGAAACCCCGGATCAGGACAGAGTGGGACCCGGAGGCGAGAGAGATCTGCCGGTTGGCGGGATGGACCGCAAGGGAATAGCGCCTTACCGTGTCCGGGTGGACGAAGCTCTCGGTGCTCCCGGAGTCGATGAGGCAGGAGGGCACGTGGCCATTGACCAGCACCGATGTGGAAGAGGGTGCCAGGTTGCGAGGACGGGACTGGTCGAGCGTAATGGAGGCGAGTAGCGGGCGATCGGCGGTCGAGTCAGATGAGTCCGACGAGGAGCGGTAGCGACCCGTGGCCCCGTCCCAGGGAGGACAAAATGGCGGCATCTGGAGTACCTGTGGGTAAAATGGCGGCGTCCATGGAGCACACATGGCGATGGTAGGTGAAAATGGCGGCGCCCAGGGAGCGCATGTAGCGGGGGCGGCAAAAGATGGCGGCGCCCACTGATCGCACGTGGGGTCAGAGGAAGCGGACGGCGGGGCCCATTGAGCGAGCGGCTGAGGCGAGGGGACCGGGGGCGCGATAGCGGCAACTGTCCGGGACTGACACATCGCTGCAAAGTGGCCTTTCTTGCCACAAGCTTTGCAGGTCGCGGTGCGGGCCGGGCAGCGCTGGCTTCTGCTGACCGCAGAAGTAACAGTGGGGACCCGCAAGGAGCACGGTGTGGCGGGCAGCGCAGGCATAGTGCGCGGGGGCGGCTGCTGGGGGGCCGTTTGTGGGGTCCACGAGGGGTAGGACGGGTGGGCCTGGGGGGCCGTTTGCGGGGTCCACGAGGGGTAGGACGGGTGGGCCTGGGGGGCTGTTTGCGGGGTCCATGAGGGGTAGGACAGGTGGGCCGAGCGGCTAGCGGAGTAAGATTGCGCACTACGGGAGGCGGCCGTCATAGAAAGCGCCAGAGCCTTTGCAGCCGCGAGGTCGGGGGCGGCCCCTTCCAGCAGTCGTTCCTGGATGGGGTCCGATGCAATGCCTGTAACAAAGGCATCGCACATGAGTATGTCAGAGTGTTCCGTGGCTGTGAGGGCCCGGCAGTCGCAGTCTCGTACCAGAGGTATAAGGGCCCTCCAGAAGTCCTCAATCAACTCACCCGGCTGCTGGACGCGAGTAGAGAGTTGATGCCTCGCAAACAGGGTGTTCGCCGACTGTGCATAATTCTCCTTGAGCAGTTCCATAGCTGTAGTGTAGTCAGTCGCATCTCGAATTAGCGGAAAGACACTGGAGCTAAATCTGGAGTACAGGAGTTGCTTTTTCTGAGCCTCCATCGGGGGAGGGTCCGCTGAAGAGATGTAGGCCTCAAAGACTGCAAGCCAGTGATCAAAGTCTTTTCTGGCGTGAGGCGACTGCGGATCCAGCTGCAGACGGTCAGGCTTGATTCGGATGTCCATGGTGAACGGAAAATCGCACAGCAATAAATTGTAGAGCTAACAATTATACTCAAAGATGAGAGACTAGTACAATAGAGGCTTTATTGCTGTGCGATGCTATTCCTCCATCTGCAACTGTAGACTAAGGTCTGAGTGGCTCACATGCATATTTATACACAAGCTCCCTGTGGGCGGAGCTAGCCGGCAGGGGCTTACCGGAGGAACCTGTATTACAGGTACAGGCATACATCCCCCTACTGCAAGTACACATAACTACAGTGATTATATCACCACACCAACCCGGGAAAAGAAGGCAGCCAAGGACTGCAGGGCCCGGCTGTTTAAAAGGCTCACCTGGGTAATGTGGGACTTCATCCCAGTTATAATAAAAACAGAAAAGCCCTCCAGCTCTCACCCCTCAGAACCCCTTACCCATCACATGCTCCCCATGCTCCACCTATGTCACCTCATGCCCCCTAACAACTCCCTATGACCCCTCCTGTCAAGGTATGCCCCTCAAAGAAACCCTATGCCTCATTATGCCCCCCCCCCCCGCCCCATATCAGATATGCCCATCAAACAATCCCTATGCCATGCTGTGGCACCTCCATGTTGATTCACACACTATACACAGCATAGAACCAATTAACCCAAAAGTGATAGTAGTATGTGCAGAAACTGCTCAAAAAAACAATTATTTATTTATAACATTCCACTTCCTTTAAAACCTTCAGTGGGCTTCTCCGTCCCGCTGCAGTTTTCTGATGCGGCGTGCTCCTGCCGGCAGCGGGATTCCCTATCCCGCCAATGGGATTTCCCATTGTGGGCAGCCCTACGCCGTCGGGAAATCCCCAGGCAGGGATGCACTGTCGGCGCAATGAAGAATCCCGACAGCGGAAAATCCAGCCCCTTATTTTTACTACATTTCAATAAAAGTGTCAATCATTCCTTTAAACTATCAATAGCTGAAACTACAAGCACTTTGAAACCTCGTCAGTTTTTGCGAATATGCATTGTGAAATTGACTACACAGGTCAGAGGGCCAGAACTGTCAATAAGCAAAGAGGCTAAGATATGTTTGTGCTCCAACAAATTTCTGGGCTCTCAGACAAATATAAATAATGAGGCTAGGCTGAAGGCCCAGATATCCATTAGCCTGTTGAAACATCTGAGCCACTGCTGGAACTGCAATCAGTCCCCAGTGATGATCATCAATGGGGCCAGATTAGAAGGTAAGTTGGGTGTTTCACTGGGGCCAGCCTGACCCAGAAAGGTGATGGATGACCAGGCTTGAGAGGGCCTGGGGTATGCAGACAGGGCGAGGGTGGAACAATGCTATGGGGAAATACTGTGGGTAGGATTGACTTCATTGGGCACAGGCGCCCCTCACTCGGCCCATGGAATATCAGCAATGGCACACGCCCCTGTCACTGTTAAGTAAGGCATTCTAATTGTTATTAAGCTCTGTTTTAAGCAACAAGATGGACTTTAACAGCCAGCAGACATATTTCCCAAAAGCTATGCGGAAATCACCAGGGTCATCAAAGCAAATGCACAGCAGGGAGAGCTTCTTCAGTGAAACTGACAGGTTGGGAAGCCTTTGATCAGTGACATTGAAAGGCTGCAGCCATCGGCAGGGTAAGATGCTGCTGCTCACACACACCTTCTGCTATCACCGCTCAGCTCTTGGAAGATACTTTGCCTGTCTAAACATCATTAATATTCAGCAGCACTTCTCTACTGCCAGTGTTCACCACAGCCTGGGAGCAGCTTACACAGCTCTGCCTCACACCTCTGACAAACAGAAAGAAGAGCAACAATACAGACACCAACAGTCCGAGCAGCAGCAGGAACAGCAGCAGCAGCAGAAGCAGGTGCTTTCTCCTCAACCATATGCTGCTCCACTGGACAAAAGGTTGAACACAGCAATCTGATGAACACAGAGATCCAGCTCTAAGGAAGTGAGATTCCCACACACGGTCTACAGGCAGAGTATCGGCTCTCTCAACATGTGTGAGCACCAGTACATCAGGAGGCATGGGTTTTCATGGCAGGTTGATGCTGACATCAGCAGCATCCTGGAACATTGACACTGCAATGAAGTTACTGTGAAAATCCCTTAGTCACCACCCCCCAGAGCCTGTTCAGGTACACATAGGGAGAATTCAGAATGTCCAATTCACCTAACAAGCATGTCTCTTGGGACTTGTGGGAGGAAACCGGAGCACCCCGGAGGAAATCCACGCAGACACGGGGAGAACGTGCAGACTCCGCACAGACAATGACACCCAAGCCGGGAATTGAACCTGGGACCGTGGCGCTGTGAAGCAACAGTGCTAAACACTGTGCCGCACCAACGCCGATGGAAAAATCAAGACCATGGAGTCGAGAAACTGGGCATTTTTCAGGAAAGGGTTGCAAGGAAATTAGGGCGAGGAAGAGACCGGAGGACCGGAGAGCCTCTGACAATTTATAGTTGGCATGAATGTTCTTTCCAGCAGTCCATCAGGAAAGGCTGTGGGTTGAAGTGGGAGGGTTGGCAGGTTGCTGGGAAGGAGGCAAATGTTGCCTCCCGCTTAAGCACAGCATGGAAGTGCCACAGCATGGCATAGGGATTGTTTTGGCGGGCATAGCTGACAAAGGGCGGGGTGGCATAAAGAGGCATAGGGTTTCTTTGAGGGGCATACCTTGGCAGGAGAGGCCACAGGGGGTTGTTAGGGGGCATGAGGTGACATAGGTGGAGCATGGTGAGCGTGTGAAGTATGAGGGGCGGGATTCTCCCAACCCCCGCACCGGGTCGGAAAACCCCTGGGGGTTGGTGGCGTGAATCCCACCCAGCCGCTCTGACGCTGACTGCCGTATTCTCCGCAGCTGGTTTTTGGGCGGGGGCGGGGTTTACGCCATGCCCATCGTTGGCAGCGGCTCCCCCCGGCAATTCTCCAGGCCCCGATGGGCTGAGCAGCCGTTAGTTCCTGGCCAGTCCCGCTGTCATGAAATGGACATGGTCCCACACGGCGGGACCTGGCTGGTAGGCCATCTAGTGGAGTCCTCGTGGGGGCGCGGGGGGATCCGGCCCCAGGGGGGGCCCCCACAGTAGCCTGGCCCGCGATCGGGGCCCACCAATCTGTGGGCGGGCCTGTGCCCTGGGCGCACTCCTTCCTTCCGTGCCGGCCTCTGTAGGGCTCCGCCATGGCCAGCGAGGAGAAGAACCCCCCTGCGCCCCAATTCGCGCCAGCCCTTCGCCGCCAGTTGGTGCGGTGCCAATCCCTCGGCCGCTGGCCTAGCCCCCGAAAGTGCGGAGGATTCAGCAACTTCTGGTTGGCCTGAATCCGGAGTGGTTCGCGCCGTTCTTGGCGGCGGCGTTGGGCCATCCCGCCAATTGCGGGAGAATCCCGCCCGAGGTGTATCACTTTCTTGGCATTTACGTAATGACTCCCCAATTGATTACTGCAGAACCACCAGCTACACTCAGCTTTGTACATCCTATGCGCACATATTCCTGATCTACCCCACAGACCTAATGATCAACATGCAACCGAATACGATTGAGAACAGAAGGAGCAAATGGGAGTAAATGCAGAGCGGAACATGAAACTTAAAGCTGCATCACTAAAACCAGGAGATAAGGTGCTTGTGAAAGCAAACAATTCCTAATGACATCCAGTCATTTGTTATGACCAACACAAAAGGATCAATGATCACTGCTGAGCACGGTTCAGCAATCATCATATTAAACACGCCATTCTCGAAATCACTGAAAACACCATTTGGAAGCATTGAATCTGATTTAGACATCGACATCTCAGATGAAGAACATGAGTTAAATGAGACCACACCTGACATTAGATGATATCCTACTCATGAGAGAAAACAACCACCATATTTAAGTGATTGTGTTATAAAGTAAACGATTTTCAGTTGTACATGACTGAGTGCTTTGGCATTAATACAAATGTTAAAGTGTGTAATAATGTTACTGGTGAAGTTCAACGTTCACATTAATTTAAGTTTATTGTTCACACTTTTGGAAACAAACCAGCTCCCATTTGCTAAGAAAGGGAGGGATTTAGTGTATCAAAACTTGCATTGTGCATTTTGTCTGATGAAGGTTCCAATGCTCATATATCAGCAGAGGGAGACGAGAAGGAGAATAAAGGAATCTATGCTTTAACAGCATGTGCAGTTCTGATTCTGAATGCTTCTTTCTGAATCTTACTGCTTATTCCCAACCACAGCTGCTATTCTCTCTACAACCTTTCTGAGGTATTGCCCTTTAGTTGATTGCAGCCTCTTAAAGATTAATTAGAATTGTGATTCCCTTCTTCCCAATGATCGCAAACCCATGAGGGGGGTATTCCTGCTCTCCAAACCGTCCTGCATGTCACACAAGAAATAACTTACAATTACCCTTTAATCAATGTAATGGCATGGCAACCTTTTAAAAAAATATATAAATAAATTAACAGGAGCATTACGGGGTTTGTGTGGGCGCATGGGACCCCAAGGGTGAGAAGGGCACTCTTGGAGCGGGGCAGGGATCGGGGGGGGGGGGGGGGGGGGGGGCTGGCGCTGCCCAACCTCTGTGGGTATTATTGGGCTGCCAACGCAGCGATGGTGCGTAAGTGGGTAATGGACAGGGAAGGGGCAGCATGGAAGAGGATGGAGATGGCGTCCTGTGTGGGCACGAGCCTGGAGGCGCTGGTAACTGTGCCGCTGCCGCTCCCTCCAACGAGGTATACCACGAGCCCGGTGGTGGTGGCTACCCTCAAAATTTGGGGGCAATGGAGACGGCACAGGGGGGAGGTGGGGGGCCTCGATGGGGTCCCCAATACGGGGGAACCACCGGTTTGTCCCGGGGAGAATTGATGGCGGATTCCTGAGTTGGCACAGGGCAGGTGTTAGGAGGCTGAGGGACCTGTTTGTAGATGGGAAGTTTGCGAGCCTAGGTGAGCTGGAAGGGAAGTTTGGGTTCCCCCCGGGGAATACCTTTAGGTACATGCAGGTAAGGGCGTTTGTCAGGCGGCAGGTGGCGGAGTTCCCTCTGCTGCTGCCGCATGGGATTCAGGACAGGGTGTTCTCGGGGGTGTGGGTTGGAGAGAGGAGGATCTCGGCAACGTACCAAGTGATGCAGGGGGTAGACGAGGCCTCGGTGGAGGAGCTGAAGGGTAAATGGGAGGAGGAGCTGGGTAAGGAGATTGAGGAGGGGACGTGGGCGGACGCCCTAGGAAGGGTGAACTCCTCCTCTTTTTGTGTGAGGCTTAGCCTCATACAGTTTAAGGTTCTGCATCGGGCTCACATGACCGGGGCAAGGATGAGCCGGTTTTTTTGGGAGCGAGGACAGGTGTATTAGGTGCTCAGGGAGCCCAGCAAACCATACCCATATGTTCTGGGCATGCCCAGCACTGGGGGAATTTTGGAAGGGCGTAGCAAGGACGGTGTCGAGGGTGGTAGGATCCAGGGTCAAACCGGGCTGGGGGCTCGCAATATTTGGGGTTGCAGAGGAGCCGGGAGTGCAGGAGGCAAAAGAGGCCGGCATTCTGGCCTTTGCGTCCCTAGTAGCCCGGCGGAGGATTCTTCTTCAGTGGAAGGATGCGAGGCCCCCAAGCGTGGAGGCTTGGGTCAACGATATGGCGGGGTTTATTAAATTGGAGAGGGTGAAATTTGCCCTCAGGGGATCAGTGCAGGGGTTCTTCAGGAGGTGGCAACCATTCCTAGATCTCCTGGCAGAACGGTAGAAATAAGGCCGGCAGCAGCAGCAACCCGGGGGGGGGGGTGTATCTTTGTTTTGGGCTGAAGGGATGTGTATGTATGTTCTATGCTAATGACGGGCGTTAATTTATTTCTTCTTTTTTGTATACATAGGGGGGGGGGGGTTGTTCTTTCTGTTCTTAGTATTTTCTGTTATTGATATTTTGTGAAAATTTGAATAAAAATTATTTAAAAAAAAATATATAAATAAATTTAGAGTACGCAATTATTTTTATTTTTCCAATTAAGGGGCAATTTAGCGTAGCCAATCCACCTACCCTTCACATCTGTGGGTTATAGGGGTGAGAACCACGCAGACATGGGGAGAATATGCAAACTCCACACGAACAGTGACCTGGGGCTGGGATCGAGCCCGGGTCCTTGGCGCCATGAGACAGCAGTGCTAACCACTCTGCCAAGGTGCTGCCCTGAGGCATGGTAACCCTTAACAGCTATCATTATCTCCACTTGTACAACAAAATAAACATTCTTAGCTCTCAATCCACGGTTAAATACTGTTGGCACTCAGGAATACATGCTGGACAGAGATGTTCTCTGAGACTGTTTTTTAAAAATACCTGAATCCTGTCAGAACTAATCAGAAACTCTGGCTGTATTTCATCTGAAGCTGCTTCTCAGCTTGTTTCAGCTTCTAATCAGACAATTCTGAATTGCTTGGAAAGAAACTGCTTTTCTGTCTGCAGACAAAGCTTTAACTGAACTGCAGTGGGAGAAAACTCTGCCCACAGCTCCACCTAAAACTCAACTAAACTGTTTTTCTGAAAAATGCCTGTTACCCAGTAATTACGTCATTTTACCAAGCTGAAACCTAATTAACTCCAAAGGGACCCCCCCTTAATCCAAACAAAACTGCATTTGCCCAGGTTTTTACAATGCCTTCATTGCACCCCTGCCTCCCAAAGCATACTTGCCTTTTGAACCAGGATTCTCAAAAAACACTACTGCAGCAGTCATAGACACTCTCACCCAGGTTTACTTATTTGTGTTCAGATTGATATTGAAAATTAATAAATTAGCTAAAATCACTGTTACGATTGAAGCACTTGAACAATAAATAGCATCAACAATTTGGGGCACATTGTGCATTTCATTGAATGGAGAGTCTTTTGATTTGTTTGGGGGAAGGGGGGTCAATGAGAGGACAAGTTTTGCATTATTCCTTGTTCGTATTAAACATTTGTTTCTTCAATTAGAAATAGTTCTGTTCCTGTTTTCCGACGAGGCTCTAGAATGCTACCCTCTTTATGTTCCACAATGAATTCTCAAACACCAGTCACAGCATCAAAACAACTGGGCTTGCATAGGTTTTTACTTGTACACCTGTGTTAAATATTACAATTTTCGCTTTTGCTTTATGACCGTGGACTTTCCCTGGTAGTTGGGGAGAAAGTGTAACCGCAATGTTTTGCCTGCACGCTATGCTTACCTAACTCAAGACCAGGTAAATAACGGCTTGTAAATTGCACAGCGTACCGGGGCAGACAGTTACTGCCCAGCAATGGCACTGCATTTTCAGTAGCGTGAGGAGAAGACATCTCCTGATTGTTACTCAGCGCGACTGTAGGCAGGGATACCACCAGACACTATTAGCCCTCCAGTTCTGAAATCAGGATTGACACCGTAGGGGCAGCAGTGCAAGATAAATGTACTACTAGACAGTCTTATTTTTCATCAAGACCATTGTGCCTCAGTTATCACTCTTCTTCCTAATTAGATTGCATGGATCATTGAAAGGACAATGTACTGAATAGTGTTGGAACACCATGTTTTGGTAGACACAGCAATTTGAGCATTAAATTCTCAGCAATTACTACTTCATCAATGTTTCCTGGGCACCAACGCTGCATCAGCAGTTTTGAAGCCGCATGTGTAATGGATGATACCAGTGTTGCAACCTCAATATCCTGCGCACTCATTGCTCATTTTCAATCAGTATCAGGAATGACAGGGCACAGGAAATATTTCATGGGCCTGATGAGCTGAGGTTTGCCGACTCCCAGCAAATAACTTGCAATCACGCTAGTGTTTTAGATCATAAAACCTTTCCGCTATTGCATAATTAAGAGATGGAGTGGTATAATGTGGATGAGAAGACATTCAATTTCAGTTTTTATTGTTGAACTCGTTTGGTTGATTTTATGAGTTTCTAATATACATTTCTTATTTTAGTTAATGTACAGGATACTTTTCCTGCTATGCATAGAATATTGTGGAATCCAATTTTTCGCAGTTTTTCCAACATGTACGACAAGTTTGCATTTCCATAGCATTGTTAACATGGGAAACCTACAAAGACACTGTCCTGTGGCATAAGGAAAACTGGATGCTGAGCCACATTAGTTTGAGTGGTAACAATCCAGCTCCTTGGGCCCGCTACACTAAATTAGCAACTGAGCAATTTATGTTCAGTGCCAGCGGAGAGGGGAAATAATAGGTGTGCTCGGCGCTAAAGTGAAGAACAGGGTTTGGAGGATTTGCAAAGCAGTTCATGTGTGTTAGAGGAGCTGTGTAGCTATCATAGGTGGTGTAGCAACCAGCTTCTCAAAGGCAATTAGGGATGTACAATAAATACTGGCCTAGTAATTCCATTATCCTGAACCCAGGCACCGGGCAGGCATTTTTAGAAAAATACTGCAGGATAGAGAATTAGAGTAACTTTTCATCAGAATGCAGTTCAAAAGGATAGTTGTGTACTATGTTGGTGCCTAAAGAGGGTGAGGAAGGGTGGAATGGTCCCAATCCAGTGAGAGCAGGCTTTAAAGTACGATCAGGAGGATGGGGCCAGCACTTAGAGAGGGTACCCAGCCAGCTGGAGCAGATAGCCAGTCTCCACAACTATAATCAAGTGCCTACTTATGGCCGAATGTTGCCGGGAAGATGCTGCCAGGATCTTCCCGTTATCAGAGGGCTCCCCACTGAAGGCCAAGCCCTGCAGGTGCCAGGCATTGTCTTGCCTGGTGCTGTTCTGTGAAGCCAACAAGGCCTCCAGTGCTAATCCTCCTACAACTGCCACAGCCATCAGTTGTATTTTAAATTTAACTCTAAATCTTCAAGAGGACACTTCAACAAAGAGGTACCCTCACATTCCCCCTCAGACCATGATAACGCTCATCTCTGATTGGACATGCAGCCTCTGGTACCTGTCTGCCATCATTCAATGGACGGCAGACCTGGGAGTGGCTATTGATTGGCCACCTGGCCTGACTGTCAGAGTGGGATCAGGATCTGAAAATAGTCCCCAATCATGTTCATAACCTAAGGGTAGAAGATTCCACCTGAAGAGTGGGGAGTGTGGTCAGTGTGCTACTGTGTTTGATCTGGTTTGTTCATTGAGCTTCTTGAGGAACTGCTCTGCAGCCCTTGAGGAGAAGGACGTGTCAGTTAATGCCAGCACCACTAAGCCACTGCAGGATGTGGCACGTACATAAAAATAGGACGAGGCAAACAAAACCGTACCTTCATACTAAAGTCTATGTTTAACAAACCCAAACCAAACAAGAACTCTAAGCTCATTATCTAAAAAAAACCTACGATAATGAGTAGAAGTGAACCCGCTGAAACCATTCCATTAACAAACTCCTCAGTGAGCAGGGAGACTCCCAGCTGAAGAAAGAGAAAAATCAATACAAACAAAAAAATACTAAAACCCCATTTAACTTGCACACCAAAAGAAAGCTATACATTAATACAAAGAATAGAACCCCACATGGTGTAAAACCCCAATTCTAATCAAGAGCTGGAAGAACTTAACCCCACCAAGAGCAAGAAAATGCGAGAATAAACATGAAACCCCAACAATGTAACAGTACAACATGCCCAACGACAGAGCCAAAACCCAATTACGGAAGAGTCCACCTCTCCCAGCACCTTGAAGAAATAGTCTTTTTCCTCAAAGCTTACTCTGAGATGAGCCGGATAGACCAACCTGAACCGGACTCCATTCTTATACAGGGCTGCCTTGACTCCATTGAATGCGGTCCTTCTCTTGCTAACTCCACACCCATGTCCTGATAGAACCTGATTTAAAATCGCGGTGCTCCATTGCCCATCGCAAAACCTTCCCCTTTTCCTTGAAGCTGTGGAACCTCACTATCATCACAATTGGTGGACCTTCAGGACGAGGACTCGGCCTAAGTGTGCGGTGGGCTCAGTCTAATTCAGAATGTGACCAAGAAGCATTTTGTGGGGGTAGGGCCCTCAATCTCCTCCAGCAACCCTACAATCCAGATGTTTTGCCAACTGGATTTCGGAGCGCAGAGAGAGAGGGCGAGACTTCAGTAAAGAGCACGGTGACAGAGAGGGCGAGACTTCAGTAAAGAGCACGGAGAGAGAGAGAGGGTGAGTCTTCAGTAAAGAGCACAGAGAGAGAGAGGGCAAGACTTCAGTTAAGATTGCGGAGAGAGAGAGGGCAAGACTTCAGTAAAGAGCACGGAGAGAGAGAGGGCAAGACTTCAGTAAAGAGCGCAGAGAGAGAGAGGTCGAGACTTCATTAGAGAGCGAGGAGAGAGAAGGCGAGACTTCAGTAAAGAGCACAGAGAGAAAGAGGGCGAGACTTCAGTAAAGAGCGCGGGGCGAGAGAAGGCTAGACTTCAGTAAAGAGCACGGAGAGAGAGAGGGCGAGACTTCAGTAAAGAGCACGGAGAGAGAGAGGGCGAGACTTCAGTAAAGAGCACGGGGAGAGAGAAGGCGAGACTTCAGTAAAGAGCACAGAGAGAGAGGGTGAGACTTCAGCTGTTTGTCTTTTTCAAAATTGAAAAAACCCTGTAAAGTGACGTCACATGAAATTGTAACCTGATTGGCTGAAAGTCAGACTGGGCTAAATTTGAATATCTGGAGTTAGTGATTTAAATACTAGTTTCGATTTGACTTAGATTACCATTTTAAGTTGATTTGAATTACTATTTAAAAATTTTTAAAATTTGACTTAAATAACTATTTTGGGATGATTTAAATTAATATTTTTTTTATTTAAATAACTTTTTTAATTTCAAGTAAATAACTATTTTTAATTTTTTGTCAGATCAAGAGGGATAAATACTCCATTAAAAAAAAATTAAATAATACACGGGGATTGCATTTAATCTGACACAAAAAAGTCTTTCTAAAGTTTAATTTCAAAGGTTTAATTTAAAGGAATAATTCATGGCAGGACAGCTCCAAGGTGTGGTCAGCTCCTCTTGCTCCATGCAAGGCTGGGGACAGTTCCAGTCCCCAGGGTCAGCATGTGTGCCGTAAGTGTCTCCAGTTGCAGCTCCTGGAAGCTCGAGTTTCAGAGCTGGAGCGATAGCTGGAGACACTGTGGAGCATCCGCAAGTTGGAGAGAATCATGGATAGCACATATAGAGAGGTGGTCACACCACAGGCTCAGACTCCGCAGGCAGGAAGGGAATGGGTGACCACCAGACAGAGCAAGAGAGCGAGGCAGGTAGTGCAGGAATCTCTAGTGGCCATTCCCCTACAGAACAGATATACCGCTTTGAATACTGTTGAGGGGAATGGCCTCTCAGGAGAAAACAGCAACAGCCAAACTCGTGGCACCACGGTTGGTTCTGCTGCCGAGGGGAGGGGTGATAAATGTGACAGTGCAATAGTTGTAGGGGATTCAATTGTAAGGGGAATAGACAGTGGTTTCTGTGGCCGCAAACAAGACTCCAGAATGGTATGTTGACTCCCTGATGCTAGGGTCAAAGATGTCTCAGGGCGGGTACAGGACATTCTGGAGGGGGAGGGTGGACAGCCAGTGGTCATGGTACACATCGGTACAAACAACATAGGTAAAAAAAGGATGAGGTCCTGAAAGCAGAATACAGGGAGCTAGGAAGGAAGTTAAGAAATCGGACCTCGAAGGTAGTGATCTCAGGATTACTACCGGTGTCACGTGCTAGTCAGAGTAGAAATGACAGGATATATAGGATGAATATGTGGCTGAAGGTATGGTGTCAGGGGGAGGGTTTCAGATTCCTGGGGCATTGGAACCGTTTCTGGGGGAGGTGGGACCTGTACAAACTGGACTGGTTACACCTAGGCAGCCTTGAGGAGGAGTTTATAGAATTCATCTGCGATAGTTTCCTAGAACAGTATGTAATAGAACCTATGAGGGAACAAGCGGTCCTAGATCTGGTCCTGTGCAATGAGACAGGATTGATTAATGATCTCATAGCTAGGGATCCTCTCGGAAGGAGCGATCACAATATGGTGGAATTTAAAATACAGATGGAGGGTGAGAAGGTAAAATCAAACATTAGTGTTTTGTGCTTAAACAAAGGAGATTACAATGGGATGAGAAAAGAACTAGCTAAGGTAGACTGGGAGCAAAGATTTTATGGTGAAACAGTTGAGGAACAGTGGAGAACCTTCCAAGCAATTTTTCACAGTGCTCAGCAAAGTTTTATAGCAACAAAAAGGAAGGACGGTAGAAAGAGGGAAAATCGACCATGGGTATCTGAGGAAATAAGGGAGAGTATCAAATTGAAGGAAAAAGCATAGGATGTGGCAAAGGTTAGTGGGAGACTAGAGGACTGGGAAATCTTTAGGGGGCAACAGAAAGCTACTAAAAAGCTATAAAGAAGAGTAAGATAGATTATGAGACTAAACTTGCTCAGAATATAAAAACAGATAGTGAAAATTTCTACAAATATATAAAACAAAAAAGAGTGGCTAAGGTAAATATTGGTCCTTTAGAGGATGGGAAGGGAGATTTAATAATGGGAGATGAGGAAATGGCTGAGGAACTGAACAGGTTTATTGGGTCGGTCTTCACAGTGGAAGACACAAATAACATGCCAGTGACTGATGGAAATGAGGCTATGACAGGTGAGGACCTTGAGATGATAGTTATCACTAAGGAGGTAGTGATGGGCAAGTTAATGGGACTAAAGGTAGACAAGTCTCCTGGCCCTGATGGAATGCATCCCACAGTGCTAAACGAGATGGCTAGGGAAATTGCAAATGCACTAGTGATAATTTACCAATATTCTGGGTGATCCCGGCGGATTGGAAATTAGCAAACGTGACACCACTGTTTAAAAAAGGATGTAGGCAGAAAGCGGGTAATTATAGGCCAGTTAGCTTAACTTTGGCAGTAGGGAAGAACCTGTAATCTTTCATCAAGGAAGAAATAGCGAGGCATCTGGATGGAAATTGTCCCATTGGGCAGACACAGCATGGGTTCATAAAGGGCAGGTCATGCCTAACTAATTTAGTGGAATTTTATGAGGACATTACCAGTGCGGTAGATAACGGGGAGCCAATGGATGTGGCATATCTGGATTTCCAGAAAGCTTTTGACAAGGTGCCACACAAAAGGTTGCTGCATAAGATAAAGATGCACAGCATTAAGGGTAAAGTAGTAGAATGGATAGAGGATTGGTTAATTAATAGAAAGCAAAGAGTGGGGATTAATGGGTGTTTCTCTGGGATCAGTGTTGGGGCCCACAATTGTTCACAATTTACATAGATGATTTGAAGTTGGGGACCAAGTACAATGTGTCCAAGTTTGCAGACGACACTAAGATGAGTGGTAAAGCGAAAAGTGCCGAGGATACCGAAAGTCTGCAAAGGGATTTGGATAGGTTAAGTGAATGGGCTAGGGTCTGGCAGATGGAATGTAATGTTGACAAATGTGAGGTTATCCATTTTGGTAGGAATAACAGCAAAAGGGTTTATTATTTAAAAGATAAAATATTTAAACATGCTGCTGTGCAGAGAGACCTGGGTGTGCTAGTGCATGAGTCGCAAAAAGTTGGTTTACAGGTGCAACAGGTGATTAAGAAGTCAAATGGAGTTTTGTCCTTCATTGCTAAAGGGATGGAGTTTAAAACTAGGGAGGTTATGCTACAATTGTATAAGGTGTTAGTGAGGTAAGAGAGGAAGTAAGAGGGAAATTTAAACTGAATAGTGGGGGCCAAGGAATCAAAGATAGGAAGATTTGATAAACCAAAGAGTAGAGACAAGGCAAGAGAGAAAGGTACTAATATGGGAAATGATCAACAAATCGTGACAGGAAGGGATAGAGAACACAAATCTAAGAGTAAACCAGCAGGCAAGGCTAGATGCTACAAAAATAATGAAAGGACAAAACTAAAGGCACTCCATCCAAATGCACATAGCATTCAAAACAAAACAGATGAACTGATAATGCAAATAGAAACTAATAAGATAAAAGCAAATTACTGCAGATGCTGGAATCTGAAACAAAAACAAAAAATACTGGACAATCTCAGCAGGTCTGGTGGCATCAGTGGAGAGAGAAGAGAGCTAATGTTTTGAGCCTGGATGACTCTTTTTCAAAGAATAATTAATAAGTATGATCTGATCACCATTACAGAGACATGGTTACAGGACGACATAGATTGAGACCTGAATATTGAGCGTATGTAACATTTAGGAAGGGCAGGAAGTTAGGAAAAGGTGGAGGGGTGGCTCTGTTAATTAAAGGTGGCATTAGCACATTAGACAGGTATGACCTAAGTTCAGGAAATCATGATTTGGAAGCAGTTTGGGTTAAGATGAGTATTGATAAAAACAAGAAGTAACTTGTGGAAGTGGTGTACAAGCCCTCTAATTGTAACTACACAATAACGTAGAGTTGTTATTGCAGACTTCTTCCAACTAGCCAAAGGAGACTCAGGGACAGATTACAATAGTTGATACAAGCATGGAGGGCACTAACCCAGAGAAACCTCTGCAATAGCATTGTCTTCTAATACAGCTCTCAGCACGATAATCTGGCCTAATCAGCGACACCCACATCCCGCAAATGAATTTTTAAAACAATGGGGCATTAGTGAGACCACATCTGAAGTATTGTGTACAGTACTGACCTCCTTATTAAGGAGCTAGGAGAGGGGTAGTGGAGGGGGGAGAGGGATGATTCCGGTATTCGGGCCTGATAGTTACGTGGTAATAAATTCAAATGAGGTTCCCGACATTGAATGTCAGGGAATGCGCCCCATCACTGGTGGGTAGAGGGAACAATCATGTAAAGCGTTTACGTCGATGTAACACGCGACTTTGCATTTCTCTCAGTATTTTCTGCTCACATTGCCAAACCCGCCCGATGCAAACAGGAGGGGAAATAACACCTACTGCATTGCTTTCATCAACTTTCTCTCTTACTTCATCATGAAATTCAACTGGATTGGTTAAACACGATCTGCCTTATGCAGATCCTTTAACTCAAACCTCTCCAAGTAAGTGCCTGTTTATTTTCACCACAGATGGTGAACTGACTGGCCTGTAGTTACTGGGATTGTCCTTATGCTCTTCCTGCAATATTGGTGTCTCATTTGTCACTTTCCAATCCCCTGGCACCTTCCCCCATATCCAGAGAAGATTGAAAGATTATGGCAAGCCCTCCCACTGTCTCCATCCCCGTTTCCCTTAGCAACCTGCCGGACTAGGTGACCTACCTACTCTCAGCATTGCCAGTCTCGCACTACATCCTGCATATTAATTTTCATCCCATCCATTACCTCTACCATCTCCCCTTCTACTGATATAGTGTTAACACCCTCATCCTAAGTTATTGCCGACACAACTACTTAATTACTGTTCCGGCCTTGCCCTTTGTATGGTACTCTGTTTATTTTGGGCAGAAACAATTCATTAAAGAGTTATTGAAAAATAAGTCAATGATTGATGTCGGCACTTCAGATTATGGGTTCCCCTAACCTGCTGTGACAAATTGTTTTCTAGTCACCCTAGCTTGGGGTTGGAGCTGATCTTTATCAGTTGGCCACAGATGCTCGGTTAACATGTTCACAAGTTTTATTAAAGTAGAAACTATTTCTGGGAAAGTGAAGTTCCATAATTTTCAGTTTGATGATCATATTGTTTTAAAAGAAAGTAGTTTTTGGACTGAACTTTAACTTTTTAACAATAAATTCCACCAACCGGAATGCTCAGCAAATACAAAAATAGAAACAGTAATTTCCAGCTGCTTTTTCCATTTTCCCCATAAATGTAAGTGTTAAGTCTGGCGTTAACTGTGGATTTACTGATGTATGTTTCTCTAAATAATTATAATTTCACTATGGTTACCATTTACATTGACTATCTCCTACTCCGATTACTATTTTTAAGCAGCACTGGCAGTCATACCAGACATTGGGAGGGATTCTCCCCTACCCGGTGGGGCGGGGGGTCCCGGCGGGATGGAGTGGCATGAACCACTCCAGCGTCGGGCCGCCCCAGAGGTACGGAAGTCTCCGCACCTTTAGAGGCCACGCCCTAACATTGAGGGGCTAGGCCCATGCCAGAGTGGTTGGCGCCCCGCCGGCCGGTGGGAACGGCCTTTGGCACCACAGCAGCAGGGGCCGAAGGGACTTCGCCGGCCGGCGGAAGTTCGCGCATGCACCGGAGCATCAGCGGCTGCTGACACCATCCCCATGCATGCGCAGGGGAGAGGGTCACTTACACCTCCGCCATCGTGAAGACTATGGCAAAGGCGGAAGGAAAAGAGTGCCCCCACGGCACAGGCACGCCTGCTGATCGGTGGGCCCCGATCGCGGGCCAGGCCACCGTGGGCCGCCCCCCCCCCCCCCCCAAAGACCCCGGAGCCCACCTGCGCCGCCTGGTCCCGCCGGTAAGGTAGGTGGTTTGATTCCCGCCGGCGGGACTGGCATGATAGTGGCGGGACTTCGGCCCATTGCGGGCCGGAGAATCGCTGGGGGGGGGGCCCGCCAACCGTTGCGCCGTGATTCCCGCCATCGCCGAATCTCTGGTGCCGGAGACTTCGAGAGACGGCGGGGGCGGGATTCACGCCGGCCCCCGGCGATTCTCTGACCAGCGGGGGGTCGGAGAATCCCGCCAATTATGTTCAATGGACAGTTTGTGTTGAAGTGAACATGCCCACAAGGAACACTGGGGACTGTACCTGCTACAAGGTGTTAGGTGAAAATGAAAATGAAAATTGCTTATTGTCACGAGTAGGCTTCAATGAAGTTACTGTGAAAAGCCCCTAGTCGCCACATTCCGGCGCCTGTCCGGGGAGGCTGGTACGGGAATCGAACCGTGCTGCTGGCCTGCTTGGTCTGCTTTAAAAGCCAGCGGTTTAGCCGAGTGAGCTAAACCAGCCCCTGGTGTGAGGTTTTAGCCTTTGTTCACTTTCCGCCTGCTGAGAAACTTCCAGAAGCTAGCATGTGATCAGCTGGAACCATTTTATCAGCCCAGCAATTGTCCATTTTGCAAAATAGAGGAAAGATTTCTCAAGTAGTCTGCCCAATGTGAATGTAGATATATATTTTCTTCTCATCCAAATCGGGACAGTCATTTGCTTTCCAATACAACAGGGTGGCGGTCTATCACAAGGTTGGGTGCGCTGGTCAACTAATGGTTGGAATGTGGAGACAAGTTATGTGATTTAACCTCCAGGAATGCATTTAATCACAGTTGGCAAGTGAAATGAATGTCGAGAATGAAATGACAATAATTGTGGAGGGTGACCATGAGGGCAGTGAGCAAGAGTGCAATAGGATTAGGGTGAATGTGAACGTTGGCTGTTCAGATGGAGAATTGTGGAGTTGCCTGGAGAGAAAGAAATGTGTGGAACTGCGAGGGTGTGTGGGTGAGAGGAGTGCTGTGCAGGGGAATGCTGGGAAAGTGAAAAGGTGATGGGTGTCACCTGAAAGTGTGGCAGAATGAGATCATTAAATCTTTTCTGACAGCGTATCCAGGTCCTGGGCACCACACCCCCGCTGCACACAGCCTCACAAATTCCAACCTTGCTTGCTTAGTTTGGGTGGCTGTTCCCTTGCTTTCATCCAGGTGAATCAGCATGTCCCTTTTGACCCTCATTATTCCAAGCATGACCCCCAGGGAAGAGTCCGAGGACCGGAGAAAGACTTCCCATGTCTTCCTTCCATATCCTTGCCTCGGCAAGCTGTCACACTCAAGCTTTCCTGAAGCCATTCTGATCCCTCTTGGGGGCCCTTTAAACAGAGATCCTTCATTGGCATAGTACAGGTCATCATCATGCCTGCACTCTCTGATTGGCCAAGAAACCTGGAAGCGGGATACGAATAAGGTGGCTCAATTAAACAACCACAGCAAAATCCACTTATAAAACAATGGGTTCTTGACCCGCAACCAGCCATCTCACTGCATGCAGATACATTTTTGCCCATGGTGTCAATCTCTGTTCACATGCCTGAGCATGATGAAGCACATGATAATGCATCCTCGGAAGGATTCTCCTGCTCTGTGGCATCTGCTTAAAGGGGCTTCGGCTATAGAGAATGACCTAGGATAAGACATGGGACTGGCGTTTACATGGCACTGAGGAACTGGAGAGTAGCAATTGACTACTATCACAAGATGTAGACAAGCTGTATGTTTGAGTATTTCTCGAATGTTCATGAGGGGGTGCAATAACCATCAGCTCCACCCCTGCCAGAATCACGGCTCCAAGAACAGCACAGGGGTTGGGTGATCCATCTCCTGTGTTTGTCCTCTCCTTGCAATTGAGCGCTGTCATGTCCGACAGAGAGCGAGGGAGAGTTACTAAGTCACTTGTACAAAGGAGAATTCAAAAGCACAAAGTTTGGACTGTTGTTCAGACTCTGCGAGAGAGAAGTTAGACAATCAAGATGTACAGGTGTTGAATGGAAAACAGTTGTGTGGTATGTGAAGCAAGAAAGAGACCATGAGCAAATGTGGTCATTCTGCAAGGTCTTGCAAAAAGGAAGACAACCTCATTTGAAGGGGTGCAACCCTGCTTTAAGTAGACGTGAGCCTGAACTGTCAAAAGTGGAGCCTGAAGGAGGCAGCTTTCCCAGAAGCTCAGCAAATTGATTTGGAAAACCCGCTGGCGAGATTATAATATGGCTTGGGACCCTTCAAAAGCAGACCTTCATCCACAGGATCTGCTTTTAGTTGCAGCTGCTGACACCAAACTCACCTTGGCAAAAAACTGCCCGGAAGTAAACATTTGGGACCGGTAATTTCTTTCAGTTCTCGGTTTTGCATCTGCTGACACCTAGTGTTCCTCACAAAGAATTGCATTATCATTTATTTTTCGGTATAATAAAAGTTTTTAATCCGTGTAATGTCAAGATTAACTCACAATTTTCCATTTCACACAAAAATAGAAAATGTTACAACTTCCGGCCTTCTTGACCAACAAGCACATTCTAGATACCCCAAACAAATACAAAACAGGAGCATGTACTGAAAGCAAACCCAATGGGTGGAATTCAACCGAAACATTTCCATGGGTGCAATTTAACCAAAAGGGAACAAATTTCCACAGCGAGTGTGTTTAGCCGCGTGTTTCCCAGTACTTACAGTGCCAAGAAATACATAGCCACATGGCTATAAAACACCACCCACGTTAGACAAGGGGCCTCAGTGGGGATTACACAGCAGAGGCTGTACATAGCCCCATTTTGTGCACTGAGGTGATCCGCTCACTGGAACTCCCCAGTGCAGCAAGAGATCGGGACACCATTTTTAAATGGCATCCTGACCTCCGAGGTCCCAGACCCCACCTCAAACCCCAACGCATTATGGGACAGTCCCTACCCCCTCCACACCAGGCACCTCTGGCCCAATTGCCAGCACACAAAAAATGCAAACTTGTCACATTAGCAGACCAACCCTGGCACTGCTTCTGCCAGCGCCACATGGACACCTTGGCAGTGCCAGGCTGCCACCCAGGTCACACTTTCAGGGTGCTAGGCATGCAGCACCAGGGTGCCACCCTGCCCACAGGGCATCCACCTGGGGGCCTCCAATCCCTTTGGAGACACCCACAAGGACCATTCTGTCTGGTCACCGTTTGTGAAGCCCAGTACTGAACAGCATTCACCAAAGGTCTCCATTGCAAAGGGGATAGATCCTATGCCTTGGGTACCTCGGGAATCTGCACATTAAAGTGAGACTAGCTGTCTCTAGCTAGCCCGACCAGAAAGTCATTTAGATCCCAACATCTCAAGGTTCAGATGAACTTCACAAGAGATGTCTCGCGAAATTTGATGGCCTCGTCACGTCACCGTCGGGTGCGACAAGGCCTTTGAATCATAGAAACATATATAACAAAATAGAAGTAGGAGGAAGCCATTTGAGCCTGTTCCACTATTCATTATGATCATGGCTGATCATCAAGTTCAATTCCCTTGCGCCCTATGAAAATTTATGGGTATACAAAATTATATAATAGGTTTAGGTAATGTCCACAAAGGAAAGCTGTTCCCTTTAAGGTGATGGCACAAGGACTGGGGAACATAGATTTAAGATTCTGTGCAAGAGATGCAGGGGGACTATGTGGAAGAGGGTTTGTACACAGTGAGTAGCAATGACCTGGAGCTTGCTGCAAACAAGGGTGGCTGAAGCGGAGATGTTGAATGATTTCAAAAGGCAATTCTTAGAAGTAAACTTGCAGGGCTACATCGATAGAATGGGGAAATGGGACTGACTGGGTTGCTCCACAGTGGCTCAGCAGGAACACGATGGGCTGAATGACATCCTTCTGCAATAATTCCATGATTCTAAATGGGGTGAACTAGAAAAATATTCTGAATGGGGAATGGTAGTGGAGCAGGCTGCTTTTATGTTCCACTTAGTAATTCACCAGCTCAAAGAATTTAGAAGCAAATGAAAATAACCAGTGTGTTAGGTCCTGGGGAGAGGGTCAGACAATTGGAGAGGGTCCAATCCTGGCCAATAATGGAACTCTGGATTTCTGCTCCAAACCTATACCTTGGTTTGAACTCTCCTTCATAGGATACAGACCACCCTTCCATCTTCACTTGTTTCACATTCAAGGGGATTTAGGTCTCTGCTACCTTCATAAAGTGAAGAAATTACATTTCCAAATGGGTAGGTGTGATCTTATAACTTTAATCGATGCAGGCACACCATTGCAAAGGAAGTGAGGTAGATGTGGTAGTCTTGCCATCCTCCACTTAACTTCCTCACATTACCCATAGCCGGTGAAAATCAAGCAACCCCAAAATTTGGAGGTGGAACATGTAGCAGGAGCCTTCCTGGATCGAGGGTCCCAGCAGGATTCAGGAGCAGGTTGAAGAGGAGGAGCAGAAGCCGGCAGCTGCTTTCTTCTTTCCTCGTGAACTTCAGGCATTCTGCTGAAAATCAGCAGCTAGAGGGCCTGAGGGTTCAGGCCTGTAAAACCAACAGCTATGCTCTTTTTCCAGTTTCCATGTAAGGTGCAATGCAGGAGCGAACCTGTAGTAGAGATGGACTACAGGCCACGTTTGTAAAATTGGGGACAGCGTTTGCTAATAACACTCTTCATGTGGGGTCTGGGGCAGGTTTCTGCACTCCAGCTTCCAAACAGTTCACACAATGTAATAGACACACGATTCAGCCACCTTCATTATTTGACCAATGAATCAAGAGGCATTATGATTTGATATGTGATCCATTCATTTTGGTTCAAAATTAATAGAACTGTTATGATTCAGGTACAGGGTACCAGAATAGACCTCCTCAGGAGCTCATCTTAAATAATTCATTCATTTCTATGTCAAAGACTCCAAGGAAAGAATGCAAAGTGTTGCACTGAATTGTAATAGCTCTTTGTTGAGTTAAAATACCCATGAACGACATTTGCCTTTATTATATTTGCATCTAAAATTGGTGTATGTGATTAAAATTATGTAGTTATGTTTTTACCTGGCCATTGATTTTTATTGGACAACAATGCTTGGGAAGCCATTACAAAACCTTGGTCAAAAGTTTCCACTTGAATTATGCAGACACCTGGGTGTAATTTGGGAAGATTTCATTACAAAGTTATTTTTAGAGAAGACGTCCTTCAAGGTTCCTCATTCACCTGAGCCTTGGCAGACATTTTCCTTTCTAGGTGACTGCAGGCATATATATTTAAGAGCAGCACGGTAGCACAAGTGGATAGCACTGTGGCTTCATAATGGCAGGGTCCGAGGTTCGATTCCCCGCTGGGTCACTGTCTGTGCGGGGTCTGCACCTTCGCCCCATGTCTGCTTGGGTTTCCTCCGGGTGCTCCGATTTCCTCCCACAGTCCAAAGACGTGCAGGTTAGGTGGATTGGCCATGATAAATTGCCCTTCGTGACCAAAAAGGTTAGGAAGGGTCATTGGTTACAGGGATAGGGTGGAAGTGAGGGCTTAAGTGGGTTGTTACAGACTCAATAGGCCGAATGACCTCCTTCTGCACTGTATGTTCTACGTTCCATGTTTCATATTTGTCCGAATATGTTAGAGCATATTCTGAGGGGGGAAGGTACAGTTAGAGGTTGTGGTTCATGTAGGAGCCAATGAAATAGCAGAAGCAAAAGTGGTGGGGTCTTGTCATCAGAGTTTCAGGAGCTTTGGAGGAAGTTAAAAAGCAGGACCTCTAAAGAATAATCAAAGAATTGCATCCAATGTCCCATATCAGTAAATTTAGAAATAGCGAGATGATCCAAGTTAACATGTGGTTGGAGAAATGGTGCAGCAAGAAGAGATTCAGAATCTTGAGCTATTGGGACCAGTTTTAGGGGAGGATGGACGGGTTTAAGGTTTGCATCTCAACGGATCTGGGATCAATCTCCTCGTGGAAAGGTTAACCCAGTATTGTGGGGAGGATTGAAATATGACAACCTGGATGAAAGAGGAGAAGCAAGGAAGCCCAGAGGACTAGGAGAGGCAAATAGCAGAATAGCTCAGAACTAGAAAGGAATCAGATGGAGCAACTGCAAAGCACTTTAAGCTGCGTTTGGAGTGGAGAGCGTGTAAATGCATAGAGCATGGACATTTTTTTTATTTGTTCATGGGATGTGGATACCACCAGCATGGCCAGCATACGTTGCCCATCCCGAATTGCCCTCAGTGGTGGTGAGCTTCCTTCTTGAACCACTACAAGCTATCTTGCGTAGACGTTTTCTTTATTTAGCAAGGTGAGTCAACTGAGAACCAATTCTCATTTACTTTTTTTTTTAAATAATTTTTATTGGAATTTTTTACAGAAAATATAAAAATATAACAACAAGTATAGCAACAAGCAGTAATATGCAACTAACAGCCTCATAACACCCACAATTCCCCCCATACCGTAACATCACATGTATCACACTCCCCCCACCCCCCCCCCCCCAACAAGAGAACTTAACCATAAATTAAAATTAAATAAATCAAATTTAAATAAAATAAGCCAACATAATCAATGTCCCCCACCCCCCCGGGTTGCTGCTGCTACTGTCCCAGTACCCTTTCGTTGAGCCAGAAAGTCGAGGAAAGGTTGCCACCGTTTAAAGAACCCTTGCACCGATCCTCTCAGGGCGAATTTAACCTTCTCAAGCTTAATGAAGCCCGCCATGTCATTGATCCAGGTCTCCACGCTTGGGGGCCTCGCATCCTTCCACTGTAGCAAAATCCTTCGCCGGGCTACTAGGGACGCAAAGGCCAGCACACCGGCCTCTTTCGCCTCCTGCACTCCCGGCTCTACCCCAACCCCAAAGATCGCGAGTCCCCATCCTGGCTTGACCCTGGATCCCACCACCCTTGACACCGTCCTCGCCACCCCCTTCCAGAACTCCTCCAATGCCGGGCATGCCCAGAACATATGGGCATGGTTCGCTGGACTCCCCGAGCACCTGACACACCTGTCTTCACCCCCAAAGAACCTACTCATCCTCGTCCCAGTCATGTGGGCCCTATGCAGCACCTTGAATTGGATGAGGCTAAGCCGCGCACACGAGGAGGAAGAATTTACCCTCTCCAGGGCATCAGCCCATGTCCCGTCTTCAATCTGTTCCCCCAATTCCCCCTCCCACTTTGTTTTCAGCTCCTCTACTGATGACTCTTCCACCTCCTGCATAACCTTGTAGATATCGGATATCTTCCCCTCCCCGACCCAGACCCCCGAGAGTACCCTGTCACTCACCCCCCTCACGGGGAGCACAGGGAATCCCTCCACCTGCCGTCTAGCAAATGCCTTTACCTGCAGATATCTAAACATGTTTCCCGGCGGGAGCCCAAATTTCTCCTCCAACTCCCCCAGGCTCGCAAACCTTCCGTCGATAAACAGGTCCCTCAGCTGTCTAATTGCCGCTCTATACCATCGCCGAAATCCCCCATCCATGTTCCCCGGGACGAACCTATGGTTCCCCCTTAACGGAGCCTCCGTCAAGCCCCCCACTTCTCCCCTATGTCGCCTCCACTGCCCCCAAATCTTGAGGGTAGCCGCCACCACCGGACTCGTGGTA
This sequence comes from Scyliorhinus canicula, assembly GCF_902713615.1. Lineage (NCBI taxonomy): Eukaryota > Metazoa > Chordata > Chondrichthyes > Carcharhiniformes > Scyliorhinidae > Scyliorhinus > Scyliorhinus canicula. The sequence continues at coordinate 241,406,878 of NC_052148.1, read as the reverse complement.
TACCTCGTGGGAGGGAGCGGCCACGGCGGCGTTACCAGGGCCCCCAGGCTTGTATCCCCACAGGACGCTCTCTCCATCCGTTTCCATGCTGCCCCCTCCCCCTCCATCACCCACTTACGCACCATCGACACGTTGGCCGCCCAGTAGTACCCCGAGAGGTTGGGCAACGCCAGCCCCCCCCATCTCTACTCCGCTCCAAGAAGACCCTCTTCACCCTCGGGGTGCCATGCGCCCAAACAAATCCCATGATACTGCTGGTCACCCTTTTAAAAAAGGCCCTAGGGATAAAGATGGGCAAGCACTGGAAGAGGAACAAGAACCTCGGGAGAACCGTCATTTTGACGGGTTGCACTCTGCCCGCCAGTGATAGCGGCACCATGTCCCACCTTTTAAATTCCTCCTCCATCTGTTCCACTAGTCTGGTGAAGTTAAGCTTATGAAGAGCCCCCCAACTCCTGGCCACCTGCACCCCCAGGTACCTGAAACTCTTCACTGCCCTCCTGAAGGGGAGCCGCCCAATTCCCTCCTCCTGATCTCCCGGGTGCACTACAAATACCTCGCTCTTTCCTAAGTTTAGCTTATAGCCCGAGAAGCCCCCAAATTCCGCTAACAGCTCCATCACCCCCGGCATTCCCCCCTCTGGGTCTGCCACATACAGCAGCAGGTCGTCCGCATACAGCGATACCCGGTGCTCCTCCCCACCCCGCACCAGACCCCTCCACTTCCCTGACTCCCTCAACGCCATGGCCAGCGGTTCAATCGCCAGTGCAAAGAGCAGGGGGGACAGGGGACACCCCTGCCTGGTCCCACGATACAGCCTAAAATACTCCGATCTCCTTCCATTTGTGACTACACTCGCCATCGGCGCCGCGTAAAGCAGCCTCACCCATTTGATGAATCCCTCCCCAAATCCAAACCTCTCCAGCACCTCCCACAGGTACCCCCACTCAACTCTATCAAACGCTTTCTCTGCGTCCAGCGCCACCACTATCTCCGCCTCCCCCTCCACTGCCGGCATCATGATAACATTGAGCAGTCTCCGCACATTCATGTTGAGCTGCCGCCCCTTGACAAATCCTGTCTGATCTTCATGAATTACCTCTGGCACACAATCCTCTATCCTGGTAGCCAGGATCTTCGCCAGCAACTTAGCGTCTACGTTAAGGAGCGAGATCGGCCTATATGATCCGCACTGCAAGGGGTCCTTATCCCGTTTTAGGATCAAAGAGATCAGTGCCCGCGACATCGTCGGGGGCAAAGCCCCCCCCCCCCCCCCCCCCCCCCTCCCACGCCTCATTGAAAGTTCGCACCAGCAGGGGACCCACCAGGTCCGCATATTTTTTGTAAAATTCTGCCGGGAACCCGTCCGGCCCCGGGGCCTTACCTGACTGCATTTGCCCGATCCCCCTGACTAGGTCTTCCAACTCTATCGGCGCCCCCAGCCCCTCTACCAGCCTCTCTTGAACCCTTGGGAAACATAGCCTGTTCATGAAGCTCTCCATCCCCTCTCTCCCCCTCGGAGGTTCCGACCGGTATAATCCCTCGTAAAAGTCCCTAAAGACCCCGTTTACTTCTGTCCCCTTCTGCACTACATTTCCACCCCCATCCTTCACTCCCCCAATTTCCCTAGCCGCATCTCGCCTACGGAGCTGATGCGCCAACATCCTGCTCGCCTTCTCTCCATACTCATATACCCTGCGCCCTCCTCCACTACAATTCTCATTTACAACAACAGCCTGGCCAAGAGGCTAACGTTGCAGCAACAGAAGTCACACAATACAATTCGCTTAAACACACGCGACCATTTAACCGGCCCATTCAGTGTTCTCACATTCCACGTGAAGAGCCTGGTCAGCCCCCCCCCCCCCCCCCCCCCCGCCCTGGAGTGGTACACAGTTGGGATGGCAGAGATGGTGGCGGACATTCGAGGGTGTGCCTGGAGGGGAGCGTGACATGGGCCAGGGCCTGGCTTAAAAAGAGATATGGCTGATCGGCGGGGGGGGGGGGGGGGGGGGGGGGGGGGGGGGTGCTGCGGTGAGCCTGCTGACCAGGGGGGGAGGGTGGGGGGGTGGGGGGGGGCTGTGGTGAGCCTGCTGACCAGGCTGGTCACGTGGAATGTGAGAGGGCTGAATGGGCCGGTTAAACCGTCACATGTGTTCACACATCTGAGGAATCTGAAGGTAGACGTTGTGTTTTTACAGGAGATGCACCTGAAGCTGGGGGGTCAGACGAGGCTGAGTAAAGGATGGATGGGGCAGGTGTTCCACTGGGGGCTCAATATGAAGACGAGGGGGCTGGCAGTTTTGGCTAATAAGAGGGTGGCTTTCGAGGTGGGGAGCATTGTGGCTGATCCAGAGAGTAGGTTTGTGATGGTCGGTGGGAAGCTGGAAGGGGGTGCCGGTAGTCCTGGTAAACGTTTATGCCCCTAATTGGGACGACGTGGACTTTATGATTTGATTTGATTTAATTTATTGTCGTATGTACCTAAGTACAGTGAAAAGTATTTTTCTGCAGCTAAGGGAACATACACAGTTACATTTTGCAGTAGAGATGTTGCCAATGGCGCTTAGGGCGTTGAGGGATTGGAAAGGGATTTAGTGGGGTGGGTGCCGAGCTTAGGATTCTGCTATATGCGGATGATTTGCTCTTATACATTTTGGGCCCGGGCAGCATTGGAGGGATTATGGAGATTTTGGGGGAATTTGGCTGGTTTACAGGGTATAAATTGAACATGGGAAAGAGTGAGATGTTCCCAATCAATGCCAGAGGGCATGAGGGGAAATTAAGGGAGTTGCCATTCAGGGCGGTGGGGATGAGCTTTAAGATTTAGGAATCCAGGTCGAGCGGAACTGGGCCCAGCTACGCAGATTGAACTTGGCTCGATTGGTGGAGGGGATGAAAGTGGATTTTAAGAGATGAGATGTGGACCACTATTGCTGGCTGGGCGTGTGAAAATGACAGCGCTGCTCAGGTTTCTGTTTGTGTTCCAGAACCATCCTATCTTTGTCCCCAAGTCCTTTTTTAGGAAGGTTAATGGGATAATTTCTGGGTTTGTGCGGGCGTGGGAGACGCTGCGGGTGAGTTGGGTGTTTTTGGATCCGGGGGAGGGGGGTGGGGCTGGTATTGCCGAATTTGATAAATTACTATTGGGCGGCGAATATTGCGGTTGTGAGGAAATGGCCTGTGGAGGACAGACCGGTCTGTAGGGGTGATGGCATTGTGTAGGGGAACATGTTTGAGGGCTCTATTCTTGGTACCTCTTCTGTTCTTGCCGGCCAGGTACTGCATGAGTGCAGTGGCGGTGTCGGTGTTAAGGGTGTGGGGTAACTGCGGGCAACAGTTTGGGCTGGAAGGTATGTCGTTGTGGACGCCGATATGCGACTATAGTTTTGTGCCGACGGGGCTGGACGGGAGGTTTTGGGGTGGCGGCAGGTGGGGTTTGAGTATTTTAGGGACTTGCATATAGGGGGCAAATTCGAGGGACTGGGCGAGTTGGTGAAATGGTATGAGTTGCCCAAAGGGAATGGTTTTAGATACCTGCAGGGAGGGATTTCACAAGGAGAGAGGTGCCATCCTTCCTCGGGCTATTGCCTCCGGTGCAGGATAAGCTGCTGTTGGAGGATGAATTAGGGGAGGGAAGGGTGTTGGATATATATAAGGAACAGATGGATGGGGAGGACACCCCTGTGGAGGAGGAGGAGCTGGGAGGGGCGGTGTGGCCGAGAGATGGTGGAGGCTTTGTGAAGGGGGAAAGGGTCCTCATCATGTTTGAGGTTAAGCCTCATCCAGTTTAAAGCACTGCATAGGGCCCACATGACGGTGGTGATGATGAGCAGGTTCTTTGTTGGGCTGGAAGACAGGTGTGGGCATTGTGTGTGTGGGGCGGGCGGGGGGGGGGCTGCGTATCAGGTCCACATGTTCTGGGCATGTCCAAGGTTGAAGGGGCTCCGGCAGGGGTTCTCGGATGTTATGTCAGGGGTTCTGGGTGTGGGGGTAGCGCCAAGTTCAGAGGTGGCGATATTTGGTGTGTCGGATGTCCTGGGAGTCCGGTGTGGGGGAGGGGGGGGGGGTGCGGTGGGGGAGAGGCCGATGTATTGGCCTTTGCTCCCCCGGAGATGGATGTTTTTATGTTAGTGGGACTCGGAGCCGCCAAAGACAGGGGTGTGGGGAGTGACCTGGCAGAATACCTGAGATTGGAGAAAATCAAGTTCGCTCTGCAGGGGTTGGTAGAAGGGTTCACCCTGAGGTGGAAATTGAATTAGGTGCCCATGTGTGGGCACCACCACCACCACTTTAACCAGGTTAGGGCAGCCTGCACACAACCTGCACAACCCTGTTGTGGGTTAAAAGATCATCCTGGATGAGCTGTTGCCTTGTAATAATTTCCATGCAAAATAACCTAGCATTTATGTTGGCATATGCCCCAGTTCTAATTTCCCAAAAGATATATTTTGGGGCAGCACGGTGGCACAGTGGTTAGCACTGCTGCCTATGGCGCTGAGGACCCGGTTCGAATCCCGGCCCTGGGTCACTGTCCGTGTGGAGTTTGCACATTCTCCCCGTGTCTGCGTGGGTTTCACCCCCACAACCCAAAGATGTGCAGGATAGGTAGATTGGCCACGCTAAATTGCCCCTTAATAGGAAAAAATAATTGGGTACTCTAAATTTATTTTTAAAAAGATATATTTTGAAGAAAATGGTATAAAATGAATCCTTGTTTATCACGAACCATGAGTTGCCAGTATATGTATCATCCAATTGAAGACAGGAGAATGAACACTGAGGGAGGATACCAAAGTACAGGGTTTTTTTATTGCTTAGTTGTGTATTTTCTCAGTCATTAAATTTATTCTTTGTCCTTAAACAATTTCCGGAAGAGCTCAACTCCGTGCAGTCGGGGATCAGGTATCAAGTAAAGGTAGCAGCTCACATTTCAATTATTCCGTTCTGGCCGACCATTAAGTTGAAGGAAGACCGGCGCGTCTTGAACAAAAGTCATTTCTGTGGCTGCACATTGTTGGTTGGGGCATTGTTTGCTGCTCGCTTCAACTTGCAAGAGTATGGATCAAAGTGAGACTACAGAAGAGGACGACGCGTTCACCACCATTTCTCTGGCTGATGATTCGGGTAAAGTCGAGTTCATGAGTAACTCAAAGTACTGGGTGTGGGGGTGGTGAATACAGCCGGGTTATTGACGTTTCTTTATGATGTTTCGAAGATGGATTTGAATTAATGATCAAAAACCTGTGTGAATGTGTGTGTGCCCCTCCCGGATCATGATGTCTGCTTGCATTAACCAGGTTAGGGCAGCCTGCACATTTGGTGCAAGAAATTTTATTTTTGAGATTCAGGAGGCACAGTATCAAAAACAAGTGATTGTGAAGGTAAGGAACATTTAAGAAAATAATAATTTTCTTCAACCTGTTGGAGTGACAATTTTGATGCAGCTAAATCGATCACACTGCCGATGATGACCAGAGAGCTGTCACTCACTCACTCTCTCCCTCACCCATCCACTCCCTACCTCACCCACTCCCTCAGTCACTCCCTTACCCAGCCAATCCCTTAATCACCCACCCACTCCCCTCAGTAACTCCCTCATCCACTCACTCCCTCCCTCGCCCACTCACTCCCTCTCTCACCCACTCCCTCCTTCAACCACCCACTCACTCCATCACCCACCCACTTCTTCCTTCCTTCCCTCACCCACCCCTTCTCTCACACACCCACTCACTCCCTCACCCACCCACCCACTCTCTCACCTACACTAACTCCTTCACCTAACCCTTCACCCACCCACCCACTCAGTCCCTCACCCACCCATTCCCTCCCTCACTCACCCACTCCCTCCTTCACCGACCCCATCACCCACCCACCCACTCATTCCCTCACCTACCCACCCACTCCCTCACCCACTCTCCCTCACGCACCCATTCACTCTCACCCACGCACCTCCTCAGACACCCATCCACTCATTCCCTCACCCACTCACTCTGTCACCCCTGCACTCACTGTCACCCAAGCATTCACCCACTCACTCACCACTCACACCTTCCCTCACCCACCCACTCACTCCCTCACCCACCCGTTCCCTCACCCACTCACTCACTCCCTCACCCACCCCTTCCCTCACCCACCCACTCACTCCCTCACCCACCCACTCACTCCCTCACCCACCCCTTCCTTCACCCATCCACTCACTCCCTCACCCACCCACCTACTCACTCCCTCATTCACTCACTCCCTCGCTCACCCACTCACTCCCTCGCCCACTCAATCCCTCCATCACCCACTCACACTCCCCCACGCACTCACACCCACCCACTCACACACCCTCTCTCACCCACCCACACTGCCTCAGTCACACCCTCCCCCACCCACTCGTTCCCTCCCTCACCCACTCACTCCCTGCCCCACCACCCACCTACTCCCCCACTCACACTCTCTCCCTCACCCACTCCCCCACCCATTCACTCCCTCCCCCACCACACACCTACTCACCCACTCCCCCACCCGCTCCCTCACCCACTCCCTCACCCACTCTCTCTCCCTTACCCACTCCCCCTCACCCACCCACTCACTCCCTCACCCACCCACTCACTCCCTCACCCACCCCTTCCCTCACCCACCCACTCACTCCCTCACCCACCCACTCACTCCCTCACCCACCCCTTCCTTCACCCATCCACTCACTCCCTCACCCACCCACCTACTCACTCCCTCATTCACTCACTCGCCCACCCACTCACTCCCTCGCCCACTCAATCCCTCCATCACCCACTCACACTCCCCCACGCACTCACACCCACCCACTCACACACCCTCTCTCACCCACCCACACTCCCTCGGTCACTCCCTCCCCCACCCACTCGTTCCCTCCCTCACCCACTCACTCCCTGCCCTACCACCCACCTACTCCCCACTCACTCACTCTCTCCCTCACCCACTCCCCCACCCACTCACTCCCCCACCACACACTTACTCACCCACTCCCCCACCCACTCCCTCTCTCCCTCACCCACTCCCTCACCCACTCACTCTCTCCCTCACCCACTCCCCCTCTCTCTCACCCACTCCCCCACCCACTCACTCACTCTCACCCACTCACTCGCTCACTCCCTCACCCACCCACTCACTCCCTCCCTCAACCACTCACTCTCTCACTGCCTGCCTTCCTCACCCACTCACTCCTCCCTCCCTCCTTCCCTCGCCCACCCCTCCAGCTGTTCTGAGCTCCTGCCCGGGCGGCAGCGCTCATCATGTCAACCTCTCGACTTGTGTCAACTGTTTTCACCTTTTTCTTTCCATTTCCTCCCTCGATTTAGTTCACTTGGCTGATTTGGGGGGAGGGGGGGGGGGGGGGGACACACGACCGTCGGAAAAAAGTAGTTTGGGTTCAAGAAGAGTACCCTGAAATCTGGGGGGGGGGGGGGGGGGGGGTGGTCATTTGCCTATATGTATTTCTTTTTTTGGTTTGCAGCTGCTACCGTTTTGAGTTAAGCTTTGGAAACAAATGCGGTTTTAATGGGGGGGGGGGGGGGGGTTCAATGTGTTCACAATTCAGAAGAATCAAGATTGTGGCGCGTCTCTGGATTTATTTTCAGGGTATTTCGTGTTTTCTTTTGGAAAGAAGTGTGCCCCCCTCCCCCCAAAGTGACATCGGGTTTGCAAATTAATGAGAAAATGCAGAATGTGAATTATTTAAGCCACTGAGGGTTTTTTTTTTGGGGGGGGGGGTAAAAGAAAGTTGTGCAAAGAGCGTGTTTTGTTTTTGTGCGGTGGTTATTGGGGTGTGTGTGTGTATGTCAGCCGCCTGCACTTGTCCCTCTCTCCCTCTGGTGGCCATTTTGTTGATGCCAGTCCGCGCCCGCCCGGCGCTGTCTATTCCCCGCCCTCTCTTTAAACCCTTCAGCCTCTCATTCGGACGGTCAGCCGGCAGGGAGAGCTGGTGCCCGGTGTCGGTCAGGTAAGTGTCCGGCCTCCCCGGCGAGCGGCTGAGCTCTGGCGGTGACAGGCTCTCCGCAGACACACCCACCCAGAGGAGGAAGAAGAAGAAGCTCTTTAAAAAAACACGCCGGCAGGGCTTGTGCGGGCAGGTTAGGCCTTTTAGTCAGCTGGCAGGCCGGGAGGAAGAACCGGATTAAATGCAAACAATATTGCAAAGCCTCCAAAGAGAGAGAGCTGGAAAGGGACTGAAAAAGGCCACTGTCTGCTCTGTTTTACACGTCTAGATTACCAATGCCCCAAACCACTGCTGGTTTTAAAAAGGAACTTCTGTGCAGTCTGCCTTTTTAAACACAAAACATCATGTTAATTTTTGTTTTGGTGGGGGGCGTATTATTTTTTATTTTATTTAAATTTAATTCCTTTCTCCGTGTTACAGTGTCAGTGTGCAGAGTGGACAGGCCAAGCCCTTAATTCATCTCCTCCCTTCAATCCAATTCAGGGTCCCCACATTGTCCAAACTGACCAGAGAAGGCATCACACCAGACCTGAAAGGGCCTTTGCCAAAAGGCTGAGAAGCAATAAGGGGGTGTGATGTTTTGTAACCTGGTAATTGGGTGGTCAGTCAACTCTGCCAGTGAGCAGCTGAGCCATCTCAACCAAGGCCCAATGCTGCTAACTGATCTCCGCTTGGATGGTGGTTTTTAAATTGGTATATTTTAGGTGGAATTCTGCCCAAGTCTGGTTGTGGGCGGGATAGTTGGTGTGATTCCTGCTGGGTGTAGGCGGGGTGGGTAAACACATGTGATCTTCCACTTTTGAGCTCATTATGCATCCACCAGGAGCTCGGTGAATATTGTGACTGTGTGGACAGGAAGTCGCTCACCCTAACCTCATAGGGTCAAAGGTCCTGGTGCTATATTTAAATGACACCCAGACAAACCTTCACTCAATGCAGGTCAGGAGTTTTGGTTACCTGTCTGCAGTCCTTGCAGCCGCAGCTTGTACTGGAGAAATTGGCAGATGCAAACAACCACAGCCCAGGACATATGAGGGCGCCCTCGGTGTTGCCTTTTGCTCACCTTTAAATACGAGCACCACCGGTAAACATGTGTGGTTGGGTTCTTCTAGAGGCCCCACAACCTCTTGCTGCACAGGATCTTGCCCCTCTTGGCCTTGTGCCAACTGGTGATGGGCACTCTCATCTGGATATGAGCCATTATCAAGGAAGGGGTGTCTGCAGCCTCTATTATCGACTCCTCAGTGGATGTGTGAATGAATTGAAGTGATATATTTAAAAATATATATTTTTCTTGGTTTTTGCATTTGCGTATGACTATATTGCAAAAAGAAAGACAAAATAATTTTAAAAATTACAAGCAGAAAAAGAAAATGGAAAAAAAAGAAAACAATAATCAGAATCACAGAATAATACAATGCAGAAGAGGCCGTTGGGCCCATCAAATCTGCACCGACACATGAAAAACACCTGATCTGCCTACCAAATCCCCCTTCCCAGAACTTGGCCCATAGCCTTGAATGTTATGATGTGCCAAGTGCTCATCCAGGTACTTTTTAAAGGATACAAGGCAATTCGCCTCTACCACCCTCCCAGGCATAATTAGGCATGAATGCATATGAAACATGTATACAGCTACGAGGCCTGTTAACATTGGGGCCCCCAGTGATCAGTTATCACAACCTTATTATTTGACTATTTACATGCTGCCCCATGTATTAAAACATACCAGAGGTGTGTTTGCAGCCACCCGTTGTTGCTGTAGCTGCACCCATGGGCTCTCCTTCCTTTGGAGCCCTTTGGTTCCTCTGCCCTCCTTCCCCTGTACTCTTGGTAGTGTCTACCCTTCTCCTACTCTCTCCTCACCCACCCCTCTCTCTTCTTCCTTTGTCTGTTTAGTCCCCGTTCTCCTCTCTCTCTCTCTCTCTCTCTCTCTCTCTCTCTCTCTCTCTCTCTCTCTCTCTCTCTCTCTTCCCCCCCCCCCCCCCCCCCCCCCCCCCCCTATTGGTTCGTGGTCACGAACAGGTCCTTGAACAGGTTGGTAAATTGCCTCCATGTGTTGTGAAATCCTTCCTCGGATGCTGAATTTTATCTTTTCCAATTTGTGGACTTTTGCTAAGTTAGACAGCATTGGTGATATCTTAAGTGGTACCCTTTACAGGTTTCCTGCTATAAACCCTACACCTGGCCTCGTCTAGCCATGCCATCCTCATTCCACTCCTTCCAGGTAAAGGTCTCCTGGTGGAGGATCAGAGATGGGTGTTCCTCCCATTCATGCATGAATGTGTATGGAGACATTGCTTTGACCAGAGTGATGAAAGCCATGTGCATAGAAAGACACTTTTCTTTTTTCTCTCCATTCCCCTCAACTCTACAGATAGACCATTGCCATTGCAACATAAAAAGACTAACTGTATGAGCTCTTGCCATGCATGATCATTTACCCATGAGGATGGAGGTTTGGAGTTGCGAATTGGCTGCCCTCCCATGGAGCATTCCACCTTCCTTCATTTCTGCCTCAGATTGCAGCTAATGGCAAAGGCAGAATGAACGGCAGCTCCACGGCTTGCTGGGATGTTATATTAGATCATGAGTTGGGAACAAACCTGTTGCAATGTGAGCTTTACCATTGAGAGGAGATCACAACTTTTGCATCTCGTTGCTTCATTAATTATTAGGGTATTCCTTCAGTCAGCTTCTTTCGCTGGCCCTCCACTTCACACTCCACCCACCCAAAAAGATCCTTCTTCCACCTCCAGGGATCTCACTGACTAACTGTGTGGTCAAGGTTGGTTTGTCTCACCAACTTCTGCCTCCATCATCATAGACCCACCCAATGTCATCATTCCTCTTTCTCTCTTTTTCTCCCCCCCTTTACTCTCCCATTACAATCCACCTCCACATGCCATTCCTCCCTATTACCGCCCCCTCCTGTTATCCGAGCCACATTTCATTTCCCCTCTGACCCACCTGATGAGACTTTCACCGACCAGACTTTCACCCTGGACCTGACACCCTACTCCCCTGTCTGACTGTGACTCTTCCCTCCCATCACCTGTACTGCGAGTTCTCCCCCCAGGATCCCACTGTCAACACCAACAACCCTTCCCTCCCTGACCAGCCTTCGCTCCACCCTTCCATCCGATCCTTCCAGGGAGGTGAAATTAGTCACTCCTTGAAAGTGCCTGCGGCCATGGAAGACAGGATCAGGCTCCACTGAGCCCTCACCATTTGTTATCTTGAAGGTCACACAGTGTCCAATAAATAAATAATCTTTATTGTCACAAGTAGGTATTCCATCTTAAACACCTGAAATATGTTTCTGTCAACTTGCTGATATGACTGTTTTAACTTGGGTTCAGCGTTCTTCCCCACTTGTAGGCTCTGGAAAAAAAATAGTGCCACTGAATGTTACATTAATTCCAGTGCACACTTGTGTGCAGTGGTTTCTCGAGTATCTGATTTGTTGCCATTGCAGAAGAGACATTAAATTACTATCTTTTTAAAAAAAAAGTTTCTCCAACCAGTTTTGGTGGAGCAAATAAGTCTGGTGTAGTGTTGGGTGAGACAAATATGGGAGGGTGAAAGCTGAAGATTAGTTTCCTAGCAGCAGAATGTGGGAATGGAAGTTGTTCACTGACTAGGACAATGTCTGCTATGGATTCAAGATTCTGCAAAATTAGCGTTGAAGTTTGATGTCCATACTAAATGGATATTGCCACTTTGGGATTAAGCTGCAGTAGTTTCAGTTGTATTTGTAAATGTTTACTCCATAGACAACATGATGACGTTAACATTCTTTTTTACTCAAAATCTCAGCATATAGTTGACAGAACCAGCTTCCAGAAGAACGAATGTAACATTTGTAGATCAAAATACCTCCTCTACTTTTCTAGGTGTTTGTTTTTAATTCTAGTACTTGCGGGGAAGAATCATAACTTTAATCAGTTGACCAATCTACCCTGACCTCCTGTGTTAGAACCTGGAATAGGTACTTTCTGACTGATCTGCAGGCACCAGCAAAACAACTCTTTTCTATGTAAGACCTGATGTGGTTACCTCTAGCTAGGCGGCTGGTGACTGAATAAATTAAAATTTAGGATTTCGCCCTCCCATTTTCCCACTTCACTGCTCGTTAATTCAGTTTTTACTCTTTTATCTGAAGAGTTATTAAATATTTTATTCTTCTGAGTTTGTTGCCACTTTGCTTATGGAGCCAAGGACCAATATTGATTAACACTTGTGTGATTTCAGTTTCTATTTGGCTTTCAAAAGTCAATTTCTAAGGGGCAAAATCCACTGTTTCATTTTACAGAAAGCTAACATTCACCTTTTTCCCGGAGATTTTGGCTGAGGTTGGAGAATGCTGAGAGGTAGAAGATGTTTGGAAACTTCCCACCTGGCATTTGACATTGGGTGTTGATACACTTCTTGAAGTGAAGAGGGCACTACAGCTGAAATAATCCTGTTGTTACCTGATACCTCTAAACAGCTTCCAGCAGGAGCTGTTGGATAGTGATCTGGAGTGGGGAACTGTTCTTAATTTTTTCCTCTCCCTAAATATGGGTGCTGAATTCAACTGCTGTTCCAACTGATATCTGGTAACAACACTCCCATCACTGCCTTCTGTGCTTAAGTCTCTTAATTTAGCAGAGACTAGGGATTACACCTGGGATTTGTATCCTTTGTAAGGTCTATACGGTGCAATATTTGCCAATTGAGCATTTAGAGAAGCTGGTGTAAAACCATCTATTACTAGTATTGTTATGTATCTTAAAAATATTTTTTTTTCATTAGTGGATTCTGGATCGACCATCTTTCATTCATTACTCGATTGTGAACAGTTCATGATGAATACAGAAATGGAAGGTATGATATAAAGTATAAATTGGCTGTTATTGCTTTCAAGTGCAATTCAATCTTCTCCTCCCTTCCTGTAATAGACTTCCTCCAAAATATGTGCATTTACTAGGCACTCCATTCACCCAAGCATCTCTCCTTAAAGGGACAACGGGTGGAATTATGGAAATTCATATATAAGCAGCTGATATCCTCTGCCACTCATTGACCCCAAAATTCCCTTTCGGGGACCAAGTCTTTGATCTGAGGCCAGGTTGACTGATCAGTGGGGTTGTTGGTGGAAAGGAGAGGTTGAATGTGAAGTCCAAATTAGCAAAACAGTAAGTGGAAAAGCTCAGATAGAGAGAGAGCGATGGATAATGTTCAGCTCCCAAACCTCAAACCAGTGATGTCCAGTCTCTATAAAGATTGTCTACCTTTATTCGGAAAAAATAAAATGGGTGTGTTCACTAGCCTTGTTTGGGCGGCGGGGGGGGGGGGGGGGGGGGGGGGGGGGGGATAGTTCTCAACGATTAACTGAATTTTTTTATAATTAAAAAAAACATTCTTTATTGTCACAAGTAGCCACATTAACACATTGCCACATTAACACTGCAATGAAGTTACTGTGAAAAGCCCCTGTGAAAAGTCGCCACATTCCGGCGCCTGTTCGGGTACACAGAGGCAGAATTCAGAATGTCCAATTCACCCGAACAGCACGTCTTTCGGGACTTGTGGGAGGAAACCGGAGCAAACCCACGCAGATACAGCGAGAATGTGCAGACTCCACACAGACAGTGACCCAAGTTGGGAGTCAAACCTGGGACCCTGGTGCTGTGAAGCAATAGTGCTACCCACTGTGCCACTGCATCATAAATGTCTTTGTGGATTGACATACTCTTCAATGACTGTTATATTGACAACAATAATAAGGAGTTTGGACTTGACAAGATCTGATGAAAAGCCTAGTTAAATGAATAACCTAGTTAATGCCTTTAAAATGGTTTAAAAAAATAAATTTAGAGTACCCAATTATTTTTTCCAATTGAGGGGCAATTTAGCATGGCCAATCCACCTAATCTACACATCTTTGGGTTGGAAGGGTGAAACCCACGCAGACACAGGGAATATTTTTTTAAAAAGTTGATTGAGGGTTATGTTGACTACGATAATAAGGAGTTTGGACTTATAAGAGATAAGAACAGAATCTACTCCGCAATTCGATTATGGCTGATATTTTCCTCATCTCCATTCTTCTGCTGTCTTCCCATAACCCCTGATTCCCTTATTAAGCAAGAACCTATATATCTCTGTCTTAAAGACATTCAGTGATTTGGCCTCTGCAGATTTCTGTAGCATAGAGTTCCACAGATTCACAGCTCCAGGGATCCAGTTTGGATTCCTGGCTTGGGTCACTGTCTGTGCAGAGTCTGCACGTTCTCCCCATGTCTGCGTCGGTTAACTCCGGTTGCTCCGGTTTCCTCCCACAGTCCAAAGATGTGCAGGTTAGGTGGATTGGCCATGCTAAATTGTCCTTAGTGTCCAAAAAGGTTAGATGGGGTTACTGGGTAATGGGGATAGGGTGAAGGTATGAGCTTATATGGGGTGCTCTTTCCAGGTGCCGGTGCAGACTCGATGAGCCGAATGGTCTCCTTCTGCCCGGTAAATTCTGTGATTCTATGAAGAAATTCCTCCTCGTCTCGGTTTTAAAGGATCATCCCTTCAGTCTGAGGCTGTGTCCATGAGTTCTAGTTTTTCCCACTAGTGGAAACATCCTCTCCATATCCACTCTACCTGAGCCTCATCCTTCTAAATTCCAATGAGTACAGACCCAGAGTCCTCAACTGCTCCTCATATGACAAGCTCTTCATTCCAGGGATCATTCTTGTGAACCTCCTCTGGACCCTTTCCAAGGTCAGCCTTCCTTAGATACGGGGCCCAAAATAATACTCCACATGGGGTCTGACTAGGGCCTTTTACAGCCTCAGAAGTATATGCCTGCTCTTGTATTCTAGCCCTCTCGAAATGAATGTTAACATTGCATTTACCTTCCTAACTGCCGACTGAACCTGCACGCTAACCTTAACAGAATCTTGAACTAGGACACCCAAGTCCTTTTGTGCTTCTGATTTTCTAAGCCTTTTCACATTTAGAAAATATGCCTCCATTCTTCTTACCAAAGTGCCTAACCTCACACTTGGTGAGATCTGATAAACAGCAATGAAATGAATAACCGAGTTAATAAGGCCTCTTGCATCCGCTCTGGTCTTCAGACAGATCAGGGTAAGACCAGTTTTACTTTCCTGCCCTGTCCTTATCTGTTGATTATTTGGTGCTCCAAAATCTGTTGATCTCCAGATTGAATATATTCAATAACTCTGCATCCACAGCCCGATGGGGTAGAGAATTACAAAGATTCACAAGCCTCTGAAGATATTTATCCTGGTCTCAGTCCTAAATGGCTAATCCCTTTGTCCAAGACACTGCCTCCAGAAATAGACACTCCCGCCACAGAGAAACAGCCTCTCAACATTGACTCTGTCAAACCCTCATAAGAAATTTATGTTTCATTCTTCTAAACTGCAGAGAAAACAGGCCCATCCTCCTCGATCTTTTCTCATTGGATAACCCTCTCATCCCATAACTCAGTCTATTGAGCTTTTGTTGTATTCTTTCTTAAGACAAGTGCATCCTTCTAACGATAAGGAGACAAAAACAGTACACCAGGTGTGGTCTCAGAAAGCCCTATATAATTGTAGCAAGATTTCCTTGCTCTTGTACATCAATCCTCTTGCCAAAAAAGCTAACATTCCATTTGCTGTCTTAAATGTTTGCAGTAGCTACATGTTAACTGTCCATGTTACTTGCAAACTAGGAGTAGCAGGAAGCCAAATGGCCCCTCTAACTTGTTCTGCCATTCAATAAGACCGTGGCTGGTCTGATCGTAGCCTCCACCTCACTTTCCCGCCTACTCCTGATAATCTTTCACTCCCTTGCTAATCATGAACCTATCGAGCTCTGCCTTAAAAAAATCATCTTCCACTGCCTTTTTGAGGAAGACAGTTCGAGAGAAAACTGAAAAGATTCTCCTCATCTGTCTTAAACGAGCGACCGCTAGATCTAGATTTTTCGACAAGAGGCAACATCCTCTCCCCGGCAATATCTCTGGGCCTTAAAGATTTTGATAAGTCACCTTTTGCCCTTCTAAACTGTAGTGGATGCAAACCTTTTAAAAATAAATCTAGAGTACCCAATTAATTTTTTCCAATTAAGGTGCAATTTAGCATGGCCAATCCACCTAAGCTGCACATCTTTGGGTTGTGGGGGTGAAACCCACGCAGACATGAGGAGAATGTGCAAACTCCACACAGACAGTGACCCAGGGCCGGGATTCGAACCCGGGTCCTCAGCGCCACATGCCGCCCCGGAAGTGTATGATTGAGATGAATATATGTGATGGTCACTAATTTTGAATGTTTCACTGGCAGCTTTCTAAGTTCCTTCATCAGAAAGTTGAAATTTTAGATATGATGTAAATGCGCTTGGGCTCTGCCTACGGTGTAAAATAAACAAAGTCAAAGATTGTGGTACAAGGTGATGGCACTTAGGTTGGATTTGAGTGATTGCTGTAAAATACTTGAACAATAATCGAGTGTGGCAGCTTTCGACATACACACAAATCTTACATTGTTCATTTAATATGAAGATATAAATTTGGTGAAGGTCTTTGTGTCGGTGCCGTGATTGCTTTGTGATCTTTTAATGGGGTTAATTGATTCTTAGCGATCTCAGATATTCATTTTGACTTCAATAAATGTGGTGATAAAGTATTGTAACTTGAGGTTCCAATTTTCTATGAAGGTCAGGGCTTCAATCTTCCTATTAATAGGATAAACTGATCTTACGGTGAATTTGGGATTGCAGTCGTGTGTTTGGGTGGTATGTAGAGAGCATTCTGAACAGAATGCGGGTCTTTTTAATCGTGAGGGAAATTTGGAATGTGTCACACAGTCTAGTACGAGGGGTGGGTGCAGCATGGACTCACCAGAACAATACTGGGCTAAAAAGGATTAAAGTATGAAACTTTAGATTTAATTTTGCAAGCATCCTAACTGGCTGTGGAAAGCTCCTCATAATAAAGACGAGAGGAAAATAATGAAGAAGGCATAATTCATTTTCAAGCTGGCTTTTAATTTGTTGGAGTGTGAGTTTTCTTAAGCCACTTGTGTTCTAAATCACGTTTGGTTGGTTTATAAAAGTTATGTAATCTTTCCATCAATTCTATTCTAGTAATCGACCCAGAGAACCAGGTAGAATTAGAAGAGAAGACACGACTGATTAATCAAGTGTTGGAGCTTCAACACACTTTAGAAGGTAAATTAATTTGTTGTAAATACTGAAGTGTACGCTTTTTATCTATAAATCTATCAATATGCTTAAACTGGGTGGTAGGGTTCTGCTCCCTCACCTTGAGGAAACCCTGCCATTCTTTAAATCCTGCCCTATCTGAAGGAAGCGACTTGGGAAGTTGCTTTCTTTAGAAAAATAACCTTTTTGTGTAGCTTTTATTCCTACTTTTGCTCTCCTCCTTCCCTTCCTAGCTAAACTGCAAAAATACTGGCTTCACTTATAACCAATAAAGTTTAGCTGTGGAGAATTGACAAAGTTACTTCTGTGGCAACTTAAAAAATAATCAGTTGGTATGATCGGATTGAGATTCCATAATTTACTGTATTTTATATTCTAGTAATCCTCAATGTGTTTCTTTTGCTCACTCAGAGCTGTCTGCACGTGTGGATGCTGTTAAAGAAGAGAATCTGAAGCTAAAGTCTGAAAATCAAGTTCTTGGACAGTACATAGAAAATCTCATGTCGGCCTCTAGTGTGTTCCAGACAACAGACACAAAAAGCAAACGAAAATAAGGGCCAGTTTGATTTGGTCATCAGATTTGGGCTGTGTGTACAGGTTCTCTTTCCAGAATGTCAAACGACCTGCTTTGTTTCTTAAGATGTCCGACTAATTAAACGTGACTGGTCTGGAATAATGGATTTTTAAAATGCTTTTTGTTTTCCTTTTTACCTCCGTGGCCTGAATTCATCTAAGGACGCATTTTTAGGAAATTTTGAGCATGGCTTAATGCCCCTTGTTAACAGGTTTACACTTGCCAATATGTTGTAGCATAATCCTTCAAACCCAGTAACATCAAAATGGTTCCATGATTATTACAGCACACTGGGTTTTTGTTTGGAGAGTGTAATCTAAAAGGGATGCTGCAGCTTTAATATTGATTCTGGGGCTTCAGTGTAATTTTACATGTTGCTGTTGCCTCTAGTTTAACTTGACCTAGGTACAAAGCAGAATTTAGACTAAGAAAAAAAAATAGTGCAATATAATGTCAACACTAGAAAAGTGAATTGTCTTAACGTTGTATATGCTGATAAGTAAATGCCACCCTGTGGCCTTTGTGTAAAGTGATGCGGTAATAATCCTACATTTTTGCTATATGTATTTGCCATAATAAAACAATAGTTTTTTTTTAAAACTACAATGTGATTATGACTAATTGAGTTCAAACTAATGTGACTTTGCTCCCAAGAGGTGGTGTTTAACCATTTGCTAGTTTCCCCCTTTCTCCAACCTGTAGCCACCTGGGTTGGCCACTTCCCGATTCCAAAATGGAGATCCGCTAAGAATGCGGGGAGAAATGGCCACGGACAGGAAAACCAGCAGGTGCAAGGTTTCCTGTGTACATAGACTTGCAGAACCCAGACAGAACCGAAACCAAAAGCCATCTACATATTAATGAGCAATCCCCAGGAACAATTAGATACATTGAAGTAATCAAGACCAAACTAGACTCCTTGGCGCTAGCAGGAGCCAAGACAAAGGAAGGCCAACGGACACTTAGGAACCGCCCAGCGATCAGGGAACAGCCCCAGTATTGGGGAAATCAAATCAATTGATTGGAACATGGTCCAATCAATTGGAACCAGGTATGGGGTCTGGCCAAAAAGGCGCAAAGCCCCTCGGGACTATAAAATAGAGTCCCCAAGTTCAGTTTGATCTTCTTGGCAGCTCTCAACCGTGACTCTCAATTTGGAGAGACTTGCCTAGTAGCTGCACCAACCAAGTAAGTGTCCAGTCAACGCACGCTACGAGATAGGCGCTCCTAACCATTAGTCCATATCAGCTGGAAGCCTGCAGACTCTGAATCAAACGGAAGGCCATTTGTTCCCCTGACCTGGTGGGCCAGTTTCCAAAGCTAAGTATTGGCCTATTAGTGTTAGTGATAGTCTAGTGAGTAGTATTTTATGCACGAGTAGCGATTGACTGTATATAATAAATGTGTTTTGATTTGAACCTTACTAACTGGTGTATTGAGTTATTGATCAGTACTTGAACTTGAACCTCGTGGTGGTATCATAAAGATACCTGGCGACTCTAGAGCAAGGTTATAAAACAGAGCAAATTAAGTGTAAAGCACACTTAGCACAACAAGCAACAAACCTTCCCCACCACATGAGGGAAACATCGAACAATTAAATGCTTCAATTGTTTCTGGCTGAATTTGAAGCGGCTTGATCAAGTTCAAGAAATGCAACAGTTTGTAGATCTCCTGTAGAATTCTACCCCAGTGAGTCAAAAGCTGCTCCTTTCTGGAAATTCTGTGATTATTATAGAATGTGAGGATGGGGAGGAGCAGATGTCTCACCTGAAGAAGTTTGAACAGACCTATCGTAAGAGCACCACTGATTTGGATTCTAGAAAATTAAATAAATGAGATTCCCACATTGGCACATGCCAGGAACATGTGGGAGAAATAAAACATTAAATATATTTTTTTTAGTTGCAGGTAGATTATAGGAAAAATGTGTTCCCTTACACATCACACTTACTTAAACATATTTGGAATTCTGAATTCTCCCTCCGTGTACCCGAACAGGCACCAAAATGTTGCGACCAGGGGCTTTTCACAGTAACTTCTTTGCAGTGATAAAGTGAGCCGACTTGTGACAATAAAGATTATTATTAGCTTAGGTGGATTGGCCATTCTAAATTGCCACTTTGTGTCCAAAAGGATAGGTGGGGTTATCGGGTTGCGGGGATTAGGTAGGATGCTCTTTCAGAGGGTCTTCTGCACTAGGGATTCTATGATTTTATTCCAGATCAGTTCAGACCCCAAGAGTGTCATTCAGGAGTCTGGTAACAGCAGGGAAGAAGCTGTTTTTGAATCTATTGGGGCATGTTCTCAAACTCTTCAAATGCGAGAAGACTCTAGGTTGCTTCACTGGTCCACTCAACCCTCACACATTCCACCTCACCATTCGGACCAGGGGACGGGTGGGTGTCTCTCTCACCCTCCCGCCTATTCGTCATGATCGCTGCTTCCGGTCCCGCTCCGCCCAGCAAGCGGGACCCAACCCTCCCCCTAGTCTGTTAGCCAGCCACCATTCTCCCCCCGCCCCCCACCACCACCCCTTTTCCAGAAACCCCCAACATAATCACCATCAGCCAGGCAATCCTCCCCCCACCTCCTTCTCAGAAATTCTCCCAGCCACTTCTGCTCAAAACCACTACTCCTTGCATACTCCCCATCCCCCCCCCCCCCCCCAACCATTCACACCCCACAGGCCCATCAAAACCTGCCCAGACAGGTTCTGACGGCTGTGTCGCGACAACCCCCTTCAAAACTTCTCCTTGCTCCCGCACTGCCATTAAAGTCTTTCCCAGAGCCTCCTTTATCGGGGCCAGTGTGTCATCCACTAACTCCTTGAGCAAGGCCTCATCTCCTTCTGCTGCCTATGCAGTGTTAATGTAAGCCTACTTGTGACAAAAGATTATGATTAAAATATCTTCCACCATGGGAGGCAGCTCACTGCCAAACATATTAAGGTAAAACCTTTCAAATAATGGTCATCAAAATTTAATTCCACTTTGAAAATTGGTTACAAATAATATTTCATCATTTTTATTCATTTCTGGCATGTGGGCTTTGCAGGCTGGGTGAGCATTCATGGCCCCTCCCTAATTGTACTTGAGGAGGTGGTGGCGGGCTGCCTTTTTGAACAACTGCAGTCAATGTTGTATAGATACACCCACATTGCTGTAAGGGAGGTAGTTCCAGGATTTTTACCCAGCCACAGTGAAGGAAAGGTGATATATTTCCAGGTCAGGATGGTGAATGATCTGGAGGCGAACTTCCAGGTGATGGTGTTCCCAGGCATCTGTTGCCCTTGTCTTTCTAGATGGTAGTGGCCATGGGTTTGGAAGGTGCTGTCTAAGTTGCTGCTGTGCACTGGTGGTGGAGGGAGTGAATGTTGTGGAAGGGGTGCCAATCAAAAAGGCTGCTTTGCCCTGAATGCTGTCAAGCTTCTTAATGTTGTTGGAGCAGCACTCATCCAGGCAAGGGAGGGGTATTCCATCACATTCCTGACCTGTGCCTGGTCGATGGTGGAGAGTCGGATGGTAAGTTCCCTACTGCAGGGCTCTGAGCCTCTTACTTCTTGTAGCCACATACAATTCAATTCTGGTCATTGGTAACCCCCACAATGTTGATAGTGGAGGATTCAGTGATGGTAATGTCAAGGGGCAATGGTTAGATCCACTCTTGTTGGAGATGGTCATTGCCTGGCATTTGTGTGGGTGACTGTTACTTGCCACTTGTAAGCCCATGCCTGGATATTACCCAGGCCTTGCTACATTTGGACAAGGACTGCTTTCAGTATCTGCATCATAAATAGAACATAGAAAAATACAGCACAGAACAGGCCCTTCGGCCCACGATGTTGTGCCGAACCTTTGTCCTAGATTAAGAACAAATTAATCTACACTCCATCATTCTACCGTAATGCATTGGATAGGTACAGGGATTACGGTAGAATGTGCTAAACATTGTGCAATAATCCGCAAACATCCCCCCTGTTCTTATGGAAGGAAGGTCATTGATGAAGCAGCTAGAAGATAATTGGGCTTAGGACACTGCCCTGAGGAACTCCTGCAGTGGACCTGAGATAACTGACCACTTACAACCATAACCATCTTCCTTGTTCCAGGTATGACTACAACCAGCAGAGAGTTTCCCCCCTCATTCCCATTGACTCCAGTTTTGCTAGAGCTCGTTGATGCCACATTCTGCCAAATGCTGCCTTGACACGCACATTTGTAAGTGAATGGTCTTATTAGCGACAGACAGCATGGTTTTGTACGAGGGAGGTCATGTCTCACTAATTTGATTGAATTTTGTGAGGAGGTGACAAAAATGATTGACGATGGAAGGGCTGTGGATGTTGCCTACATGGACTTTAGTAAATAATTTGATAAGGTCCCTCATGGCAGGCTGGTGCAAAAGATTAGATCACAGGGGTCAGGGGTGAACTAGCTGGATGGATTCAGAAGTGGCTTGACCATAGAAGACAGAGGGTAGCAGTGGAAGGGTGTTTTTCCAAATGGAGGTCTGTAATAATTGGTGGTGTTCCGCAGGGATCAGTACTGGGACCTCTGCTCTTTGTAATATATATAAATGACTTGGAAGAAAATGTAGCGGGACTGATTAGCAAGTTTGCAGATGATACTACGAATGCAGGAGTTGTGGATAGTGATGAAGATTGTCAGAGAATACAGCAGGATATATATAGGCTGCAAAATTGGGCAGAGAAATGGCAGATGGAATTTAACCCGGACAAATGTGAGGTGGTGCATTTTGGGAAATCCAATTCAGGTGGGAGCTATAAAATAAATGGCAGAACCATCAGGAGCATAGAGACACCGAAAGCTCTGTGTGCAGGTCCACAGCTCCTTAAAAGTGGCAGTCAGGTGGAAATGGTGGTAAAGAATGCAGATGGCATGCTTGCCTTCATAGGACAGGGTATCGAGTATAAAAGCTCGAAAATTATGTTACAATTCGTTGAGTTAGGCCACATTTGGAATACTATGTCCAATTCTGGTCACCGCACTACCAGCAGGACGTGGAGGCTTTGGAGAGAGTACAGGAAAGGTTTACCAGGATGTTGCCTGGTATGGAGGGTATTAGCTATGAGGAGAGATTGAATAAACACAACATCAAGGGCTGAAGGGCCTGTTCTGTGCTGTACTGTTCTTTGTTCTAAACCGGGATTGTTCTCCCTAGAGAGACGGAGGCTGAGGGACAACCTGATAGAAGTTTATAAAATTATTAGGGGTATAGATAAGGTGAACAGTTGGAGGCTTTTTCCCAGGGCGGAAATGGCAATTACATGGGGGCACAAGTTCAAGGTGAGGGGGAAAGGTTCAATGGAGATGTGCGGGGGAAGTTGTTTTTACACAGAGGGTGGTGATGGCCTGGAATGTACTGCCAAGTGAGGTGGTTGAGGCAGCTATGTTAGCGGCCTTTAAGACTTATCTGGATAGACACATCAACAGACAGGGTATAGAAGGATGCAGGCGGTTGGTCCAGATAGGACACATGATCGGCACAGGCTTGGAGGGCCGAAGGGCCTGTTCCTGTGCTGTATTGTTCTTTGTTCATATCAAGGCCAGTCACTCACCTCACCGATGTAACATGCTGTAAGTAAGCATTTGAATATAATAATCTAAAAAAAGTTACCCCTCAATTGAAATCAAATTCTAACTTCAACATTTTTATAAAATGAAGCTGAAATTCCAGTTGCTTCGTGACTGTCTTAAAATGTTTCTCCTGGAAATCTTTGTTCATAGTAATGTTTCTTCAATCTATCGGAGTGGAGCAAGTGTGGAGATAAGAAAACAAGAAGTCCTACATGCGCTATCAATGGTGACTTTCAAAATAAAGTTTACAGTAACTTGTATACACAGCTGTATACAAGCAGTTGTAACCTGATAACTTTAGTATCTCTGACTAGCAGCAATGCATGAAATAGGACTAGGGCCACTACAGGACTAAAAGGATACAATCACAAGTGGCAATGCCAATGATTGCATGTTTTGCTTCAGGATTTACCAGGGAGATGAATCAAATGAACATGACATGACTCAATGGATTAGAAAGGTTATGATTGCATTCACTTGATATTTCTTTTTTATGTATTGATTAATCAAATCCTGGCTAAAACTCCTCCTGATCTGGATAGATTGCATTTGCCCATCCAGGGAATAGTTATCAGAAGCACTATTGCACACTTAACAAGTAATTAGAAAACTTAAGCAGGAGAATATGGTTAAGAAGGTCATGCAATGTTGGTCCAAGGCAATGGAAGAGCTACGTGACTGCTTGGAGTCAGTGAACTGGTCCATATTCTAGAACTCAGCGATCAACCTAAACACTGGATAAAAACAAAT
Organism: Scyliorhinus canicula; assembly: GCF_902713615.1. Classification (NCBI taxonomy): domain Eukaryota; kingdom Metazoa; phylum Chordata; class Chondrichthyes; order Carcharhiniformes; family Scyliorhinidae; genus Scyliorhinus; species Scyliorhinus canicula. Next base: position 241,382,784 of record NC_052148.1, on the reverse strand, counting down.
TACTGCGGATGCTGGAATCTGAAACGAAAGGGAAAATGCTGGAAAATCTCAGCAAGTCTGGCAGCATCTGTAGGGAGAGAAAAGAGCTAATGTTTCGAGGCAGATGACTCTTTGTCAAAGCTTTGATCAACCTAAACAAGTATGCCACCACCATCAAAGACTTTGTCAATAGTGTGTAGAAGGTTGTGTGCCAAAGAAGGTAGTATGTGCATTCCCCAACAGGAATCCATGGTTTAACCGGGTGATTCACTCCCTACTGAAGGGAATGTCTGAACTGTTGGAAGACAGACGACCCTGATCTAGACTAGATCTAGACAATTGAAACAGCTTGGTATGGCAACTGCTCGACCCAAGACCGTAAGAAACTACATAGTCGTGAACACAGCCCAGTCAATCACACAAAACTGCCTCCCGTCTATTGACTCTATCCATACCTCCTGCTGCCTTGGAAAAGCGGGCATCACCATCAAAGACAACTCCGACTCGCGTTATTCTCTCTTCCAACCTCTTCCATTGAGCAGGAGATACAAAAGTCTGAGAACACGCACTTAACAGATTCAAAAACAGCTTCTTCCCCGCTGTTACCAGACTCTTGAATGACCCTCTTAGGGACTGAACTGATCTCTCTACGCATCTTCTCTGCTGAGTAGCACTCCACTCTGTATGCTTCACCCAATGTCCTTGTCTATGTATTAAGTATTTATTGTATGTCCTATGTTTTTCATGTATGGAACGATCGGACTGGACTGTACGTAGAACAACACTTTTCACTGCACCTCGGTACACATGACAATAAATCCAAATCTAAAAGATCTAGTACCGAAGGTCTAGCAGATAGATTGTATTATGTTTAAGAAACTATTTACCAGGCACCTTAACATGAGTGATAGGAATGATGAAGGAGAATGAAGACAATAAAAAAGTCTATAAACCAGCAATATAATAATGGTAAACGATGATATCAAAAGGGAAAGTCTTACTTGACCAACCTTATTGAATTCCTTGACAAAACAGAGAACAGATGAGGATAATGTAGCAGATGTATATCTCTAGATTTTCAAACATAAGGGGCGAAATTCTCCGACCCCCAGCAGGGTCGGAGAATCGCCTGGGGCTGCAGAAAATCCCACCCACGCCGTGGCAGAGATTCCCCACCACCCAGGAAGTGGCGGTGGCAGGAATCTCGCCACTCTGATTGGAGAGGCCCCTGCGGTGATTCTCCGGCCCGGATGGGCCAAAGTACCACCGCTGGGAGGCCTCTCCCGCCGCCGAGGTTTGAACCACCTCTGGAACGGCGGGATCAGCGGCGCGAGCGGGCCCCGGGGTCCTGGGGGGGCGGGGGCGATCGAACCCCAGGGGGTGCCCCCACGGTGGCCTGGCCCGCGATCGGGGCCCCCCGCTCAGACTCCGGGCCAGTGCCCTGAGTGCACTATTTCTCCTTCCGCGACCGCCACGGCCTCCGCCATGGCGGAAGTGGAAGAGAACCCCACATCGCGCATGCGCCGGCAGTGACGTCAGCGCCAGTTATTTGCGCCAGTCTTCTGGTGCAAACCGCTCTGGCACGGGGCTGGCCCACAAAAGTGGGGAGAATTCCCCACCTTTGGGGAGGCCCGACCCCTGAGTGGTTGGCGCTACTCCCCTACGCCGGCACCCTCCGTCACACCGGGTAGGGGAGAATGCCGCCCAAGGCCTGAGCATGCGGAGTCAGAGGAGAAGTAGCAGTATGGATAGTAGCTGGTTTCAAAACAGAAAGAGTAGAAGTAGAGGGTAACTATTCAGAGTGGCAGAAGGTGATAAGTGGGGAATAATCAGTGCTATGACCAATGTTGTTACTACATCAAAACACAATTTTAAATATGCAGATGACTCCAAATTTAAGTGCCAGTCAATATTGAGAATTGCACAAATTGCAAAATCTTAATAAACTTGCAGGTTGGTATATAATTGACAAATGTATTTCAACATTAAGTGTGGGATATATTTGGGTAAGAAAAATTAGATCATAATACTGGGCGTGGAATCTCAATAGCAAAGTAATTGGGAGTACATTAAAAGTCATGACAAAAGTTGATAAGGCCACAAAATAAAACAAATCAAGCACATGGATTTATTTCTAGAGGAATAGACTTGAAAAGTAGAAATTTATACCTTGTTTAGACCATGTTTGGAGTACACATTTATGGCCACTGCATTATTAAACAAAATAGAGGCACTGGAGAATGGGAGGGAAATGTAACAAGGATGATTACAGAACGGTGAATCTATGCCCATCAAGCCAGCATAAGCAGGTTGGGTCTTTACTGACTTCAAAAGAGAAGGGTGAGGGGTGACATTAGGACTTGAATTTTAGGAAAGGTTTTGATAGAATTTCTTATTGTGGTGAATAGCAAAAGTAGAGGTCATCAATAGAAAATTGACACCAAAAAATCTAGTAGGAAATTCAAAAGAAACTTCTTTATTGAGAGTGGTGAACATGTGGGACTCTAGCACAGGCAACCTGAGGCAAATTGTACAGATGCATTTAAGAGCAAGCTCGATAAGCATATCACGGAGCAGGGAATAGAATATTGAGCTGCTAAAGGTTAGATGAGGAACGATGGGAGAAGACTCGAGTGGAGCATAAATGCCAACACAGACTTGGCTGGTTTGTTTTTTTTAATTTTCTCACATCGGCCTCCAGTGGAAACTATTACAGGCAGTTCAAACATCAAATTGCAATTCTGTGGGCAAGCTTTATTTTATTTTTGTACATTTGTGCCTCAAACTAACTAATGATTTCTAATATTACATGCTCAGTGAAGAAACCAAGATGGTGGTCAGAAGGCTTTAAATTTGGAGGCAGTTGATTGGTTTGTCTTGTTTGTGTTTGTATTCATAGCTGTTGCTACCCATTTTTAAATTTTGTACTTTTTCAGTTTTGTAGTTTTGCCACTTTCACTCCTGTTTGCTGTTTTTATTATGATAAATCTCCAACTTGTTCAGATGTGATTCGTTGCTATTTTTGATTGATGCACCTCATGTGTCTGGATGGCAATGCGCTGTTCAGAATAATGCCAATAGCATGGATTTTATTCCCGATCCGGCTGAGGGAGTCTTAGGACCTGCCTCCCTATCTTGGCCCTGACAGTGGAAGGCAATGGCAAACCACCACTGACAAATTAGAACTGCTCAAGATGAAGCATTAATAGTCAAGGAGCAGCGTTTGGGCAGAGCATACATGGATTGAGTGGACGTATGATATATACACCCACCTGGAACTTCAGTTCTTTGGTCTGCAGCCTGATCTGATTCACCCACCTTAAACAAGCTGAGTTTCAGACATTTGCATTCAGTTGTTATTGTCTGTTGTTTAAAAGCTCAAAAGCAGGGGCAGCACGGTGGCACAGTTGGTAGCATTGCTGTCTACGGCACTGAGGACCCGGCCCTGGGTTACTGTCCGTGTGGAGTTTGCACATTCTCCCTGTGTCTGCGTGGGTTTCACCCCCACAACCCAAAGATGTGCAGGGTAGGTGAATTAGCCACACTAAATTGCCCCTTCATTGGAAAAAAAATTCGGTACTCTAAATTTATTTTAAAAAGCTCAAAAGTTGCACTAAGTTCTCAAACACACTCTCTGAATGACCAGGAGTAAGTGTCAAAGATTTAGGCATCAAGTCTGCTTGAAATTGCGCTGTTTTTCCAATGAAACGTTGCAGCTCAAGTTTCTTCCCGAGCTAATTTGCAGACAGTTGAATGTAAAATAAATCAGTGCAATGGAACAATGTTAACGTGTGTGATCAATTAGTGACTGGGAGCAGGGTCAATGAGGCCTCTAGTTTCTAGGAGAGACCATATATAAAAGCTGCTCAATTCTTCCTTCAGAGTGAAAAGAGGATACCCCTCTATACAAAATCTGCCACGTGGCCTGATTTATCTGATTGCTTTTAATACATGGGTTTCCAGAGTTGTGATGAATGATTTAACCAACTACATTGATCTGATTGATTTACATAAATTAAAATTTATTAATGCATCGCTTTTTAGAGCTATGTAAATGGATTTTTTTTTAAACTGCATTAATTTAGCTGATTTAAATTAATGCATGAGTTTTAAAAGTAGTGAGTTAATGATCTGAACCTGAGCAGTGAGCATGTTGATTTTAACTATATTTTAACTATATTTGCATTAGCTATTGAGCAATTTTGATCACTCCTGGGCAATATGTCAATTTTCCCACCCTGCAGATGGCTGACAAAGGATGGTACAAGAGGGCCTATAGCTTTATGGATGGGGACTTTCAAGTCCTCTCCTGTGAGATTGAAGCAAGCTGGGAAAGCCTGGTTGCTTTGTCTTGGATTATGGAAGCATCCTGGAGGGAGATGGTGAAGATGTTGCGTGGGTCCGTTCCATCTTGGGGATCATCATATCAAGGCAGAGAATATGTATTGACATAAGGCTGGGGAAGGTGAGAAATCTATTTCTATTCCTTCTGCCATGCTTAATCTGCACAACTCATGGTGGGTGAAGCAGCAACCTGTTGGAGAGACGCACTGCTATCCCAAAATGTGCACTGCTGTTGTTTGCTTGGAATTGTTGATTGTGCATTGTGATGTTTTGCTTTTCTCCTGGAAAACCAAGTAAAATCATAATGCGGGGAAAATTGGTGTTGGACACCACAAGTCTCAGGGTGTTCACTGGTGGTCAGTATGGGACAGGCATGTGCGTCTTATACTGAGGAGAGGAGGAGAATCTTGATATCTGAAGGCACCTTGAGACTCATGATGATGGAAAACCAGGCTCCTTACCAATCCTGGGAAAAAGCCCTTAACCATTCCCCACCTCAGGCAACGCCCCAAGCACAGCCATTGTCAGTGGACTCTTCTAACCCTGGAAACAGCATGGACAGACATGTTTGTGCTTGGAGAGTGCTCCTATGCTGCCAGGTGACTGAGTCCAGCAGCTCTATGGTGACAACAAACTTGGAGCAGGTGGCAGACATATCTGCTTATCTGGCAAGACAGACCAGAATGCAGACAAGATGTGGGAGCCAGCAACGCTTGATATTCCATCTGTTAAAATAAAAAGGCACCTTGTTTTGGAGTGCCAGGGGGGAATGAGATGTCTGCCTTCTATCAAGGACACATTGGGTAGTGTGGTAGCATGGTCCCTTTAAGGGACGATTCTTTGTGGGACACGTGATAGGTCCTGAACCAATGGAGATGGAGCAATCAGGTGTTTGGGAGCGGACCTGGCTGTTGGAGCTTGGGCAGAGTTAATCTGGGAGCTATGGGCACAAGACCTGTGCAATAGTTGTACTGTCCTATGTATAGTTCTTCATAGTTCAATAAACCTCTGTTGCATTTGAGCTCTGCCTTGTTGATCGCTTTGCAATACAATATTGGCGATGAGAATAAATCAAGCCAGTTGAAGGAAATTATCTAAAATTTGGAAGGTGGGGGAAAAGTCTCTCTCAAAGTACTGAAAGGTAAAAGATCGTCTGCAGATGGAAAAATTGATCCGTTTGATCCTGAAATTGAAAGCTGGGGCTGATATGTTGAAAGGCTTCAATACTTTTTCACTGCCAAGGAAATAGCGGCAGATGGGAAACAGAAAGTAATATTACTTGATGTTTGCAGCCCACGAAGATAAAATCTCGTACGAAGCTTAACACGTCCGGAGGCTCTGGATTCCAAGTCCTTTGATCAATTGGTGCGATTAGTGAGGGTCCATTATAGCCCTCAATCTCCATCATTATGCAGTGCTACAAATTTCATGCAACCATCTGCTTTTGGAGCCACACTTCAACAAATGTCAGAACATTGTGAAGTTGGTATTTCTCTCAGCGACAAGTTGCGTGACCGTTTGGTCTGTGGGGTACAGCAATTTAAATACTCAGAAGTTGCTGAAAGAAACCAAGATATCCTTGATCAAGGCGGTTGAGTTGGCTCAAGCGACTGAAAGCGCTGAGCAAAGGCTTTCAAATTGCGAAGTGTGCAGACCAAGGTGAACCTGTTATGGCAGGAAGTGGTGGCCGCTCAAGGTTCCTGAAGGAGTGGGCGCAGCAGAGCCAGAAAGTCACAAGGCTTAGAGGTTTGCTACCATAGTGAGGGAGAACACGCCAAGGACAGATGCAGGTATAAAGAATTCCCCTGTTTCAGATATAATATGAAAGGCCATTAGCAAGCCCAATGCAGAGGCAGGCAATCTCCTGCAAGTTCCCAAAAAAAACCTACGGAGACTCACTCAACAAATTTGAGGAAAATGCTGAAGAAACATCAGACGCATACAATCTTAATATGGTGAGATTAAGTAAAACCCATTGAGATCGTCCACATCGTCAGTGGCTGTCCAGTTAAAATAGAGGTTGGTACAGGAATGGCTGCCACAGTAGTGGGTGAGCAAGTGTTTAATTTCTTTCAGGGAGGGCTTCAGCAGTATTTAGGCTACCTCAGCGACCTACACTGGGGAGGCACTGAAGATATTGGGCACAGCATCCATACCAGTATCATACCAACATCAGTCAACCCAGCTGCCATTGATCTTTGTAGAAGGAAAGATGCCAAACCTCATGGGGCATGGTGGGCTGAAGAAAATCAAATTAAATTGGTTAGAAATATTCAGTATCTGTGGCGTTTTCCAGAAGCTTCTATGGAAATGCCACAAAATTTTTCAGCGGGAGTTAGGATGCGTCAAAGGTATGAAGGCAAAGATTTATGTCCAGCCGGAAGCAACACCAACAATATTTTGCGCCAGAACAGTGCCTTATGCTCTACACCAAAAGTTAGTGGAGAAAGTTTGATACCATAGATACCCATAAAGGCTTGTTCCAATATAAAAGATTGCCTTTTGGTATTTCCTCGACCTGTGTGATATTCCAGCACACAATGGAAAGCCTTTTGCAAGGAATTCCAAAGATCGTCATGTATCTGGATGATATCTTAGTGATGGAGGCAAAACCAGAGGAACACTGAGCGAACTTGTAAGAAGTCCTGAAGAGGTTTAAAGAAGCTGATATTCAGTTAATGTTTCAGGCTAATGAAGTCACTTATTTAGGTTTCAGAGTAATGTGGAGTTGCACGTGCTCTAATAGAAGATAAAGGCAATAAGAGGGGTCCAGGAACCAAGAAATTAATCGGAAATGAAGTCCTTTCTAGGGATGGTTAATAATTGACATTATTTGCCTGTCAACCATTTTGGCAGCCCTGCATCAACAGCTAAAAAAGCACCAGCATTGGAAAACAAGAGCATAAGAACTAGAAGCAGAAGTAGGCGATTCAGCCCCTTGAGCCTGCTCCACCATTCAATACAATCATGGCTGATCTGATCTCGCGGCCTCAAATCCACTTTCCTGCCCGTTCTCCATAACTCTTCAACCCATTGCTCCTTAAAAATCTGTCTTATCTCCTCCAATGTACTCTATTTTCCCCGGCATCCACCAAATTCTGGGGTAGTGAATTCCACAAATTAACGACCCTTTGAGAGAAGTAACTTTTCCTCATCTCTGTTTTAAACCTGCAACACCTTATCCTAAAACTATGACATATATTTATAGATTGCCCCACAAGAGGAAGCATCCGCTCTCCATCTACTTTGTCAATACCTTTTATCATCTTGTATTGAGATGTATACTCAATTGGATCTCTCATTCTTCTAAACTCGAGAGAGTATAGGCCTAAACTGCTCAATCTGTCTTCATAAGATAGACCCCTCATCTCTGTAATCAATCTACGATGGGAAGATTCCCAGAGGAAGTCTTTGATCAGGTCAAGCAAGCCTTGCAGTCACGACATTACTGGTCCATTTTAACCCACATAAACCCATTGTGGTTACTTGTGATGCATCTCTGTACGGTATTGGCACTGTACTCTCTCACAAAATGGAAGATGATGTGGAAAGGCCTGTTGCCTTCACATTTAGAACACAGTCAGATGCTGAAAGGAAATATTCCCAGATTGAGGAAGAAAGTCTGGCTGTCATTTATGCCATAAAGAGATGTTGTCAATCTGTTTACAGTTCACACTTTACTATCGTCTCAGACCATAAACCATTACTTGACATTTTTTATGAAGATAAACCCGTCGCAGCAATAGCATCAGCCCGAGTGCAAGGATGGGCACTGCTCTTGGCTGCATATTCGTATACCTTTCAGCATTGACCAAGAACCCAGGTATCAAAGTCAAAGAGTTTCAACGCTTCGTTAAGTCCAATGGGATCTAGCACATGAGGACAGTCCCCTACCTCCCTGCATCAAACGAACCCCCTACCATGCCACCAAAAGAGCTGATCAGACCTTCAAATCATTAATGAAAAAACAAGCTCATAGGCCACTTAGCGGACTTCTTGCTCTCATACAATTCCACCCTCCATACCTCCCCTGGGGTTAGCCCAGCTGAATTATTACTGGGCCGGTGTTTCAGGACCCAGCTCAAACTTATTTTTCCAAATTTGTTGGGGAGGGTGGAAGCCTGGTGCATTGACTCAGTGGCAGCACGACGCTGGACTTCAATCTTACAGCATTGGGCACGTTTCCAACTCCACATGACAGGCTACATGAAGCAGCTCAGGATTTTCAATCTTGGGGATGCAGACGGAACCATCCTTGTCATAAAAGCAAATGGCCTAAGTGTCTGTGAGCCAAGGCCCAAGATTCAGTAAAGCTACATTCTTCCATCACATAAGAACGTAAGAAATAGGAGCAAGAGTAGGCAATTCAGCCCCTCAAGCCTGCTCCGCCATTCAATACGATCATGGCTGATCTCATCCCAGTCTCATCCCCAACTTCCTGCCTGCTCCCCATAAACCTAAAAACCTATTTCCTCAAATTTGTTTTGTGTTCCAGCATTCACTGCACTGGGATTGAGAATTCCACAGATTCACGACCTTTTGATTGAAGTGATTCCTCATCCCTGTTTGGAATCCGTCACCCCTTGGTCTAAAACTTTGCGCCTCCTTGTTCAATGTCTAACAAGGGGAAACATCCGTTCTACAATTACCTGGTCAATCTCCCTCCGAGCATGTTTATACCTCAATTAGATCTCTTCTCATTCTTCTAAATTCCAGCTATTAAAGGCCTAAACTGTTTTTTTTATAACAGTACAGGTGGGTGATGTAGTGGAGGGTGAATGGAAGTGATGGGAGTTGTGGATGGTGTCTGCTGCCTCCGGTTTCTCTTTCTTGCCATTCAAGGGGGAGTTGACAGAGAGCTTTTGGAAACAGGCTGTGAGCAAGAGTTTTGAGGCAGGTCTCCGGGTTATGGCCAGGCTGTGTGGAGTTTTAATTCTAGTTTTCTTCAGAAACAGATGGAATTCAGTTTGATTGACGGGCTTGGCAGCCTGTGGGTGGTGAACACTTCAGAAAAGGCTGACCACTGGGAGCAGGTAGGCATAGTGATTATTGTGAGAGGGTGAGTGAGAGCGGTTGATGGCAGGGAGGTTGAAAAGTGGACGGAGAGAGATCGGATGAGGGATCAGAGATTGGTCGTGGGCAGGTGTTGGAGATGGGGTGGGGAGGGGGTGCAGGGTCAGGGAATGGTTGGAGCTGGGGGCAGTGATTGCAGGTGTAAGTATGTCTTGTAGGGGGTTAAGTCGGTGACGGAGAAGATTGAGAGTTTGAGGAAATGTTTTCAAGTTAGCTTATGTGAGCCTGTGGAAACGGTTTAATCCTCCTTATGTTATTCTCAAAGTCTGAATAAAGATTGTAGACTTCCAGTTAGCACAAATACTTTATTCAATGGGTTTGTTCTGTTTCCAGAGCTTAACTAGATATAATACAGTCAAGAGGTATGACCAGTGAAGCTGAGGTAAACTGCCTATGCTGAGCTGTCTCTGTCTACTGCTGCTCACTGGCCCTGTGCTTCTGAAAAAGGCAGATCCTGCCTTGGGCTGAACCCTTTATACCCGTCTCTGATGCTGCCCTCTAGTGATACTGTGGCTGTTACATCTGTCTGTAGACCCTGGTGGATGTGCAGATGTATGTACAGATGTACAGATCACTACACCCCCCCCTTCTATTGAACATGTTTTCTAGACTGGCCTCAAGAAAACTACATAACAAGTGGTGAGAATATGCAAATCTACACACTGTGAAAATGATAAAAGTAAAACAGAAACAATTAACTGTGTTTTGATTCCATCGTGAGAACTGTTCCTATTCGTCTTATGCATGTGTCGAAGTGTCATTACAAATCTAGCCGGTCGGGTGCCTTACGGCTTCTGCTGGAGCGTCTTAACCGTGGTAGTGGGGATGATGGTTTGATGTCATCAAGAGTACTGTCTGGCGTTGTGTGGTGAGGAATGTCCTGTGGACAAGTGGACTCGGTCAAGTCCAGTGTGGGAAATACTGGCGTTGCAGGTCGAATCTCCAATGGATCCCGGCGGTCACGGCGAAAAAGTCCCGCAGACGATTTGACAATGTAGCACCGCGGTGCCTCCTGCCTGATCACCGTGGCTGACTCAGACCAACCGCCTTCTGGGTCCTTGATTCTGATGGTGTCACCTATTGTCAGTGGCTTGAGTGGGATCGCATGTTGATCATAGTATAGTTTTTGTTTGGAGCATAGTGCCCGCATGTCGTCGTGAACCGTTGGGTTACCCGTGTCTCGGAATTGCTTTGCCGGATGTCTCTGCTGAAGAGCATTTGCGCTGGCGACAGTCCTGAGCACAATGGGGTTGCTCGGTACGATAACCGAGCTAGGTTGATGTTGGAACGTGACTCAGCTGCTTTGCTGCTGGGTCGTTTAATGATGTGGACACCTTTTTCCCCTGTTCCATTTGATTGTGGGTAGCAATTCTGTGTTGCACCGTTGTCTGACCTCGACTTTTTCCTGTGTTTGTGGTATTGATTCTGTATGTCATCGTTCGTGAAAGCTGTTTTACTTGTTTGTTCTGGAGCAGAGGTGAATTTGTGAGATTCTTTATCATGCCATGGCATGTTTGTAGTCTTGTCATTGTTTTGCAGTGTGCTGTGGCATTGTCCTTCACGTGCAGAGTTGTACCATGTTGTACAGGTCGTTGTTTCATTGTTGTTGTTACTGTCGTTTCTGTCTTTGTTGTTTTCGTTGTCGTTTTTGTTATTGTTGTTCTTGTTGTTCTTTTTGTCGCGCTTGTTGATTCTGTTTTCATTGTTTTCGCTTTTATTCTTGTTCATTTTCTTGTCGTGACTTGTTGTTTCTGGGATGCTTCTTGTTGCTTTTGTCGTTCTTGTTGCGCTTGGCTTCTGCTGGAGCGTCTTAACGGTGGTAGACATGAAATGAAATGAAAATCGCTTATTGTCACAAGTAGGCTTCGAATGAAGTTACTGTGAAAAGCCCCTAGTCGCCACATTCCGGGGCCTGTTCGGGGAGGCTGTTACGGGAATCGAACCGTGCTGCTGACCTGCCTTGGTCTGCTTTCAAAGCCAGCAATTTAGCTCTGTGCTAAACATGTTGTTTTTGTTGTTGCTGTTGTTGTTCTTGTTTCTGCTGTGCTTCTTGCAGTTTTTGTTGTTCTTTTGCGCTCAATGAGTGTGCCCTGTGGATGATTTGAGTCATTGTCAGTTATTGGTGTAAGTGTCCTTTGTGATATCTGCTACATTGAGCGTATCTTCTTGAGAATTGTGAGAATTATCTGATGTTGCATTGATGTTGGTGACATCAGTCGTTTATGGTGGATTCGATTCCTCTTCTTTGCTTACTTGGTACTCCTCTTCTAGAGTCATTTCTGGTTCACTTGAATCATCATTGATTTCTTGGTGCTCCTCTTTTGGAGTCATTTCAGGTTCATTTGAATCATCTGTGATCTCTTTGTGCTCCTTTTCTGGAGTCAAAATCTTCACAATTTCATTTTGTTGTGGGTCGTGGTGCTCCTCTTCTGGAGTCAAAATCTTCAAGATTTCAATTGACGTGGTCTCACTGGACTCATGGGTGGCTGTCCTCTGATTATTGAGTGCTTCTGTGCAGACGAGCTGAGATATTTCAGTCTCGCTGTGATCCTGCACATCCTGCATGGGAATTGTGATTTCTTCGTCATTTGTCTCACATAGAGGGGTAGACTTTCAGTGTCTTCTTCTGGTGGCTGAAATAAGCTTGATAGATCTTCATGGTCTTGTACATGCATAGCTATGGAGTATTTGCTTGCTTCTATTTTTGAGTCTGTCACCGAGCTGTCTGTGGAGGCTTGCATCACTCTTTTTGTGGAGACTTGCGTCGCTCTCTTTGTGGAGTCCTTCATCGCTCTCTCTGTGGAGTCCTTCATCGTTCTCTCTGTGGAGTTTGTCATTGCTTTCTCTGTGGAGTCCTACATCGTGCTCCCTGGGGAGTCCTTCATCGCTCTCTCTGTGGAGTTTGTCATCGCTCTCTCTGTGGAGTCTGTCACGCTCTCTCTGTGGAGTTTGTCATCGCTCTCTCTGTGGAGTCTGCTATCGCTCTCTTTGTGCAGTTGTGCAGTGTTCTTGCTGTAGAGTCAATCTGTGCTCTCTCAACAGAGTCGTTCTGTGCTCTCCGTGTGTCGTCGTCTTCATCTTGGGTATTGCTGTCATTCCATGTATCGACGACCTGCCATGGCACCATGGTATTGGATTCATCTACCATGAGAAGTGTCGTATTGACCTTTTCAACCGTGTTGCTGATGCTGTGATCAGGATCTCCGAATACCTCAGCCATGTCTGAGCAGTATTGTACCAATTGTTCATTGGCCAAATCATCGCTTTTCATTTCGGAGTTGTGATCGTTCTCTTTGTGTTCAATGAACAAATTATCTTCTTGTGTGGAGGCTGGGACCCTTCATGGTGCGTGGACCACTCTATGTTTCTTGGCGTCAGGCCGCAGCAAAATCCTGCACTCACAAGGTGAGATGTCATATATGCTGGGCTGAAGATTCCCCATTCCGAGGAACTCATCGTCAGGGTCTTCATGGTACAACACCTCTAGTTGCGGTTCGTATTTGGTACTGGGGTAGCCATCTCCCAAGATGAAATCTTCGTCTGAGTCGTAGTCTACAAGGACCATATCATCTTCTAGGATGGTGCTAATTGCTTGTTCCAGGGTGTTGTGAAAGTTATTTTCAACTGCTGGTGTAAGTTCGGGCATTGTTCTGCCTTTTGAGGCAAGAAAATTGGGTTTTGCAGCTTTAAATTTTTTTTTGTTCATTTTCGCGCATTTCCCTTTTAGGTGGGTGTGGTCCTGATCCTCTGACATCATGACGCTCGTGACATCATGCATAGGACTCGATTGCCCATGCGCATACCGAGTTTTCTGTACTGTGCCCTCTATTCGCAACTGAGCATGTGCGGCTCCTTTCTCAAGATGGCTGCCGCTCAGAACCTCTGTTTTTCTCCGATTCAACCCTGCCTCCACCTTGTGGTGAGTGTTTGCGCCATTTTTTAAACCGATTTTGCTTTCTAAATGATGATTCTGTGTTTGTAGAGACTCAAAGTATTGATTTTGTTTTTGTTCATGAGCAAGGCATTTTTGTATAGCGATTTCTAGAGTTAGATACTTATTTTGTGAAAGTGCTTCCCTCAAATTTTTATCAGATAGTCCAGAAATTAATTGATGCATTATCACAGTGTCTCTGAAATCAGCATAATCACAGCCTTATGGTATTGACTTGAGATTTGTAATAAAACACGAGATGGGCCCTCCGTTTCTCTGACGAGAGTTAAATCTTTCCAGAATCGCACCGGACTGACTGTTACAGCACTCAGCAAATGTTTTGAGTATAACATCTACTTTGGTGCTGTCCTCACCAAGTAAGTAATTAAAACAATTATAGATTTCTCTAGCTTCATGCCCTCCTATTGAGAGTAGTAGGGCTATTTTTGTTGCGTCAGAGCAGTGCTTAAATCATTAGCTGTGATAAATATTTGGAACAGCTGTTCAACATTTTTCAGTTATAACTTAAATTATCGGTTGTTTCCAGCTGCAATGGAGTTCCAACAAGTTCCATCGAATCAGTTAGTCGTCAAGGATCCATTTGCTGCGAAATCTTCCACAGTCGAATATCTGGTTTAAGTTTTTCTTCTCTTGCTGGTGTCTAGCTAGCTCTCTGAAATCACTCCTGGTATCATATGTTATTCTCCAAGTCTGAATAAAGATTGTAGACTTCCAGTTAACACAAATACTTTATTCAATGGGTTTGTTCTGTTTCCAGAGCTTAACTAGATATAATACAGTCAAGAGGTAAGACCAGTGAAGCTAAGGTAAGCTGCCTATGCTGAGCTGTCTCTGTCTGCTGCTGCTCACTAGCCTTGTGCTTCTGAAAGAGGCGGATCCTCCCTTGGGCTGGACCCTTTATACCCGTCTCTGATGCTGCCCTCTAGTGATGCTGTGGCTGTTACATCTGTCTGTAGTCCCTGGTGGATGTGCAGATGTATGTACAGATGTACAGATCACTACTCTCCTGGCCCATGAGGAGTGCTGAAAAGGCGCTGATGGGTCCAGCCCTTCTCACTTCCTTTGATCTGCTGAGTTTCCCGAGGCCTGGAAACCCAGGTCAACATTTATTAACAATAAAACATAGAACATAGAACATAGAATAGTACAGCACAGAACAGGCCCTTCGGCCCTCAATGTTGTGCCGAGCATTGTCCGAAACCAAGATCAAGCTATCCCACTCCCTGTCATTCTGGTGTGCTGCATGTGCCTATCCAATAGCCGCTTGCAAGTTCCTAAAAAGTGTCCGACTCCACTATCACAGCAGGCAGTCCATTCCACACCCTAACCACTCTCTGAGTAAAGAACCTACCTCGGATATCCCTCCAAATCTCCCACCCTGAATCTTATAATTATGCCCCCTTGTAACAGCTACATCCACCCGAGGAAATAGTCTCTGAACGTCCACTCTATCTATCCCCCTTATCATCTTATAAACCTCTATTAAGTCACCTCTCATCCTCCTCCGCTCCAAAGAGAAAAGCCCTAGCTTCCTCAACCTTTCCTCATAAGATCTATCCTGCAAACCAGGCAGCATCCTGGTAAATCTCCTTTGCACCCTTTCCAATGCTTCCACATCCTTCCTACAGTGAGGTGACCAGAACTGCACACAATACTCCAAATGTGGTGTCGCCAGGGTCATGGACAGTTGCAACATAACCCCACGGTTTAAACTCAATCCCCCTGTTAATAATCGCTATAAGCCTTCTTCACGGCTCTATCCACTTGAGTGGCAACCTTCAGACATATGTGGACATGAACCCCAAGATCTCTCTGTTCCTCCACATTCCTCAGAACCCTGGCGTTGATCCTGTAATCCGCATTCAAATTTTTTCTACCAAAATGAATCACCTCGAACTTATCAGGGTTAAACTCCATCTGCCATTTTTCGGCCCAGCTCTGCATCCTATCAATGTCCCTTTGCAGCCTACAACAGCCCTCCACCTCATCCACAACTCCACCAACCTTGGTGTCAGCAGCAAATTTACTGACCCACCCTTCAGCCCCCTCCTCCAAGTCAATGATAAAAATCACAAACAGCAGAGGACCCAGCACTGATCCCTGTGGTACACCGCTGGTAACTGGTCTCCAGTCTGAAAATTTTCCATCCACCACCTCCCTCTGTCTTCTATGCGATAGCCAGTTACTGATCCAATTGGCCTAATTTCCCTCTATCCCACACCTCCTTACTTTCTTCATGAGCTGACCATTGGGAAACTTATCAAACGCCTTACTAAAATCCATATATACAACATCAACTGCTCTACCTTCATCTACACACTCAGTTACCTCTTCAAAGAATTCAATCAAATTTGTGAGGCAAGACTTAACCTTCACGAATCCGTGTTGACTATTCCGGATTAAGCTGCATCTTTCCAAATGGTCATGAATCCTATCCTTCAAGATCTTTTCCATTAACTTACCGACCACCGAAGTAAGACTAACTGGCCTTTAATTACCAGAGTCATTCCTATTCCCTTTCTTGAACAGTGGAACAACATTCGCCACTCTCCAGTCCTCTGGCACTATCCCCGTGGACAGAGAGGACCCAAAGATCAAAGCCAAAGGCTCTGTAATCTCATCCCTTGCCTCCCAAAGAATCCTTGGATATATCCCATCTGGCCCAGGGGACTTGTCGACTCTCAGGTTTTTCAAAATTGATGATACATCCTTTCTCAGAACATCTACCTCCTCCAGCCTACCTACACACTCATCCTCAAAAACATGGCCCCTCTCCTTGGTGAACACTGAAGAAAAGTATTCATTCAATGCCTCTCCTATTTCTTCTGACTCCATGCACAAGTTCCCACTACTGTCCTTGACCGGCCCTACCCTAAGGTACTGAAGTCCTGTTAAAATGTAGGCATGTAGCATGCTTAAATGGTTTCACTAACCGGACAGCCAGCGGATTAATCAACCGCCTCTTGTACAATTTCCATTAAAACCAGAAGTGGATGGGGATTTTTAATGCTTTTACGGGATGTCAGCATCACTGGCAAGGTTATTATTTGTGTTTTATCCCTAATTTAATTTGAGAAGGTGATGGTGAGCCACCCTGAACCACTGCGATCCATATGGTACAGGTGCATCTCAAGGTCTGCAAGAGAGTTCCAGGATTTTGACCCTGCAGTAGTGAAGGAACAGTGATCGAGTTACACGTCAGGATGGTCTGTGACTATTGTTGGAGGGGTGTGAGTTGCGGTTGGATTCCAGGTTTGTTTTAAAAACATTTTTTAACCTCACATCCAACCCAAACTCAACTAAACTGTCTTTAGGGGTTACAATCATCTCCATTGTTTAATCTGATTGCATATTTTGTAATATTTTGAATAATTATTTGTTTGCACTTCAATAAAGTTTGGTTCTGAATGGCCGAGAGCTTCTTGTTTGCACCTTTTAAGAATAATTGTTGAAGTTTCCTCTTTGTAATTTCTTAATGTTGAAAGGTTTCATGTAATTTTGTAAGTTTTCATTTGTACACGCTTGAATAAATCTTCCCAATCTGAATTATAAAATGTTAAGAGCTTGAGTATCGTATTAGGAATTAATTATCAATGGTTGCTATTACACACAAAAGCGGCTTAATTTTCTATTCATTTAAAATTATAAATTAAGAGAAAGTAGTAAATCTTTGATTTTTAAATTCAGAATAGCACGA
Organism: Scyliorhinus canicula; assembly: GCF_902713615.1. Lineage (NCBI taxonomy): Eukaryota > Metazoa > Chordata > Chondrichthyes > Carcharhiniformes > Scyliorhinidae > Scyliorhinus > Scyliorhinus canicula. Next base: position 241,365,739 of record NC_052148.1, on the reverse strand, counting down.
GGGTTGGTTGGACTCAATGGCCACAATCTAGCGGCCCCATTCGCCACGGGTGCAAATCCCATAATGGCCACTAAATCTCATGAGCGGCTAAAAATGGGATTTGCGCTGGCGAGAACTTCATCGGGATCTTCCCTGCCTGCCCATGGTGGTGTAATCGGGTTCACACCTAGAAAGGGGTTAACCTGATTTCCCATACATTTTAATATATTAACATCATATAATGCCTGCCAACAATGTATCTCACCACTACCCCCCCGGCTGTGTGATATCATGTTGGCATGAAGCAAAAACCGGTCGTGATGACTAAGCCGGGGCACAGTGAGATGCCCTTGGCACTGCCACGGGTGACAGTGCCAATGATGGGCCTTCTGGGGAGTCTGATGTTTGGAGGGGGGGGGGGGGGGGTCCCCTATATTTGAAGGGTAGGTGGCAATATTTGCTGGGGGAGGTGGTGCCTGCATTGGGGTAGGTGGGCGGAGCCAGTGAAGAGTGGGGGGGGGGGGGGGCGAACCATCCGCTGCCCATGATGGGGAGCAGGGGAACACCCCACTGCCTGTGATGGGGCAGGGGGGGGGGGGGAACCACATTAATGCCTGTGATGGGGGGGGGGGGGGGGGTGGGGGGTGGACCATCCCATTGTCTGTGATGGGAGGGGGAGCCACCCCAAGGTCTGAGATGGTGGAGGGGCACCACGAGGCCTGTGATACGGGGGGGGGGGGGGGGGGGCGGAAAACCACCCTGTTGTCTGTGATGGGGGGGGGGTAGAAACCACCCCGATGCCTCTGATTGGGGGGCAGAAACCAATCTGGTGCCTGTGTTGGGGGTCAGGACACCCCCATGCTTGTTTGGGGGGGGGGGGGGGGTGGTGGCCGCCTGGCGTTTGCGTGGTATGGGATGTTCCCTTTCTGTGTGTGGGGATGTTCTCTTTGTCTGCCCGGAGGAGTGGGGGCGGTCCCGATCTCCATGGGGGGTTCCTGGTCTCTTGGAGGGAAGGGGAGGCTTAAATTTAACTTTGAGGTCAGGCCACCCTTTAAAAGTGGTGCCGTTTAAAGAGATGAGAAAAGGTGTCCATGAAGCCGGAGTGTTTCACACAGCTTTTTGTGCCTGATCTCTCACTGTACAATTTTGGGAAAATTGCACCCCCTATGTCAAAATAAGTTCCGCAAGGTGTGCTCTGACAGCCTTGTCCTGTTCAGCAATTGCTTCCTGTCTAAACTCAGCAACTGTCCGCTCCAGATCTAGGGTTCAATCTTCAATTTGTTCATCTCCAATGTTCAGATCCCGACGTATTTTGTAGAGAAATTTTGCAGGGCGCAGCACACTAAAATAATCCTGGTCACTCCCAGATCTGTCCATACAATGTAAATGAATCTCAACACCCCAATGGGTCCTCATCATGACCTGCCTCATTGCACACGTGGGTCTCCTTTAAATTTGGCGTCTGTCTCAAGTTGGTACTGCCCAAATTGGTGTCAGCAACCATGACAATAGAGGGTTTACTTTGTCCCCAATTAGTCGCCATCAGGTGAATCACCTTCTTACGTACATGGGCTATGTTAGAATCTCTCATTTTGAAGGCATTGTGGAGTTGATCCAACCCATGCATGACATTCATCTGCAGGATTCTCAGACCAATATCACACACCTCCTGAACATTAAGGGAGCTCAATCCCTTCCTGTTCAGGAAGATCTTGAGTCTTCAAGGGTGTTCATCAGGAAGATTGGAATCATATGACTTTGGGTGCCTTGCTTTCGTAATGAAGTGCAATTTGATGCCCCTCCTTAAATGGGCACATAGCCAAGATCAGAAACTCACTATATTTGCTTGTGGGGTGCAGGACTCCTGCTACAAGAGAAGAATAATTGATAGATGGCACAGAAAATTTAAAATAATAATCTTTATTCGTATCACAAGTAGGCTTACATTAACACTGCAATGAAGTTACTGTGAAAATCCCCTTGTCCCCACACTCCAACACCTGTTCAGGTACACTGAGGGAGAATTCAGAATGTCCAATTCACTTAACAAGCAATCTTTTGTAACTTGAGGGAGGAAACCGGAGCACCTGGAGGAAACCCATACAGACATGGGGTGAACGTGCAGACTCCACGCAGATAGTGACCAAGCCAGGAATCGAACCGGGGTCCCTGGCACTGTGAAGCAACAGTACTAACCACTGTGCTACCACGCCGCCCTCCAAATCCAACTTGGCATGGTGCAAATAAGTGTTCCATTTCTCCATTACTACTATTTATCACCTCTATGAACACAATTACCCAAACTTTCAAATGTTAACCTACCTCAATTAAAACTAATATTAAAACCCTTCAATTGAGAAGCTCAAAACTATTGAAATTGTCATGGTGTGCTTCATATTGTTAAATCCATGATGGTTTGGAGAGAGTGGAAAGCAAAAATTCTGAATTGAATCTCAGAAGCTTCCTAATTTGCATGGGTGATGGTCAGACAGGTAGGTAACTATTTATCCATCTATTTACATTGCCAGCTGTTCAGCTGCTGATCCTTTATAATCAGATTAAATATGTATTTACTCAGCTTTTATGGAGTTTCCAAAATAAATTGGACTTGGCCTTAATTGATGGGTTAATTACAAATACCAGTGCATGGTGCATAATCTGAATGAAAATCTGTAATTTTCATTCTTAAAATAAGTTTAATTGTTGGTGGGTGTTGGATGATTAGCTGGGGCTGTTTAGCTCACAGGGCTAATCGCTGGCTTTGAAAGCAGACTAAAGCAAGCCAGCAGCACGGTTCGATTCCCGTAACAGCCTCCCCGAACAGGCGCCGGAATGTGGCGATTAGGGGCTTTTCACAGTAACTTCATTTGAAGCCTACTCGTAACAATAAGCGATTTTCATTTTCATTTCATGAGCTCATACAGGATGCCAGTGAGATTCTGCATTTGAGCTGCTCGACCTTGGGAAAGGAAGGAGAAAGTTAGCCAGATTTCTCGTCCTGATCACTCTTGTGATCTTTGCAGGCAAGAGTGCCGATGTGGATGTTAGTATTGGTTTCCAACTTCGGGTGAACCCCTCTGCGACCCCCGGAAAGCGAACTTAACCTTCTCCAACCGCAGGAATTCTGCCAGGTCACTCACCCACACCTCCGCCTTCAGCGGCTCCCGTCAACACAACAAAATTGCCATTGATCAGCCCATCTGTCCAGCCCTTCTACATCATCCTGTAATCTAAGACGATCCTCCTCACTGTTTAGCATCCACCAATTTTCATCTGCGAACTTACTGATCAAGCCTCCTACATTCATGTCCACATCATTGATGTAAACCACAAACAGCAAGGACGCCAATACTGATTCCTGTGGGACTCCACTGCGCACAGGCTTCCAGTCAGAAAAACACCCCTCGACTATCACACTCTGCTTCCTGCCACCCAACTAATTCTGGATCAAATTTGCCAAATTTCCTTGGATCCCATGGGACCTTATCAAAAGCCTTGCTGAGGTCCAAGTAGACTACGTTAAATGCATTGTCCTCATCTACACATTTGGTCACCTCTTCGAAAAATGTCATCAAGTTGGTCGGACGTGACCTCCTCTTAACAAAACCATGTTAATCCCCTCCTCCCCAAACGTAGTTTAATTCTGTCTCTCAATTGCTTGTGTTAGTTTCCCCGCCACTGAGGGTTAGATGGACTGTCTTGTAGTTTCCTGGTTTATCCCTTCCTTCCTGCTTGAATAATGGTGTCATATTGGCTATCCTCCAGCTCTCCGGCATCTCTCGTGGCCAGAGAGGAATTGAAAATTATTGCCAGCACTCCTGTCTCACTCAATAGCCTGGGATACATTTAATCTGGTCCTGGAAATTTGTCTACATTTAAGCCTGCCAGACTACTCAACTCCTCTCCATCTGGATTACTTCTTTAATTTTATTCCAGTCCTTCTCCCTGATTTCTATACCCACACCGTCCCTCTCACAAGTGAATAACAACAGTATTAATTTAGAACCTTACCTATGTCCTCCGCCCCCACACACAAATGACCACTGTGGTCCTTAATGGGCCCTACTCTTTCCCTAGTTATCCTTACCCTTAATGTACTAGGATACCTAAACAACTTAGGATTTTCCTTTATTTTATCTGTCATATCCCCTTTTTGCTCTCCTAAATTGCTTTTCAATTTCCTTCTTGAACATTCTATACGCCTCTAGGCCTTCTACAATTTTGAACCCACGATATCTGCCATAAGCTTCCCCTTTTCTTTTTATCTAATGCTGTATATTCCTCGATAGCCAGGGTTCACTGGATTTGTTGGACCCACCCTTTTTCTTCTTTGGAACATGTTGGCCTGGTACTCTCCATATTTCTATTTTTGAATGCATCCCACTGTTTTGTCACATTTGCCTAAAAGTATCTGCTCCCAGTCCAGCCTGGCCAAATCATATCTGACCTTATTAAAATTGGCCTTCCCCAACCGGAACGGGGAAGTCTTACCTTCCACGTTCTGGGAGGTACTGAAGGCTGTGATTAGGGCAGAAATTATTGCCTACAAGGTGCGCAGAGATAGGGAAGAGAGGGTGGCTAGGCAGCAAATAATTGACTCCATACTGTAGGTAGTCAAGTGGTACTCCGAGGCCCTGACCGTAGAGCTTTTGGGGGAGTGGAAAAAGCTACAAATGGACTTTAACCTGTTGTCCACCTGGAAAGCAGTGCACCAACTCAGCCAGACACAAGGGACCTTTCATGAGCATGGATACAAGGCTAGCTGCCTGCTGACTCACCAGGCAGCCACAAGGGAAATAGCCCAAGTAAAGGGAAGCAGAGGCAGACTGGTAGCAGATCCAAAAAAGGTCAACAAAGCATTTGAGGTCTTCTACCAGGGACTGTACACCTCCGAGCCCCCCCGACCAGGACTTGGAGATGAAATGGTTCCTTGATGGACTGGTGATGCCAGTTTTGGGGGATAGATGGAGGGAGCTGGAAGCTCCACGAGGACTGGGGGAGATCATGGAGAGCATCAACTCCATGCAGATGGGGAAGGCGCCGGGACCTGATGGGTTCCTGGTGGACTTTTACAAAAGGTTTACGCTGGCATTCACCCCGCATCTGTGGGACATGTTCGCAAACTCAGTAGCGAGGGGCATCCTGCCTTCAATGCTAATACAGGCCACCATATTGCTGATACCCAAAAAAGACAAAGACCCAGCGTAGTGCGCATCATACAGACCCATTTCTCTGCTCAATGTGGACGTGAAGGTACTAGCAAAAGTCCTGGCCAAGAGACTGGAGAACTGCATATCAGAGGTGGTCACAGAAGACCAGGCAGGCGTTCTTGAGGGTAGACAGCTAACAGCGAACATCAGATGACTGTTGAAATGTGAAAATGACTCCATCAAACACCAGAGGTGATCGCCTTCCTGGACACAGACAAGGCCTTCGACAGAGTCGTGTGGAATTGCCTCATTGAGGTACTAGAGTGGTTCGGGCTAGGGACAGAGTTCACCTCATGGGTGAATCTGCTGTACGATACCCCCACGGTGAGCATACGGACCAATACGACCAGCTCCGAATATTTCCAGCTGCACAGAGGGCACAAGGCAGGGATGCCCACTGTTCCTACTTCTGTTCACCCGAGAACTGCTGCCGATCGCCCTGCGACAGGCGAGAGGCTGAAAGGGAATCTGAAGAAGAGGCAGAGAGCACAGAGTCTCACTGTATGAAGATGACCTGCTCCTCTACATCTCGGACCCGCAAAACGGCATGAAAGAAATCATGAAGCTCCTGGGAGAGTTCGGAGCCTTCTCAGGCTACAAACTCAACCTGGGCAAGAGTGAAGTATTCCCAGTGAACCCGAGAGAGGGAGGGGCAGTGCTGGTGGGTTTACCATTTAAAATAGCCAAAAGCAAATTCTGCTACCTGGGGATGCAGATAGCCCATAACTGAACATGGAATCTGACCAGTCTGGCAGAGGAAGTAAAAATGGACTTACTGAGATGGAATGGTCTCCCACTTTCCTGGCAGGGAGGGTGCAGACCATCAAGATGAATGTACTACTCAGATTCCTCTTCCTGTTCAGATCCATCCTGATCTACATCCCAAGGCCTTTTTCCTGGCAATACACAAAATAATTATGGTATTTGTTTGTGTGTGTGTGTCTTGGAGGGGGGGGGGGGGGGGGGGGGGGGGGGCGGAATCCAAGAATCCCCAGAACAGTACTACAAAGGAGAAGAAACAGGTGGGTCTAGTCCTCCTGAACCTGAAATACTACCACTGGGCAGCCACGGCCGAAAGAGTGAGGGGATGGGTGAAGGACCCAAATATAGAATGGGTGAGGATGGAGGAGTCCTCCTGTACAGGAACGACCCTCCGTGCCGTCGCCAAGGCAGCACTCCCATCCCCGCCAACAAAACACTCAACAAGCCCAGTGGTGGTAGCAACCCTGAGAACCTGGAACCAGATGAGGCAAAACGTTGGTCTGACCGAGGTATTCACCATGGCCCCATCTGCGACAACCGCAGGTTTCCACAGCCATGCTCGATGCCACCTTTAAGAGGTGGAGACAGGATGGGAGGACACTGACGGTTAGGGAATTTTACACAGGGGAACCAGACGAGAGACCTTAGAGGAGGTGATGAAGAGACTGGGATTACCGATTCGAACGAACTCCAACATCTGCAGATCGAAAACTTTCTCCGCAAGGAGACGACAACGCACCCAAGGTCCCCGAGGGTCACAATGTTAGAGAAGTTACTAGACACAGACAGTCTGAGGAAGGGGAACTGCAAGGACCTAAATGGATGACTTTTGGAAAGGACACGTTCCTCACTGGACGAAAATAGGAGGAAGAGCTAGGGACGGGAATAGGGTCAGGACTGTGAAGTGAAGCACTGAACAGGGCCAACTCCACCTCCTCCTGCACAAGGCCAAGCCTCATGAAGTTATAAGTGATGCACAGAGCACACCTGACAAGAACCTGAATGAGAAGGTTCTTGCTGGAGGTGGAGGACAAATGTGAATGGTGCCAGGGAGGCCTGGCTAATCATGCCCACATGTTCTGGGCCTGCCCCAGACCTGTCGGGTTCTGGGCAGCCTTCTTTGAGGCGATGTCCAAGGTTGTGGGGCTGAGAGTGGAGCCTACCGTAAAGTGGCAGTCTTCGGGGTATCGGACCAGCCAGAACTACTTACGGGGTAGAGGGCTAATGCCTCTCTGCTGATTGGTTGAGGCTAGTCATGTGACTGCTCACCCATTGGCTGAGAGGCAAGTAGTCCCACCTCCGAGACAGGGTATAAGAACCCGTAGGACCCGGCAGTCGGCCTTTCTCTGTAAGTCGACTGTCGGGCAAACTAGTTGATTAAAGCCTGATATATGGAACTTCTTCATGACTTGAGTCCAATTGATGGCACATCACAAAGGCAGATTATAAACAGGGTAGGGAGAGGGGAGAAGAAGAGGGAGGAGGCCCAGCGACAAAGGGGGGAGGGGAAGGGAGAAGGGCACTGCCCACATATAAACACTAGGCATTTATCCACGGTAAAGTAAATAACTATTACATCTACTTTAACGAGTGTACCGTGTATAAAATGTTGAAATTTTTCATAAATCAGCCTTCCCCCAGTTTAGAACTTTGATTTCAGGCCCAGCCCTGTCCATTTCCATACCAATCTTGAATCAAACTGAGTTATGATCACTGTCTGCAAAATGTGCCCCACTGATTCTTCAACCTTTAAAGAAGGCAGGTTCAGACTGCTGCCTCCATGCCCTGCCACTTCTTGGTGAGGGCCTAACTATATGGGACGTTCATGTGTCATGGCCCCCCTTCCCCCGACCCACCTGACCAGCGTACAACACCCAGCCCCAGCTCATCCTTCACACCCGTGAGACAGAGGGTGATGCAGATCGGACTGATGGTGCAAAAGTGTCAAATGAATATATATATATATATAAAAATTTTTTTTTTTTTAGAGTACCCAATTCATTTTTTCCAATGAAGGGGCAATTTAGCGTGACCAATCCACCTATCCTGCACATCTTTAGGTTGTGGGGGCGAAATCCACGCAAACACGGGGAGAACGTGCAAACTCCACACGGACAGTAACCCGGAGCCGGGATCGAACCTGGGACCTCGGCGCCGTGAGACTGCAGTGCTAACCCGTGTTGAATGAATATTTACAACATGCCTTACCATTAACTCTCTATTACATCCATGCCAAAAAGTGGAAGCTATCTTTCTAATCTTTTGTGTTCTGCCGCTTCTTCTACGTGTCACCCCAGACAGCACATCAGAAGTGGAGGCAGCCTGCTGCTTGCAAAATCCAGGCCAGGCCCCCCAGAGGACAACCACCAAGGGCATCTCAGGGCAGAGGATGAGACAATTAATATTAAGTGCTTATTTAACAAACTAGTAAAGGCAAAGATAGAGAGAGGGACAAGAGAAAGCAAAAAGGATCATTCAAATTGACAAACCATGCGATGTATAAAAGCTAGAATATTACGCTCCCTCAGGGCAGATGGCAGGCTGAGGTGGAGTGTAAAATTGGGTGCCATAGCAGCAGCATTGCGTCTGCTGCTTGCTTACCTTGACAGCCTATCGGTTTTTTGCAATATTGGATGAGCTGTCAGACATTGAGGCCACATAAGGGTCATCTCCTGTTGGAAGCAGGATTTTATCAGCGGCGGGGGAGGCCGGTACCCTAAGTGTCTAGGCCACCCCCCAAAAGCTGACGAGCTTTGTATCCGGAAGAGGCTGGGCCTCGGGTGGGATTGGGGTGGACGGTTGCCTCCTGTTCAGACAACCTGTGCCCATCAGAGAGAATCTCCATCATATTGCACCCCGCCCCCCCCATCCCCGTTGCCAATTCCAAACCCTCACAACCCCTTCGCCAGGACTTGTAAGCCTGGCCTCAGACTGCGGAGTTGCCTTTGTCTGGGTTCCATGGCTCCACTTTTTTAACAAAAATATTTTTATTCTCCTTTTTCATGTTTTCTCCCAAATTTACACCCACCAACAATAAACAATAACGAATATGTCAATCTCATATCAACAACAATCCCATCCTCCCACCAACCCACAAACAATGGCCCACATGCCAACATAAACAAATAACAAAAAGGAATCAGGAATCACCCATACAGGCCCCCTCCCCCAAACCCACCCAAACCCTTCCCCCCCCCCCCACCGATGTTCGATGTGATCCAATTCTTGAAAGTGCATAACGAATAACGCCCATGAATTGTAGAACACCTCCATCCTTCCCCTCAGTTCAAAATTAACCTTCTCAAGAGTCAAGAATTCCAACAGGTTCCCCCGCCACGCCAGGGCACAGGATGGAGAGTAATCATCAGGATCCACCTGCGGGCGATCAACGAGGCGAAGGCTACAACATTTGCCTCCGCACCCGTTTCCAACCCCGGCTGGTCCGGCACCCCGAAAAAGGCCTCCCGGGGACCCGGGTCCAGTTTCACGTGTACCACTTTAGAGATTACACTAAAAACCTCCAGTAATCCTCCAGCTTTAGACAGGACCAAAACATATGAACGTGATTCGTGGAGGCCCCCTCGCAATGTTCACACACATCTTCGACCCCCTCAAAGAGCCGACTTATCCTCGCCCTTGTGAGGTGTGCTCTATATACCACCTTCAGTTGCATCAGCCCCAACCTCACACGAGGTGGAGGCGTTCACTCTCTCGGAGCACCTCACACCAGAACGCCTCCTCCATACCCTCTCCCAACTCTTCCTCCCACTTTGCTTTGATATCTTCCAGTGGTGCCTTCTCCTCTTCCAAAATAGCCCCGTAAACCACCGACACAACCCCCTTCTCCAGTCCCCCTGTCGTCAGCACCTCTTCCAGCAATGTGGAGGCCGGCTCCACCGGGAATCTCTGTATCCCCTTCCTGGCAAAATCTCGAACCTGCATGTATCTAAACATTTCTCCCTGCTCCAGCACATACTTCGCTTCCAGCTCCTTCAATCCTGCAAACCGACCCCCAAGAAACAAATCTTTTAGTGTCTTAATCCCCTTCTCTTCCCATTTCTGAAAATTTCTATCCCACTTCCCTGGTTCAAATCTGAGGTTTCCCTGATCAGCATTTCCCTTGACCCTGTCCCCAACCCGAAGTGTTGGCGAAACTGCCTCCAAATTCTCAATTAAGCCATTATTACCGGATTCCCTGAGTATTTCCCCGGGGCCATCGGGAGCGGTGCTGTGGCTAGTGCTTCAATCCCGACCCCCTGCACAAACTCTCCTCCATTCTGACCCACTGGGAATTAACCTTTATGACCCAGCTTCTCCTCACCTTCTTCACATTCGCCACCCAGTAATAATACATCAGATTCGGAAGACCCGAACCTCCTGCCTGCCTTCCCCTCTGTAGCAGCATCTTTCGAACTATGGCCACCTTCCCTCCCCATACGAACGAGGTAATCATTCCTTCAATGTCTCTAAAAATTGCGTTTGGCAGGAAAATCGGCAGGCATTGGAAAAAAAACAGAAATTGCGGCAACATTTTAACCGCCTGTACCTGACCTGCCAGTGGGCTCCAACCTCTTTCCGGAACGGACGGCTATCCCGGCATTGGCCACCACTCTCAGTGATGCTGCGAGAACAAGAGAGTCACCAGCCATTTGATTGGTTGGCATCTCTAGGATGTGGAGCCTCATCTCTGAAGGGGACTGAAGGCCTCCCTCGAGCCAATTATGGTCCAAGCGACGGCTGTTAAATGGCTGCAGGGCGAGTCAGCCAAATATGGGCAGGCTCACCTCTGACATTTACACTGGAGATCAGGTACCCCTGCCTCCAGACTAAAATTCAACCCACATCTACAGCTATTATTAAAGTAATTTTTGGAAAGCAATCACCTCATCCCCAGGACATTGCTGTGAGTCTTTTCAGTATCTTTTATTGTCTTTGTCGCTTTTTTAGAGGTGGCAGCGGTGGTGTCACTGGACTACTAATCCAAAGACCCAGAGTCGTGGCAGGTGGTGACATTTGAATTTAGTAAAAATCTGGAATTAAAAGTCTAAAGGTGACCATGAAACCATTGTCGATTGCCGTAAAAGCCCATCTGGTTCACTAATGTCCTTTAGGGAAGGAAATCTGCTGTCCTTACCTGGTTTGGCCTACATGTGTCTCCAGACTCACAACAATGTGGTTGACTCTTAAATGCCCTCAGGGATGGTCAATAAATGCTGTCCCAGTCAGCGAAACACATGCCCCATGAACGAATAAAAAAAAAAATGCCTTGTCCCTGAGAGAAAAGTTCAAAAGCTTGAATTATACAGGGCCTTGGTGAATCCACACCTTGAGTATTGTGTGCAGTTTGAGGAAGGACCTTCTTGCTATTGAGAGTGTCCAGCGAAGATTCACCAGACTAATTCCCAGGATGGCAGGACTGACAAATGAAGAAAGACTGGATCAACTGGGCTTATACTCACTGGAGTTTAGAGGAATGAGAGGGGATCTTATAGAAACATATAAAATCCTGATGGGATAGGACAGGCTAGAATGTTCCAGATTTTGGGGACGTCCAGAACTAGGGATCACAGCCTAAGAGTAAGGGATAAGTTATTCAAGGCTGAGTCGAGGAAAAACCTCTTCTCTCAGAGTGTTGTGAACTTGTGGAATTCTCTACCACAGAAAGCTTCTGGGGCCAGTTCGTTGGATATATTCAAGAGGGAGCTGGACGTGGCCCTTGCGGCTAAAGGGTATGGAGAGAAAGTGGGAGTTGGATACTGAATTTGCACGATCAGCCATGATCATACTGAATGGTGGTGCAGACTCGAAGGGCCGAATGGCCTACTCCTGCACCTATTTTCTATGTTTAATTAGCAACATGTGACTACTTACTGTCCAACTATTCATATTGTTTCCAGGATGTTGCTTTTAGATGCTCTATTTGAAACTTCATACACTTGTCATCTTTGGTGTCCTCTGAAATCAAGCCCTTTAAATACGAGACATATAATACATCGCAGATGTAAACTGTTACATTTTCACCCTTTTCCACACCAATTATATAATTTATAAAATAGTTGTTTGGTAATACAGAACTTGAGTATTGCTGGAAGAGATATGCTATCAAAGTTTTTCATCTTGCACTCATCAGGAGAGTAAAATATAATTCATGCTTTTCATAGGTCTTGTCTAGTTTTGATAAAACGTGCTAACATTGACTAAAGCTTTGACTTTGTGCGTTAAGTGCTTTAGCAATTTACACTTTAAAATATAATAAATTGCAAAATTAACCTGGGTCTTTCCTAAAGAATGCAATTCAGATCAAAAGTTTTTATTACGATTCCCCTGGCTGTATTCATTTTGTTGCAACATTTGCTTGCCATCGTGTTGTTGGACAAATAACTCATCAGATAACTTGTGTACTTGATTAAAAGTCTTTTATTTAACCAGAAAGCTGTTACCTAGTAGACATTCAGAGGGTTTTACATTTGGTCTGGATCTGGGAAAAGTTATAATAGGCTTGTTTCAGACATGTGATTACATCAAAATGTAAAGACATCAAAAATGATGGAGATAATTTTATAATTTTTAATGCTGGCAGAAAGCCCTCAGATCAATAAGCATGTTGTCAGCTGCTAGGACTGAAAAGTAGTCCCGAACCCACTGAGATGGATAGCAGGGCCATACAGCGGCCATGAGGGAAGGTTCTCCCTTATCCCCCGCTGAGAGCCTGTTGGGAGGCCCACATGGTTTACCTGGAAGCCTTCTGACACTGGTAAAATGCCAAGGGAGGGAGGTGGGCAGGGGGGAGTGGTCAATTATTGGTTGTCTGCCTCCATTCCAGCCCATCTCCAGAGGGCTGGTAAAAGCTAGCCGCAGGTCTCTACGAGAGTGAACTCAGCATAGGCGAGTCAGATCACATATTACTGATTCACTCGGGAGCTGCAACTGTCCTATTCCTAGTTATGCACATTCTTCACATATCTGAATTTTTCAGCTATACTGACAGTCAGGTGGTTTGCCATCTGGTTACTAGAAGCACATTACAGTATTCGGGAGGGATCTTGCCTTTCATTCTTAGCATAAGTAGATGAATGGTACTGCACATTAAACGCTGCGTCACAGAGCGTGGGTGGGTACAGGTTCGAAACCCGCTGTGTTTAGATTTTGTGGTCTGAATTGCATCAGCTGTAGCTTGGGGGCAGGCAATACGTCAATTCTCGAATGCAGGAGAATGAGGGATATCAATGCGATGCAAAATTTAATATAGGAAGCATACCTATAAACAATGAAACAAATTGTATCCCTTGTGTAGCAGTGAAGTATTAGATGAGTGCGATCCCATGCCTCCTTCAGTGAGATTGCAATATTTGAGTGCTTTTCCTTTGCCTATGTCACAAAGCACTTTATATCAAATGAATAAATTTTTGAAGTATAGAAAATATGACAGACAATTTGCATACAAAGAACTTTCATAAGCAGCAATGAAATAATTGACTGTTCCATCTGTCCTTTTTAAACGGTGATGGTGAGGAATAATTGTTGGCCAGTACTTCAGAACTCTTCTTTTGAGCAGGCAAATGGAGCCTTGGCTGAATGCTTTGTCGAAAAGCAGGTACCTCTGATGATGCAAATCAGATATCAGCACCGTTAACGTCGCAAAATGGCCTGAAGTGCTTTGCGGGAGCTTTTTAAAAAAGATAATTAATAGAAATAATCATACCCTTGGTCAAGAAAACAAGTTTCAAGGAGAGTCATATAGGAGGAGAGGGGGGTTTAGGGAGTGATTGCCAAACTGAAGGTTTGGCAACCAATGGTGGAACAGTTAAAATTGTGGATGGGGCCAGAATTGAAGGAACATAGGGATCTGTCAGGATTATGGGGCCGGAGGAGATTACAGAGAGGGGTGGGGGAGGGGGGTGGAATTTGAAAGCCAGGATCACAATTTTATACTTAAGATGTTACTCATCCAATGTATGCCAGCACACACAGGGGTGATGGGAACTGGGCACAATATATTAGTGACAGAACGTTAGATGAGCTCAAGTTAATGGAGGGTAGAAGACAAGAAGCTGCCCAGGAAAGAGTCGGAATTGTGAAGTCTAGGGGTGATGGGGCATGGATGAGGGTTTCAGCAGCAGATGAACTGAGGTGGGACACAAACACATGCGACTACAGGGGTGGAATCCCAGTCCCCACCACAACTTTCACCATACCACCGCCCCCTATCATCCCCCCTTCTCAACCGGGCATCATCCGCCGGCGGAGCTCCTACAGTAGCCCCTATAGCAGTGCGCCGGTGGGGTCTGTAGAGCGTATTGCTGGCAAAAGAAGTGCCAGCTGATGGTCCTTGTGGCAACAGGGATGGGCGCCAGGGCCAGAGGCCCCGAGGGCTGGGCACCGAAAGGGCCAGGGGTGCAGGGATGGGGAAAGACATGCGGGGGCAGGGTCTGCAGTGCCATCCGGGGCCACCATGTAGCCCGGTGGACCTAGTTGGGCACATTGCTATGCATCATGCTAACCTTTCACCCCCTGGAGACAATGGGTATTGGAATAAAACCAGCAGTGGTTGCCTTCTTCCTAGTCCCCGCAGTCCTGGGGGATGCACGGAGGCTGTACGAGCTGGATGTACTCGAGGAGGACGAAGCTGCAGCAGCGGAGCCTGCTCCAGAGGAACAGGAGGCAGCCACTAAGGATGGAGAGCCGGCTGTCCAACAGGCCGAGGAGCTGGAGGGGCAAAGGAGGTTCCACATGAGGCCTCATGTGTACCGACAGCACATGCCATTTGAGGATCTGTCGGAGCGGGCAGTGGAATGGGAGAGGCACTCCTTCCTGGTGATGCTGCGGTGAGGGCCTTGGTGGGGGTTTCGTCCATGGGTCTGGTTGTCCAAGACTTAGGGCAATCTGTGCAGCCAGTGGCCAAGGCCCAGGGCACAGCTTTCCTCTCATAGGCAACCATGTGCCAGAGTCACCTGGACATTGTCGCATCACTCCTGAGAGTGGCCCAGTCACAGCGGCCCATGGCTGAGAGCATCAGATGAATTTCCCAGGCACTGACTGGCATGGCACAGCCCAGAGGAAGGTGGCCCAGTCACTCGCTGATATGGCACAGACCCTAAAGGTGGTGGCACAGTCACAGTGTGATGAGGCACAGTCCCAGATGGAGGTGGTCCACTCCTTGTGCTCCATGGCCATGAGCACGCAGGCCCTGGTCAAAATGAGAGCGGACCTCCATGACTGGCAGCGCCAAGTGTTGTGGAGCCTCAGGGGTGAGCTCCATTTGTACCTGTCCCATGGAGTAGACCGAGGGCCACCAGGCACCCAGAGGGCTGGCCGCTGAGGGGGCGTGGTGGGAGGGGGAAATGGGTGGATACCGGGTGTACAAAAGACGGCGGCTGGGATACAGGGACCCGGGATACAGGGTTGCCTGCTCTCCACCATGGTATCCAGCTGGGGCTCCAGTTCCGCGTCGGCTAATCTCAGGTCTGCGTGTCTTGCTGCCACCTTGGTAGCTGGGATGGTGTGTGTGTGGGGAGTGAAGTGTGTATAAGCGGCTGCAGTTTGTCAGGCTCCCGACTGCCAATCCTGAACCCAGTGAATTTGGCACCTTTTCTCATTGGAATAGATTGTGTTCCACGTGGCATTGGTGCTATCCCCTTAATTGTCGTTGAATCGGTCCAGGTGCAGAGTATAACTCCACTAATCCTGCCCCGGATTCAACATATTGGGTGGGATTCTTCGTCCCACCAGACCCAATTTCTGGCATGGTGCACCCCCACTGGAAGCGGAGTCTTCCATCCCGGCAGCCAGCCAATGGGGTTTCCCATTGTGGCCACCCTCAGCCATCGGGAAATCCTCAGGTGCGAGTGCGCTGCCGGCGAAGCAAGGCACCCAGCCGATGGAAAATCCCATTCAATGTCTCAGGAACGGGCAATCCGCTCCCATTGCCTTTGGCCTTCAGAGGCTTTGCTGGGGGGAAATTTCTGCTTATTCAGTGCTGGATATCAGTTACGCAGCATGATGAAGCAGAGGCAATGAAGGGAGGGGTTGATAGAAATGATGGTTTAGAGATGGACATCATCAGCATATCCGTAGAACTCGAGGTCAGGGTTTTTGAATTTTGTCACCAAAGGGAGAATGTAGTGAGAAATAGGGGGCCCATAACAGATTTTAGGGAGATTACAGAGGTAACAGAGCAGGAGAGGGAAGTGAAGCCATTGCAGGCGATTATCTGATTGCATAAATAAAAGGGAAGTTGCACCAAGCTGGATGATGGGAGAGAAGCATTGGATGAGGGTGCTGTGGGTCAACACTATCAAAGTTGATAATGGTGAGAAGTGATATTTTACCATGGTAAACTGTCACTTTTGTGAATTTGATGAGGACCATTGCAGGAACAGAAATCGGATTG
Organism: Scyliorhinus canicula; assembly: GCF_902713615.1. Taxonomy (NCBI): domain Eukaryota; kingdom Metazoa; phylum Chordata; class Chondrichthyes; order Carcharhiniformes; family Scyliorhinidae; genus Scyliorhinus; species Scyliorhinus canicula. The sequence continues at coordinate 241,349,398 of NC_052148.1, read as the reverse complement.
GAAGGGTTGAAATTTGATGTGGCGGGAAAGATGGAAAAAGAGTTTGGGGGCAACAACACGTTGAAGGATACGATAGAAAAATTAGATTGAAAATGGAATGGTTCATTCTGTTGCACTGAAGGTTATAACATATGTTCACTTGTTGGAGTGGGGCTTAAAACCACGGTCTGTTAATAGATGAATGCTACCAGTGAATCAAGGCAGACGAGCCCAGCAAATAAGAGTGTTATGGGTGCACAGCATGTGCCATAATTTCATTGTGTGACACATCATTAACCTCCAGCTGAGAAGAATTAATACAATGACCCTCAGGAGGACATTCACTCCAGGCTTCAAACATTGTGGATCTCAACCCAGTCTGGATAAATTAAATCAATTTGCCAACTATTAAGTGATAATTCACAAATTAATCTCATTTTTATATTCACCTGTGTGTATCAGCTTCTGCTCTGTGCAATTATGTTTTTGCCTATTAGATTAAAAATATAAAGTTGGTTAACTAGTACTGAAAACTTTATAAAATCACACCACCGCACATTCCACATGATATCAAGAAAAGGCTGAAGGCACTGGATATTGCAAAGGCTCTGGGCCCTGACAATATCCCAGCAATGGTGCTGATCAGTTGTGCTCCAGAACCTGCCAAACTGTTCCACTACAGCTACAACACTGGCATCTACCCAGCAATATGGAAAATTGCCCGGGTGTGTCCTGTACAAAAGAAACAGGACAAATCCAACCTAGCCAATTACCACCCTATCAGTCTACTCTGCATCATCAGCAAAGTGATGGAAGAAGTCATCTGGAAGATAGCAACAATGCTATCAAGCGGCACTTACTCAGCAATAACCTGCTCACGGATGCTCTGTTTGGGTTCCACCGGGGTCACTCAGCTCCCGACCTCATTATAGCCATGGTTCAAACGAGGTGAGAATGACTGCCTTTGACATCAAGGCAGCATTTGACTGAATATGGCATCAAGGAGCCCTAGCTAAGCTGGAGTCAATGGGAATCAAGGGGAATACTCTCCATTGGTCAAAATCATACTGGGCACAATGGCTGCGGTGTTTGAAGGTCAATCGTCTCAGCTCCAGGACATCACTGCAGGAGCTCCTCAGGGTAGTGTCCTAGGCCCAACCATCTTCAGATGCTTCATCAATGACCTGGGTCCTTCCATCATAAGATCAGAAGTGGGGATGTTTGCGGATAACTTAATGTTCAGCACCATTCGTGACTCCTCAGATAATGAAGCAGTCCATGTCCAAATGCAGCAAGACCTGGACAATCTCCAGGCTTGGGCTGGCAAGTTACATGTGTGGCACTCAAGTGCCAGGCAATGACCATCTACTGCAAGGGCGGATCTAATTACCGCCCCTTGCATGCAATAGCATTACCATCGCTGAATTCCCCACAATCAACATCCTAGGGTTTACCATTGATCAGAAACTGAACTGGACTAGCCATATTAAAACTGTGGCTACCAGGACAGGTCAAAGGTGAGGAATCCTGTGGCGGGTAACTCGCCTCCTGACCCCCTCAGAGCCTGTCCACCATCTACAAGACATAAGTCAGAAGTACAATGGAATACTCTCCACTTGCCAGGATGAGTGCAGCTCCAACAACACTCAAGAAGCTTGACACCATCCAAGACAAAGCAGCCTGCTTGATTGCTCCTCCTTCCACAAACATTCAAACCTTCCACCACCGACAAACAGTGGCAGCCATATGTACCATCTACAAGATGCACTGCAGTAATTCACCAAGGTTCCTCAGGCAGCACCTTCCAAAGCCACGACCACTACCATCTAGAAGGTCAAGAGCAGCAGATACCTGGGAACCCCACCACCTGGTGGTTCCCCTCCAAGTCACTCATCACCGACTTGGAAATGTATCGCTGTTCCTTCACTGTCACTGGGGCATAATCCTGGAACTCCCTCCCTAACAGCATAGTGGGTGCACTATAGTGGGTGCAACCACACCTGAAGGACTGCAGCGGTTCAAGAAGACAACTCAGCACCACCTTCTGAAGGGCAACTAGGGATGGGGAATAAACGCTGGCCTAACCAGCAATGCCCACATCCTTTAAATGGATTTTTAAAAATTGTCTCTTCGTGCTGCTAGAAATTATGCACTGCTGACTTTTGGATAGGTTGTTCTCAAGTACCAAACAGAGCAATCCTCCTCACAGATAATTTTTACAATCCCAGTTCCATTTTGCTAAACATCAAATACATATTGGGTGCTTTCATGCACAGGATTTCTTCTTCAAAAGAACCCAACTTTGAGCATTTGCGCTAAATTTTAACTGCTGCATCTTTTCTAGCCCAAGTTGGCCCTTGGCAAAAGCCGACTAACCTTTAAAATTCACTCAGGAGTTTTGCAAAATGTGAAATAACATTTGTACCCATTATGCTTTATTGTGCACCTCCCTTTTAAATTTGAGCTACTAATCATATTTTTGATATTCCGTTAGACTAGTTCTCTGCCGATAGTCATGAGTAAGCGCATTAATGATTTAATGCATTTAACACAAATGATTTAACCCTGTAAAATTTCAGTCAGGCAGTAAGCACACTGTTGTGAGCTAGATTTGCACTATCAGTTAGGTGGCATTTTCTGTAGTATTTCCAGCATTTTCTGTTTTTAATACTGATTCCCAGCATCCAGAGTATTTTGCTTTTATTTTTGAAAAGCCAGAGAAAAAGCTTTTCTTCCTCCCATTTAAAAAAAAGAACTTCATACAGTGTATTTTGTTTCTTTTTAAACACATTTTCGTCATTAGTTGTGATCTGTATGTTTTAGTTTGCCTGATAACCAGTGGACATTCCAGTGCACATTTCCACTACAAGTAGATATTTCTGGCCAGGAATACACAATCACATTAATCTACCATCTCATTTAAAAATACAGCTCAAACGATTCTTGGCAGTTTTCATATATTTAAACATATATGGTCTTTATGTACTTTATGGTCTCCTCTCCGGGCCGGGGGGCTACCATTTTATTAGCGGTATCTCAATTTAGGTAAATGGAGGTGCAGATGGCCAGGTCTCTGGAAGTTCAATTTCACTGGCTTGGCAGGGAGGATGAAATGAGACTTGTTGAGGTGGAACAATCTTCCTCTGTCGTTGGCGGGCCGGGCACAGGCAGTAAAGATGGAATATTTTACTGCGATCCTTGTTTTTGGTTCAGTCCTGGGCGGGGAAGGTGGCGAGGGTAAGGAAGGTGATACTGCAAAGGAGACGGCAGGTGAGAGGTGGTAGGCCTCCTGAATTTGATGTAATACTATTGGGCGGCAAATGCGCAGGTTCAGGGATGGATTAGGGAGGTGGGGGCTTTGTGGGTGAGGATGATGGAGGACTTATGTAGGGGCCAGGGCTGTGGCTGCTGGCAATGGCGCCACTCCTGATGACCCAGGGAAGTATTCAATGAGTCCAGTGGTGGTAGCAGGTTAGGTTGGGAGCAGGGTCGGAGGGGCGGGGGGGAAATCATGGATTTGAGCTGGGGAGGATGGATGCAAGGTTCTGGAGGTGGGAAGAAAAGGAGATTAAGGAGGTGAAGGAGGGCGGTTTGCAAGCTTGGAGGAGCTGAGTGAGAAGTTTGGGTTTGTGTGGGGTAAAGGTTTCAGGTATATGCAAGTGTGGATCTTTGCGAGGAAGACCTTCCCGATAGCGCCTCGACGTTGAGGCGGTGCTGTCAGCGGGCTGGCGGGGAGTGGGGTCTTGAAATCATCAAATTTACAGTGCAGAAGGAGGCCATTAGGCCCATCGGGTCTGCACCGATTCACTGAAAGAGCACCCTGCTTAAGCCCATGCCTCCACCCTATCCCCGCAACCCAGTAACTTGGCCTAACTTTTTGCACACCAAGGGGCAATTAGCATGGCCAATCCGCCTCGGTGATTTATGGGAGGATGGGGTGTCTATGGAGGGGGTTAAGACTGTGATGATACCATCAGGCATAAAGGTCTGACAATTACATTTAAATGCATTCATCATCATTGGAAGATAGCAGGGACAATCGGAACGGGAAATCCCGCCAGCGTATTTCCCGTGGGATTTCCCATTCCCCCGAAAATAGGAGCAGAAAATCCCCCATTAGTTAAACTGCTAAAATAAAATTACATACTTTCTTCTTCTGATGTCAGCTGGGGTCCTTGGTGACATTGACATTACATTTGTATAGAATCATTACAGATAATGTGAGGAGAGGTTTAGGGGAACCACCTTGCAATGAAAGACATTCACCTCTGCTTCACTGCTGTGCAACTTTATATCCAGGCTTATTTCACTACTTATAAAATTCTCTCACCACATTTACTAGAAGAAATACGTCTTAAAGAAATCAAATGCAACTTTTAGATAGACATTAACTAGTCGCGTATGTGAAGGAGAATTGTAGCAGGGCAATAGGAATGGATGCAGCAAGAAAAAAAACAAACAAGGGAGGATTAGAAATGCAAGAAAAACAGATAATACTTAAATTGGATTCTATGTGACTGAATTTCTGCCTCCGCTCTTATTACACAATGTCAGATTCACAAAATACAAGTTAGCCATTCCATATAGGTGAGGGTTTAATACTTAGTCAACACAGACACTTCCATTATATTAAATATTTATTTCAAAGAGCAATTGTACATTTTGCAAACATCAGTGTAAACAGGGATTATGCTAACCCAGAGTAACATTAAAACTATAAAACTCCAGAAAATTCAGTACACTCCACACCATTCATCTCCTGAATTGCAGCCAATTGGTTTGTAAAATCATTCACTTCTGCATTCATAATATTGAAACTGAGACAGAAGATGATTTAGGAATGTAATTGCACTGTGTTACAAATTATTCATCAAACATACACGCGCGCGGGCACACACAAACACACACACCATCCCATCAGGGAAGAGAAAATTTCTCAGTTAAATTGATAATATGGAGTGCAGATCATAGGAGATGCTTTAAGTTGGTGGTAAACATAAAATGCAATACAGCTATTTGTACTACATTGGAGAGGGCAAAAAAAGCACATGACCCTTGTGTGTACCTGAAGAATATATAATGTACAAAGAAATTCAGTGCATCTTTTTTGTTTTGCTACAACAATACAATCCGATAAGAGATCTATTTAGGGAAGAAAGCATTGGCACCAATGCAAACAAACTGGGAGCTGTGCTAAAAGCGACATCATTTCAATTAATTTATATACATATATATATACACACACATTGAAATTATCTTCAGTATTGTGTTTCATCATACTAATTTACCCCTTCCCCCTCACATTGAGCTGAAAACTTGAACTGAATATCGAATATCACAGTCATAAAACATGCCAATGCTTCCCCCCTTTCAATACAAATGTCACCATATAACTGTAATTAGCTTTCATTTTATAATATTTGTACTTTTACCCTGGTTAACACTTCTTTCACAAAAGTTACCAAATACTTGCTACAACTTTCCTTGCAATAGTAGAATATGCCTTCACAACTTTGTCATTTGGTATTAGGACGCATTCTGATACTTCTTAAAGTTAGAAACCAACAAAATCCTCAAAGCGATTTTTTTTCTTGCCAGGAAGACTAAAGAGGATTGTAAATGAAGCAGGGAAGAGAAGTATGGAGGCTAAGGTTAGATAGGTACTTGGAATAGAGGTTGATTTATCACCTCAGCCATGAGCTGAGTTATCTGCATGCTGTCAGGAAGTACAGAGGGTGGTAAGCCCATCTAGAAAATGAAAATGCCTCCATTCAATAGCTAATAAGGTATTTACTCCTTTCTCACTTTTTTCTTACGAATCAGTTTTGTGGGACAGTCACCTGAACCAGCACCTTCATCAGCTTCTTTCATCTAAAAAGTAAATGCGAAACAGATTATAAAAGGAGCAATTTTGTTTGGTAGCGATATTATCATCTATATTGTACAACTCCTCTTGGTTCAACATAAATTAGTACAGATAACAGAGTTCGTACTGTTCAATTTTTACCGTGTACAGGAAATAATTACATATTTTTCTTCCTTCACTAGTCGTCCATCAAACGACATGCTATACCCACCTAGCCGACTCCCAAGTGCAGCCATAGTGATGTATTTCAAATTGTCCCACATTATTTTTGAAGAGAGCTCAGATGTGCTGTTACAGGGCGGGACTTACCAGCTGTTCACGCCGGCAGGATACTCTGGTCCCATGCCAGCGCACGGGTTTCTCGGCGATGAGGGGTGCAGTCAACGGGAATTCCCATTGACAAACCGATTGGGCAGATAATCCGCACTGGCCCCAAAATAGGATAGGTGCCAGATGGCAGACTCGTCCAGTCTCCGCACCTGGCCTCCGACACAGTGGGAACTCCGCTGGGCAGGCTTTGGTGCAAGAATTGCTAAGAGCAATCCAGACGTGCTGGACCCCGAGGGGGGTTCAGGGAGTTTGGCCATTGCTCATGTGCCCCTCTGCCACTGCCTGGAGAAGGAGGGCCCCCAAGGGTCCTGGGTAGGCTCTGATCGTGGGTAGGTGGTTGACCCTGGCACCTTCCCCTGGGATGGGGATCCCATGTCTGGATGGCCTCTTCCTGCCCTGGGCAACTTGAAGACGGTGATCTCAGGCAGCCCTCTGTTCAAAATCATCATCCCTGTAACTTGTTTAAACACTGAAGTGGCCTTCTCAGTCTGAACTGCTCTGCCTGACAGCTGAGGGGCAGACCATACAGTTCACTGAAGATTCAAGCCAGGAAGAATTTCACATCTGCTGGTCACTTCAAAGCAGCAAAATGCTTTCACTCCCTCGAAGGAGTGCAGTTTAGGTGGATTGGCCATGCTAAATTAGTGGACTTAGTGTCCAGGGATACAGAGGTTAGGTGGGGTTTTGGAGATGGGACAGGGCGCTGGGCCTGGGTGCTCTTTAAGAGGGGCGGAAAGCATTTAGTATTATTGAAGTGGCCAGATGTTGTCAATCATTTAAAAAAATTTTTAGAGTACCCAATTCATTTATTCCAATTAAGGGGCAATTTAACGTGGTAAATCCACCTAGCCTTCACATCTTTGGGTTGTGGGGGCAAAACCCAAGCGAACACAGGGAGAATGTGCAAACTTCACACGGACAGTGACCCAGAGCTGGGGTTGAACCGGGGATCTCGGCGCCGTGAGGCAGCAGGGCTAACCACTGTGCCGTCTTTGATGTTGTCAATCATAACACAAATCTTTCTAAACAGTGTTTTTCAATCCCGATTTGCGTAATCGGGAGCGCTGCGACGGACAGCTCCGCGACCCCCCTGCGGGTCGTGACCCCGACTTTGAAAATGCCTGCAATGGAGGGTACTTCAGATGCATTTGGAGTATGAAGGGAAAGATAACCTGCCGGCAGTTGTGTTTAAACCATTAAGCTGTCAATCAAAGGCATGTTAAAGGTACTGCACTGCGAAATTGAATGAATGCTTCGCATTTTCAACGATCTCATGGGATTTCAGGGCTTTTCAAGTGTTGTTGGCTCTCTGGGAAGGACCTGACACTTCAAAAAGCAGCAGTTTTAAAAGTATAAGGCTGAGGGAGCAAATCTGAGGAAAGCAAAATTCTTCCTGGCTTGAATCTTCACCCATCTGGTCTGCTCATCAGTTGTCAGGCAGAACTATTCGGGAGTGAGAAGGTTACTTCAGAGTTTAAGCAGGTCTGATAAGGATGATGATTTTGAACAGAGGGCCGCGTGAGATCACCATGACAAGAGTGATCTTCAGGTTGCCCAAATCTGGAAATGGCAGTCCAGTCCAGTCCAGAAATGGCGTGCGTGGTGGTGGGGGGATGATCCGTTATTCCCATAGTTTGGGGGGGGTTCGGGGGGTTGGGGTGCTCCCCTTGTCAGTGGGGAGGGGGCCGACATTTGCATTGTGACATGCCAGGAGTGGGGGCTTGTCTGCACATTGGAATCGGGGCACCCATTCAGAATGACAGCCCAACAGGATAACTGGCATGTTCGCTGCAATGCATAACTTTGTATAATCAAGCTATGGGAATACCACCTCGTCGCAGTCCCAGATTATCGGCTGGGACGAGCACTTTGACTCTGGAATGGAGAATCCTGGCCAATGTCTCCAGAAGTCATAACACGTCTTCAAAACTCAATGCAACAAGGCACATTTGGTTTCAAATTTAATATATCAAAAGGAATTGAAATGAACAGAAATGGTGATTATATAGAGATCAAATGTCTTTTGACGGATTCCTCTATTGGTCACTGCTAGAACATCATTCACACACCAAAATCCCAGGACCACAAGTCATGAAGACATCAATACCTGGACCTCAACTTGAAATAAATGCACCGGAGTGTCTTTACATTCAGCTCACTCCTATAATGCATGCCAATTATGGAACGAAGACTATTTTTGCAATACTTACTTCGCTTGGATGGAAGAGGCTGTATTACTCAAGAACAGCCGTATGCCATTCAGCCTTTTGACCCTGTTTTGCCATTCCATTAGATCAAGGCTCACCTGTACCTCAAAATTACTTACCTTGACACAGCGTCCACAGCCTTTTAGGGAAAGAATATTTTAGATTTCCACTGCTCTTTCTATGCAGTACTTCAGATGGGTTCTAACACAAAACCAAAGAGGCAAATCGGCTTCCTTTTAAATGTGTTGGGAAATCATGTACTCGTTAGAGAATGAATGAGGAAAATTAAAGAAATGAACTGGGTTTCTCCTTTCTGGCCTTCTGCCAGTCACTGGTCAGAACACCTTGCAGCATAAAACATTCCACCATAACTCTATATTGCAACTCAAACCTACAGTAGAATAACCTACTGAATTATGACTCTATGGGCAACTGTGGTACATCCTCACACTACCGCCATTCTCAGTGACAACAGCAACTTATCTTTAATAAAGCACCATTAATGTAATAAACATGCCAAGGTGCTTGAATATCACTCACTATCATTGCCCCTCCCAAACTGTATGTATGCACTGCGCAGCACCCCGGAAAGTACAGTGCACCCAATTACCAGCTTTCCCCTTTTAAAGGTACCATGCATTGAAATGAATAGGTTATGCACGTCGAAAATATTTAGGAGGAGGGACATGGCTCACAAGTCAAGCCAAGATTGTAACATGCTTTACAACCAACACTAGTTATTTCTTTCTTTTGTTTGCATCCAAATAATTGACCCAGAAAGTTGGTATTGTTTCACATTTCACGAGGCAATGGGCCAGGTTTTCACAGTCTTAGACCTTCAAAAAAAACCTGCCAGGCAGGACCTAGATGCAGAAATTCCGTCCCCATTTCTGATAGATCAAATTTTTGTTGGCAGGGGGAAGGTAATGGGATGTGACTTACACAGGAGAGAAACTTGAGCTCAGATTTGCCATTTGAACTTAGTGCTGAGTTCAAACAGACCCCATTTTGGCTGGTCTACATAAGAACAAGGAGCAGGAGTAGGCCATCTGGCCCCTCGAGCCTGCTCCGCCATTCAATGAGATCATGGCTGATCTTTTGAGGACTCGGTTCCACTTTCCGGCCCGAACACCATAACCCTTAATCCCTTTATTCTTCAAAAAACTATCTATCTTTACCTTAAAAACATTTAATGAAGGAGCCTCAACTGCTTCACTGGGCAAGGAATTCCATAGATTCACAATCCTTTGAGTGAAGAAGTTCCTCCTAAACTCAGTCCTAAATCTACTTCCCCTTATTTTGAGGCTATGCCCCCTAGTTCTGCTTTCACCCGCCAGTGGAAACAACCTGCCCGCATCTATCCTATCTATTCCCTTCATAATTTTAAATGTTTCAATAAGATTCCCCCTCATCCTTCTAAATTCCAACGAGTACAGTCCCAGTCTACTCAACCTCTCCTCGTAATCCAACCCCTTCAGCTCTGGGATTAACCTAGTGAATCTCCTCTGCACACCCTCCAGTGCCAGTATGTCCTTTCTCAAGTAAGGAGACCAAAACTGAACACAATACTCCAGGTGTGGCCTCACTAACACCTTATACAATTGCAACATAACCTCCCTAGTCTTAAACTCCATCCCTCTAGCAATGAAGGACACAATTCCATTTGCCTTCTTAATCACCTGTTGCACCTGTAAACCAACTTTCTGTGACTCATGCACTAGCACACCCAGGTCTCTCTGCACAGCGGCATGCTTTAATATTTTATCGTTTAAATAATAATCCCGTTTTCTGTTATTCCTACCAAAATGGATAACCTCACATTTGTCAACATTGTATTCCATCTACCAGACCCTAGCCCATTCACTTAACCTATCCAAATCCCTCTGCAGACTTCCAGTATCCTCTGCACGTTTCGCTTTACCACTCATCTTACGTGTCATCTGCAAACTTGGACACATTGCCCTTAGTCCCCAACTCCAAATCATCTATGTAAATTGTGAACAATTGTGGGCCCAACACGGATCCCCGAGGGACACCACTAGCTACTGATTGCCAACCAGAGAAACACCCATTAATCCCCACTCTTTGCTTTCTATTAATTAACCAATCCTCTATCCATGCTACTACTTTACCCTTAATGCCATGCATCTTTATCTTATGCAGCAACCTTTTGTGTGGCACCTTGTCAAAGGCTTTCTGGAAATCCAGATATACCACATCCATTGGCTCCCCGTTATCTACTGCACTGGTAAGGGCCTTAACTTGCAGTGTGGGAGTCACAAACTTATCTAATAGACGTAAATGCTCTTGAAGGGCAGATAAGGTCTGTTTAAGTTATTTTAACTCTCACTGACAAATTGAACAGTGAATTTGTAAAACATCCTCTGCTGGGCTGCTTTGCTTGACAGGTCATAGTGTAGTTTTTAAAAAAATGTTAGTATCTGGTCATGCAGTTCAATAGAACTATTTGTTGACATTATCAACTTACTGTGAATGCTTGGCTGGGTTCCAAAAGCTACAATTTTACATGAGAGTCTGATGGACAATTTAAAGAGATTATTAAAGGATTAGCTGTTTTTGACATGGGGGTCGGAACAGAAATATTCGTAAGACTAACACTTGAAGAAGTTTAAAGGATTGAATGGGTTTCATGAATGGGAGCTTTTTTCACTATCAAGAACGCGTGAGAGCTGAATGAGATTGTTTGAATTTCCCTCACCATTTTCACATGGTTTCCATGGTCTGTGGTTATGAGGGGTGAAAGCGGGACTACCTGTTTCTAAAATGACTGAGATACTGGCAAGTTTCTCCGTCCTGCCACACCGGTTTTCTGCTGCGGCACGCTGTTGGGATTCTCCATTTAACCGGCTGCCCCAACTTGTGGGGCAGCCCCACACCGTCGGGAAACCCACAGGCTTCCGGCAAAACAGAGAATTCCGATGGCGGAGAATTTAGTCCAAAATATCAGAAAAGCAAGGCGGATGGTCTGGCCAATGTGCCCTGGCACTGATCGTATGCCAAGTCTTCCTATAATCTGCTTCTGCTGCCAGTGGGGCTGATACGGTCTCTGCCACCCAAGAAATAAAAAATTGGTTCTAACGAAGTCCTTTAAACTGAGATGGGTCTGCCAAAACAGCAAATTTCTCAACTAAAGCTAATCACCTCAGTAAAAATCCAGATAGTCATCCTGAATATTCAGAAGCAGATATAAATAATATATAATTTTAAAGCTCATCTGATAAGACTAAAATATTAAGTTATTTGTTCTTCAAAGCTTTATATACTTAAAAAGGCAGCAATCGTTTGAACAAAAAAAATCCCACAAACCTCATCCTCTGAAGCAGATTTAGATTTATTGACCTCTTCATCTTCCTCGTCCTCTTCTTCTTCTTGACTTCCTTCTCCAATGTTTTCATCATCTCCACTTGCTTTCTGATCTTCTACACAAAACATTTTAAAAGCCAGAGAATAGGTATGTTAAAAAGGCAGTACAATGATACAAAAAAAGCTCATGTATTGTGGGTTCTTATCTTAAGGGGGTCTGAAATACAAAGTGGTGGAAATCATGGCCGCAACTTTTCATCTGTTCACACCGGTGGGATCCATCTTCGGTGCATATGACCTAGTGCCTGAAGACAGACAAAGGTTTAGAAATTTAAGGAAAGAATTTGGTCAAACATACATGGTGTTTGAAAGGCTCAAACAGAGTAATTTTGATAGGTAGATAAGGGCTTTGAAAATAGACCAAACATATGAAGCTCTCAGAGAAATTATACTATTGGAGTTTAAAAATTCAATTCCTGATGCAGTGAGAACTCATGTGGAAGAACAGAGGGTTAAAACTGCAAGATTAGCAGCAGAAATGGCAGATGATTATGAATTAGTTCATAACTCAAAACTTGGTTTCCGACATCAGTTTCAGCCTGTAAGGGATAGAAACTGGGGACATGAGAAATACTCAAGTGGTAAAGATAAAGGTGATCTGATGGGAGATAATAAGCAGAGTGTACATCAGATTAAAAAGAAATCCAGATGGGTGGAAAAGAAATGAAAAGTTTCACATGTTTTCACTGTAATAAACTAGGTAAATTCACAGTGTTGGTGGTTGAAGAAAAGAACTGGGAAGGCTGATGCGGTAAAACAGGATAAGACAGTGGGGTTTGTTAAAGTGGTAAAGGAAAGCTCAAATGAAGCGAAGGAGGTGCAAAAGTTTATACAGCCTGATCAATGGGTAATTGATAAGAAGGTGCCAGATCTCTTTACCCACTTGTGTGGGTAAAGTTTACTCATGTGAATCAGGAGGAGCAGGTAAAGAAGTCACAATTTTAAGCGATACGGGAGCTAGTCAATCTTTAATGGTAAGAGATGAGGAGTATGTAGTTTAGGAAGAATGTTGCCAGAAAAGGTGGTAATATGTGGAATTCAGGGTGAGAGGAGTAGTGTTCAATTATATAAGGTAAGGTTGGAAAGTCCAGTGAAGAATGGTGAAGTGGTATAGGAGTAATAGAGAGAGTATCTTGTCCAGGAATACAGTTTATCTTGGGTAATGATATAGCTGGATCTCAGGTGTGAGTGATGCCTACTGTGGTTGATAACCCAGTGGAAAATCAAACAACTGAAGTGAAGGACGAATATCCTGGGGTTTTTCCAGATTGTGTAGTAACCAGCCCCTCAGATTGAACTAAAGTATCTGACTTTAAAGAGAAATGCCGAGGCGTAGAGAAATGGACGGATCGTGCAAGGACCTTCTTGTTCAAAGAGACTGTCAATTTAGAAGTATTCCAGTTGGTGGAAGAAGAAAAAAAAATTGACTATATTATTATATCTGTTTGCATGTGTTGTTTTTTTGAAACGAAAAAGTATATTTACCTTGTGCATTGGTTAAAGGATAGTGAAAAGGTGAAAAATGAAACCATCTTGAAGTTGATGGTTTATTTCTTTTCTGGGGGGAGGTATCATGTGAGACTACCTTTAAGAAATGGGTGTTTATAAATGGGTGTGTATATAAATATCTGTAGTGGGAGTACCTTTAAGAAATGAGTGTTTATTACTGCAGTGATGTCAGAGCGTGGGTGGAGCTGGGCTGTCTGTCAGCTTTTTACTTTTGTTTCAGGCTGTTTGCTGCAGGGTGTGTTTTAGTTTTGTTTTCAGTGTTGGAGCTGAAGCCAGACCAAGCAGATGTACTGCTGTTCTCTCTGCCATCAAAAGACTATCTCTTGGTCATTTGGTGAATTCAGAATTATAAATGTTCTCAGTAGTGAATGTAAACCTAATGTGCTTCTGTTAAAAGGTGTTTCTTTTGTCTTCAGGATGTTGTTTGGGAAGTTATTAAGCATTACTTAGTGTTGTGTTCTTTGGGGGTTGTATTTGAATTAATGGTTACTAAGATGTACACTGTATGTTTTAAAAAGGTTAAGTTGAGTTCATAGAATAAATATTGTTTTGCTTTAAAAAATACTTTTCCATTTCTGCTGTACCACACCTGTAGAGGACTGTGTGCTCCCATACCACAATCTATTAAAAGTTGTGGGTCAGGTGAACTCCATGATACACTCTGGGGTTCTCTAAACCCTGACCCATAAGAATAGGAAGGATGTGGATGCTTTGGAGAGGGTGCAGAGAAGATTTACCAGGATGCTGTCTGGACTGGAGGGCATGGCTTATGAAGAAAGTGTGAGAGAGGTAGGGCATTTCTCACTGGAGCGAAGAAGGAAGAGAGGTGACTTGATAGAAGTGTACAATGTGATGAGAGGCATGGATAGAGTGGATAGCCAGAGACTTTTCCCCAGGGCAGAAATGGCTGTCATGAGGGGATGTAATTCTAAGGTGATTGGAGGAAAGTATTGGGGAGATGTTGGCCGTAGGTTCTTTACACAAAGAGTGGTGGGTGCGTGGAATGCACTGCCCGTGGAGGTGGTGGAGTCAGAGGCATTAGGGAAATTTAGAATACCCAATTCATTTTTTCCAATTAAGGGGCAATTTAGAGTGGCCAATCCACCTACCCTGCACATTTTTGGGTTGTGGGGGCAAAACCCACGCAAACACGGGGGGAATGTGCAAACTCCACACGGACAGTGACCCAGAGGCGGGATCGAACCTGGGATCTCGGCGCCGTGAGGCAACAGGGCTAACCCACTGCGCCACCGTGCTGCCGCATTAGGGACATTTAATCGACTCTTGGACAGGCACATGGACAGCAGTAAATTGAAGGGGTGTTGGTTAGATTGATCTTAGATTAGGATAAATGGTCGGCACAACATCGAGGGTTGAAGGGCCTGTACTGTGCTGCACTGTTCTATACCTTCAAGATGTGGTAAATTGGTGTCAAGTCAACCAAAATTATGCTAAGCATAGGTATCATGAGATGTGGAGCAAAGGTGGAGAATGGAGTTAAGGTGCCATAATCAGTTATGATCCAAGTGATGGAACGGGACTGAGGGACATAATAATAATAATCCTTATTGTCACAAGTTGTCTTACATTAACACGGCAATGAAGTTACTGTGAAAAGCTCCTCGTCGTCACCTTCGGGCACCTGTTCGGGTACATGGAGGGGGAATTCAGAATGTCCAAATTACCTAACAGCATGTCTTTTGGAACTTGTGGGAGAAAACCGGAGCACCCGGAGGAAACAAACACAGACACAGGGAGAAGATGCAGACACCGCACAGACAGCGACCCAAGCCGGGAATTGAACCTGGGACCCTGGAGCTCTGAAGCAACAGTGCTACCCACTGTGCTACCGTGCCATCCACATGGGCTACTCCTCTAACAAAGCCACAAATGATAAAAAAAAGTCACAAAAAAATTATAAAGAAAAGACGAAGTGCTATGGCCGAAGTGTTTCTCCCCCCAAAATACTCAGCCATTAGTCTTGCAGAATGAATGGGATACTAGTATATAAACACTTCATGTGTTTGTCTGAAATTCCTCTATCAGAAGACACTTTAAAAAGTTTACAATAATTACATTAACATCCTCACTAAAACAACCATGAAGAAGCATTTCTGCTGAGCATATTAAACATTTTTATTCAGAGCCTTTTTGTTTTGCTCTGCTACAACTGATGTCCAGGACTGTTTTACAATACCTCGACAGTTAATGGAGGCAGATCAAGATGTCAAGCTGACAAATTCAAAAAAGAAATCAAATAACTGCTTCTTCACAAACAAAAACTGAAACATGCTAGTTTTTGAACTTAGAAACTAATCAAATGCTTCTTTCTTGTTCTGTGCTGACTGAAAGAACTACTCGCCTAGTTCCACTCCCCTGTTTTTTCCCTACGGCCTTGCAATTTTTTGCTTCTGATTATTATCAAATGTTCATTTTTTTTCAGATCTCAATTGAATCTGCCTGCAGCACACGCTTGGGCAGAGCATTTTCACCAAGTGAGATGAGAGTGAGTTCCCTTGACATTAAGGAATTCGATGGGAAATTATTCCTTCATACAGCATAAAAACAGAAGACAAATCCAATATGCTGTTCTTCTACCTTTTGTAAGGTTACATTGTTTCTTCTCATCCATCACGTCCTCCTGCTCTTCATCCTCCTGATCCTGTTCTCCTCTGACATCAGGCTGCATGGCGTCAGTCTTCTTATACTCAGCTGCCTCGTCAGGTTTCTAAAAAGAGTTGTATAATTTATGCTACAGTTTAATATTTCTTCCATTAAGGTCAAACTCAAAAAGTCATGTATTTCTTTGAGAAGTCCAGTTCAAAGTAATCTTTAAAATTCCCCCTCTCCTCCCTTTGCTTCCTCTCTCCCTCTGTCTTCCCTCCCACTTTAGGGTTTGCAACTGTGGTTGGATATATTCCTCAAGACTTCAGCACAAGATTTCTTGCCTCCAGCCAACTTAGAAAACCTCCTTTCTGCTCATCACCAATACTTAAAGAAACAGTAAATTTAAGTATTCAAAGAAAAATAAAAAAAAACAATTATTACTTCTTTGAGTCTTGTAAAATCCTGGAAGGTTGTCAATCCTCATGTCTCTTTATAGACCAAACTGATCAAAGATTCCCTGTAGACTAATAAAGTAAATAAAAATCTCAAAACCTGGCAGCATTCTTCCTCCCATAGCCTACTTTCCACTTGAAAAGTTGTAATTCCACACTTAGCAGGCACATTTTAGTATCTGCCCAAGTGGGCACAGGCAAGTGGTGGTAAGTTGTGAGACCAACATTGCAAGAGACTTATGCAAATTTCCAGCAGGGCTTTCTGAGTAACAAAATTGACAGTGGAAATGTTGCCCAAGGGGCGGGATACTCCCAACAGGAGTCTAAGTGCCGACGTCCTGGAGTGTTTTACTCCGCCATCAGTGACCAGGAGTGAACGGTGCCGGCGGGACTCTGTCATGTCGGAGCGGCCGCTCGGCCCATCCGGGACAGAGAATCGGCAGCCCCACCGATCCCAGTGGCCGGTGCCGCGCCAAACGCGCCGGCGCAGATACTCCGCACCTCGGAAAATCGCGCTCCGGCGTCGGGGCATCATGGCTCGGTTGCTCCGATTCTCTGGGCCGGCGCGGGGCTCGGAGAATCGCCCCCTATAAACCCAAGGCGAAGGGTTGCTGAGACCAGGGGGCTCCTCACCGGAGCAAAACTAGCTAAATCAGCATTATGCAGTGATCAAACAAGGGACTGTCCTTCTATGAAGTTTAATTACTCACTGTCTGAAATCGGGGGGGGGGGGGGGGGGGGGGGGGGGAGAGTCTCCAGTATTGGGCCCAAGAGTTTGCGCTGTTGTGAACGCCGTCGTGAACCGGGCCCGGTTATGTCTGATTCTGGCCGCTCCAGCCTCGGCGCCGCGCCAACCTGCACATGCGCAGGGGACTTCTTTTGCACACCGGCCTTGACCAACATGGTGTCGGTGTTCAGGGACCAGCCGCGCCAGGAAGTAGGCCGGGGGCAGGGCGGCCCGCCAATTGGTGGGCCCCGATAGCGGGCCGCATCCCATCGGAGGCCCCCCCTGGTGAAGGAGCCCTTCTCCCCCACCACAGGCCACCCCCCCGACTGTTCCGCCGGCAGCGACCAGGGATGAATGGCGCTGGCGGGACTCTGTTTTGTCGGAGCGGCCGCTCGGCCTGGAGAATCGGTGGCCCCGCTGATTCCAGCGTCCCGCGCCAGCGCAGATGTCGCCGATTCTCCGCACCTCGGAGAATCGAGCGCCGCCGTCGGGGCATCGTGGCGTGGTTGCGCCGATTCTCCGTCCCAGCGCAGGGCTCAAGAGAATCGCCCCTCCAGACCTTTTCTTGAAAGCAACTACAAAAGCTTTCAAGCTTTTTCTTACCTTGCTTGGCCAGCAGAACAGCACAATTAGCCCTAAAGGTAAAACAGCTGTCAGGATGTAAATAATCCAGAGCCAAGGACGCTCTTCTGCTGCAGTTGTCAACTGACCCAAAACACCAGGCTGAAAAGGAAAAAATATGAACCTCCTGAGTCAGATCAAACAATTATCTTTATTTAACACACTAGTTTGCTCTGGAAATTTCAGGATCACCGTGGGCAAACTACACCACCATAGTTGCATCAGTGATCCTATAAGGTCAATTAAGCTTAGGTCTAAAACTCATTTTTAAACTGACTTATTTTATCAATGGAATGCTCTTTAAAAATAAACTAACCTCCGAAATGGATGGTGGGTGATAGAAGAAACAGAAAAAAATTAAAAATGTTAGATTAAACAGCGGGAGAAAGGAAAAGTAGTAAAATAAAAAAATCATAAACATTGTTTAATTAAAATGCAAGCGTATCTTCTTAGTTTTATAGATTTTTAACAACAAATTTAGAGTACCCAGTTATTTTGTTTCCAGTTAATGGGAATATAGCGTGGTCAATCCAACTATCCTGCACATCTTTGGGTTATAGGGGTGAGTCCCATGCACACACGGGGAGAATGTGCAAACTCCACACGGACAATGACCTGGGACCAGGATCGAACCCGGGTCCTCAGCATTGAGGCAGCAGCGCTAAACATGAGGTCACCGTGCAGCCCATTATAGTTACTAGAGTAATCAAACTACCCTTGATTAACGTAACTTTAACACCAGGCTCTTGTTTTCAAATTCATACGATGGGACACAAAAGTAAATAATAGATAAATAAACCAGTCAATTCAGACAGGAATTTCCCCAGAACCATCAGCAATCACAAAAGTTAAAAAATGTGATGCATATAAAACAAAAACAGAAAAAAACCATTAAATGCAATTAAGCAAAGGGGGGGGGGGGTTCCCGGAAAAGCAATCAACAAGCTCATAAATTAATACCCTGTACAAGAATACTGTAACCAATAAAACTCCAAAAATAAAATATTTAAATGTTAATTATATTTTGAAAAATATGCTATATTAGTCAAATATTGATTCCATATGTTTAAATATATGAAAACTGAGACGAATCATTTGAGCTGTATTTTTAAATGAGATGGATGATTAATGTGATTGTGAATTCCTGACCAGAAATATCTACTTGTAGTGGAAATGTGCACTTGTAGTGGAAATGTGGTTATCAAGCAAACTAAAGCATACAGATCACAACTAACAACGAAAATTTGTTTAAAATGAACCAAAATTCACAGTATGAAGTTTTTATTTTTTAAATGTGAGGAAAAAAAAGCTTTTTCTCTGGCTTTTCAAAAATAAAAGCAAAATATTCTGGATGCTGGAAGTCTGAATTAAAAACAGAAAATGCTGGGAAAATCTTAGTTGGTCAGAGTTAACTTTTCAGGTTGAAAACCTTTCATTGTAATTTAAATGTTTTTCCCACACACAGGCTTCTTTAAAAAGTTTACCATATTTTCAGGTGAGGTGACAATCCACTGATGTCAGTTAGACTTCAAAAAAATATTTACTTCATTGATGGTTCCAATTTCTTTGGGAGCTTTACATTTTGTATTGGTTAAGATTCTTTTGTGTTCTCTGTTAACCACCAAATGAGCTGGTGCATATTTACAAAGAGTATCAAACCACCCATATAAGTCACAGAAATGGACCAAAAAAATTAAAAATTCCTGCATCAACTAATTTTAAGTGTTACTGCCTAACTGCTAGTGCAAATCTAGTTCACAACAGTGTGCTTACTGCCTGACTGAAATTTTACAGGGTCAGATCATTTGTGTACTTTTCCGTGACTCTCGGCAGAGAACTAGACTAACGGAATATCAAAAATCTGACTAGTAGCTCAAATTTAAAAGGGAGGTGCACAATAAAGCCTAATGGGTACAAATGTTACTTCACATTTTGCAAAACTTTTGAGTGCATTTTAAAGGTTTGTCAGCTTTTGCCAAGGACCAATTTGTGCTAGAAAAGATGCAGCATTTAAAATTTAGCGCAAATGCTCAAAATTGGGTTCTTTTAAAGAACAAATCCTGTGCATGAAAGCACCCAATATGTATTTGATGTTTAGCAAAATGGAACTGTGGTTGTAAAAATTATCTGTGAGGAGGATTGCCCTGTTTGGTACTCGAGAACAACCTATCCAAAAGTCAGCAGTGCATAATTTCTGGCAGCATGGAGGCACAATTTTTAAAAAATTAATTTACAGGATGTGGGTGTCGCTGGTTCGGCCAGTTCCCCATCCCTTCATCATAATAGTCATTAACCTCTCTCCTGAAATGGAGAATGAAATCTGTGACACAGGTTTTGGAAAGCTGCAGTTGTACACCAAATGGGAGAGAAATTAAAAACTTAATTATTTTACAATAAATGCACTTCACAATAACACAATTTCTAACATATTACACACCTCATTTGCAATAGCCACTATCTTCTTCAGCTTCCAACCATCTGCTGCCCACTGGTCAGACACTTCCTTCTCACCACAGATGATAAAGTTATCAAACAAGATGTCAGAAGTCATGGACCACAGCTCCAGACCAAGAGCAATGATTGGAGTCATCTTGTAAGGTTGCAAATCCTCAAAATAATTAGGATTTAGGATTTTCCTTGGATTCCATACACCCTGCATTAAAAAAAACCAAAATAAAAGCTATCCAAATTGTTATTTTTTCACATTTATCTCATGGTGTTACCAGTCTGTCTCCCTTCACCTTATTCTTCAGAATAGTGAAACTTACTATTTCTGCAGATGCTAAGAATGGAAGGAAGGAGACCAGTCTTTATGTGTGCCAGGTTGGATTCCACACCTAAAGTAGGATACTATTTAAAACAAACAGCTTTTCAACTGGGAAACTCTTCCGAGAAATCACTGCCCTCTTCTTTCATACTGTTTATATTCCTGCTATATGTAATAATGGTTTTGGCTTCTTCCCACACTAATATATTGATCTCACCTTTAAGCTACATTTATTGAAAGATAGTTAATTAGTAAGGGAATCATAGGTTATGGGGATAAGGCGGGAAAGTGGAGTTGAGTATTATCACATCTGATCAGTTATGATGTCATTGAATGGCAGAGCAGACTCGATGGACTGAATGACCTACTTCTGTTCTTATATCTTATTCAAAGAATTCTACATGTCCTTTTACAAACTGCCTTCCAGCAATTAAACAGTGGCCTCATTATTGAGAGGAGTGCGATAGTCTTCACCGACCCTCTGAAAGAGCCCTTCATCCCTACCCTATCCCCATAACGCAGTAACCCCACCTAATCTTTTGGACACTAGGGTAAATTTAGCATGCCAATCCCCCTAACCTGCACAACTTTGGACTGTTGGAGGAAACCGGAGTAACTGGAAGAAACCCACGCAGACACGTGGAGAACATACAAACTCCACACAGACAGTGACACAGGCTGGAATTGAACCCGGGTCCCTGGGGCTGTGAGGCAGCAGTGCTAATCACTGTACCATCTAATCACCAAGCCATCCTTGGTGTGTGGTAGAGTAAAGAAGCACGTGAGTCTGATGGTGAGTGGTGCATTGGGACAGGTCAGGGATGTGTTGGTTTGGCCATTTTGGTTAAATAAAGTCTGGCTGTGGGTTGGAAATTGGAATTTGTCCGTAGCTGGAGAACTGTGGAAACGCTCTCTAGCAATCATTGAAAGGATTTGAGGGAAATCACAGTTAGATCAGGGAGGCTCAGATTGCTCAAGAACCTTGGAAGGAACACTTTGTCCAAGTGAAGAAAGTTTTTAAAACTTACTGTGGCTAGTTGCCTCCTCCTACCATATGTCGCTGACGGGCAGCAGTTAATGCTGTATTCATGTTAGAATTACATTGTGGTGCTGGGGAGGCCTTTCGGTAAGCCCATGCTGCTTTCAGCAGGAGCCTCATCAAAGACTTGAATTGCTACCTTCAATATTAGTGTTCTAGAAGTTGGCAGATAGAAGGCAAGATTTCAACGTTTCATCCTCTCACCCAGCCCTTTGCTGTCCATGGTGGGGAGAAGGTGTGGGTAAAATGGAGGCCTACTAAATCTCTAGGACCAAAATATTGAAGAGATGAGAAATTTTCAAACTACAGTTTCTCCAAGTGTAATGTTGATGCTTTGCAGGGATCTTGCCAGCATTAAAAAAAAATTGTTAATGTAAATGTTGAGGATCTCCGTAATCAATTTCTTAAAGGATTAAAAACAAGTGACTGGGGGAGCTAAAGGGCTTTAAAACTCAATCCCATCCCCCCTTATACTCAGTAGATACAAAATGCCAAATTATGTGAAACAGCCTTCTAGGAGTACTTTCACTGATTTTTGAGAGGACTAGAAGTCAAATACCTGGTCTGATCCCAAGAGGCTGAATTACTTTGTACCAATACACAAATAATCTGTTTTGCATTGACACAAAAGTACTCTACAACTACAGCCTTGGATACGTGGTTATGATGCATTATACTGAAATGGGTGAAGTTTGGGAGAAGAGTCACAACAACACCATAAACAAAATTCACTTCCATAGAATCAATAGATGGCTCTTCAAGAACATGAATTAAAGTTAGGCAACATTAAAATAAGTCTAACCTAGCACTGCTCCCTCGGAAACTATGAAAGTAGAAAACAATATATAAACCTGCATATCTGTGAGCTTAAAACCATTGGAAACCATTGGATCCATCATCTCAAAGTGAGAGCTTGCTTTTATATTGGAGCTATACATTCTGAATTAAAGTAAAGTAAATAAAATACATGTTTGAGAAGGAAAAAGAATATTTATCCTATTCCCGTTTAGATTTTGTACTCTGAATGATTTCCAGATGGTGCTAAAGCATTCCATAGGAAGGGCAGCACGGTGGCCTAGTGGTTAGCACAACCGCCTCACGGCGCAGGTTCGATCCCGGCTCTGGGTCACTGTCCGTGTGGAGTTTGCACGTTCTCCCCGTGTCTGCGTGGGTTTCGCCCCCACAACCCAAAAATGTGCAGAGTAGGTGGATTGGCCACGCTAAATTGCCCCTTAATTGGAAAAAATAATTGGCTAATCTAAATTTAAAAAAAAAGAAAAAAAAAGCATTCCATAGGAATGAGAGGATCACATATTAGGATGCAGCTATCCTGCCAACCATCCAAGTATATATATCCAACATCCTAATTCATTACAAACTTAATTCTGGTTTTCATCACTTCTTCTATGCTACTGTGTCCATACAAATGGGTGCCCAGCTACATTAGGAGCTTTGATACTCGGGTTTCATAATTACAAATAACAATCTTAAGATTTTGTTGAGTACCTGGTAGTTGGGATTATCAATCATAGATGGTTTCCATTTTCCTTTGTAGTTAGGGTTGTTCATCATAGGTGGTTCCCAAACTCCACACCCAGGAGCAGTTTCACACTTTGGATTAGGAATCTGGGGAGCTTCCCACTCACCATCCATTTCTTCATCCCTGAAAAGGAAATTACATTTGGAATACATTTCCTATATACAGAATACTGCTATATACATGTTATTTATCCAATTTCAAGAAAAACAAGATTGAATAAAAACTTACAGGTCGATGCATTAAAAGTCATATATGAAAACATAACGAGAGGACTGCAATGTTTGGGTGATACTTTTCTGCCATTTCCTTCTCATTGGAAAGAGGATCACCCTACACTCCAGTAAGAAGTTTACAACACCAGGTTAAAGTCCAACAGGTTTGTTTCAAACACACGCTTTCGGAGCACTCCTCCTTCCCCATTCACCTGAGGAAGGAGCAGTGCTCCGAAAGCTCATGTTTGAAACAAACCTGATGGACCTTAAACTGGTGTTGTAAGACTTCTTACTGTGCTCACCCCAGTCCAACGCCGGCATCTCCACATCAAACCTACACTACAGTATCCTATTCTTGGATTTTAGAGACAGCAGAAAATTAGTTCACTTAGTCATTTTCTTTGAAAAAAATACATTTTTCCCTGATATTACTGTACAATGGCAGTACTCAATTATTATTATGCACTCTTTTTAATGTCTGAAAATGGTATCAGCAGAAAACACCTGCTGGATAAAGTATTTGCCCAAAAACAGACAGGGCATCATGTACTTCTAATCCCAGTCAACCATATTTAATTGACAGTCGACTATATTTAACTGCCATTCATCTCTGCAGCATGCATGCTTATTCATCGGCAAAATCTTCCCGTCTCTGGATCATTGGAGACCAGATGCAAGATTGTAGATCAAAGCCCTGCCATGCCTACTTCTGTGGTAATTGCCTGGGATATTTAAACTTAGGATGGGCAACTGTTCTCTGCTCCCTGGGACCCTCTGTAAATGTCTCCAATGAGAGTTAGTTGGAGACTTTGGACAATTTATGTAGTATTTAGGTGAATAGTTACCTAGGAAATGTTATAGATAGTAAAAAACTAGTCTAAATCCTAGCTAAGTATACAATTGACCCTTCATCACCTCCCCAACTCAACTATGCCCCCGATCCCATGACTACCCCACTGACCACCCAATTAATCCTCTTAAACCACCAACCAGTCCACCCGATTGAAACAACACCCTGACCACACCTTCACCAAGCCGACCACCCCAACCTAACTACCCACTCACTGACATTAAGACTGGACCTTTAAATTTACCATATGCCACTGACTCGACTGCACTTGAGCATTCCTGTGCGCTTTTGAGAAAGCCGGGGTTGGAAGATCCCAGATGAAATGCGCAGGAGCATAGAGTCAAGTGAATTTGAGCACAGTGGCAATCCACCATCATTGTTGCTGCTTGGAAGATCAAGACCATTCTGTTTAAAATCAAGATTTCTTCCATATTTTCCATAGTAGCTCCTCTCAATCACTTTTCAATAAATTGTATACAGAAAGTTCAACTCATATTCACAAATTCACTACATTAGCAATAAACTAGATATTTTAAACAAACAAAACATGGGAATGGAAGGATCCCAACTTTGTTTAAAAGGGAAAATTGAGGTTATCTACTTTGGTAGGAGGAACATATGTGCGGTGCATTTGTTAAGTGGTACGAGATTAGAAAGTGTAGATGTACAAAAGGACCTGGGTGTACCGAAGGCTAACATGCAGATTCAGCAAACAATTAGGAAGTCTAATAATATGTTGGCCTTTATCGCAAGAGTGTTTGAGTACAGTAGTGAAGTCTTATTTCAACTGTATAGAACCTTGAGTGGACTGCACAAGGAGTAGTGTGTGCAGCTTTGGTTCCCCTACATTAGTCAGGATATTATTGCCATAGAAGGAATGCAAAGGTTCACCAGACTTATTACAGGGATGACAGGACTGTCCCCTGAAGAGAGATTGGGGAAACTGGGTCTGAATCCTCTAGAATTTCGAAGAATGAGCTGTGATCTCATTGAAACCAAAGGGACAGATAGGGTAGATGCAAATAAAATGCTTCCCCTGGTTGGAGAGCCCAGAACCAGGGGACCCAATTTAAAAGTAAGGGAGCAACTACTTAGAACCAAAATAAGGAGAATTTATTTTACTCAAAAGTTGCAAATTTTTGGATTTCTCTATACCAGAGGGCAGTGGAAGCTCAGGCATTGAATGTATTCAAGGTAGAGATGGACACATTTCTAAATACCAATAACGTGAACGGATATGAGGACAGTGTGGGGAAAAAGGCACTGAAGGATGATCAGCCATGATCATATTTAATGTAGTTGGTTCGATGGGCTGAATGCTCTTATGTTCCTAAAAGAAAAAACACCCAAATCTTGGGAAAACATAGTAGGCTCATAATTTGTAGAGGACATATACTTAATTAATAATGCAAACAAAATTTAAAAAGTTACCAATCCTCTGGTTTCTCTGCACTGGGATCGGGAACATACTCTGCTTCATCATTAAGCCATCCCTCTGGTTTAACAGCATCTGGATCAATTATCTTTGCTGGAGCGTTTTCATCCCTGAAAGAAGATCCTTTAGTTTGTAGTTGTAACTGTAGAAGTATTCAAAATTATGAAATATATAATACAAGTCCGCATCGGTAAAATGCAGAAAACATGTGTGACACCCATATATACCAAACTAAACATATCAAAGTAAACATTAAATTAAACATTACAGAAGAGTCCCTCATGATGTTACTCACCAGTCTTCAGGTTTCTGTGCATCAGGGTCAGGGATCTTTGGTCTTTCATCCCAATCTTCAGGCTTACTGTCATTAGGATCATCTATTTCTTTAGGTGGATTAATAGGTGGAGTCATATCCGACAGCAAATTCCCTTTACTAACAACAGTTTGATCAATCAGCATCTCAAAACTATTATCTGGATTCAGCACTGACAGAAAGTAAAAAAAAACGGTTTTAATTCAAGAGAGATGGTAACTGCGGCACATTCAACAAATGATTATATAATACTCAATGCACATTGTTCTCCAAAGCTGCAGTCAACATTTCAGAATCATATGCAAAAAATATACTTCAGGAATACGTTACAGATAGGGACACCATTTTATGTATTATTTCTGATATTGTATGGTACAGCTTTCAAGGTAAAAATATTCAAAGCCCGCCCGCTGCCGTATTGCTGTGCTGTTCTATGTTTTATATGCTCTCCGGCGCTGGTTTTCGGGCAGGGCTGGGGATCACGCCATGCCGGTTGGGGGCAGTTGGCAGCGACCCCCCCCCCAGACAATTCTCCGGGCCGAGCGGCTGTCGGTTTCTGGCCAGTCCCGCCGACGTGAATTACACGGCGGGACCTGGCTGGTAGGCCGGCTGGTGTGGTCCTGAGGGGGGGGGATCCGGCCACATGGCCTGGCCCGCGATTGGGGCCCACAGATCTGCGGGCGGGCCTGTGCCGTGGGGGCACTTCTTCCTTCTGCGCCGGCCACTGAATGGCTCCGTCATGGCCGGCGCGGAGAAGACACCCACCCTGCGCACGTGCTGGAATACGCTGGCCGGTCTGCGCATGCGCGGAGCCACGCCAGCGGTTCTGCGCATGTGCTAACTCGCACCGGCCCTACGCCGCCAGCTAGCGCGGTGCCAACCCCTCTGGCGCTGGCCTAGCCCCTGGGAGTGCGGAGGATTCCGCAACTTCCGGTTGGCTCGCGCCAGAGTGGTGCACGCCGTTTTTTTACGCTGGCGTCGGGATTTGGGATAATACCACCCACTGTCTGTGTGGAGTTTGCACTTTCTCCCCATGTTTGTGTGGGTTTTGCCCCACAACCCAAAAACGTGTAGGGTAGGTGGATTGGCCATGCTAAATTGCCCCTTAATTGGAAAAAATGAATTGGGTACCCTCAACTTATTTTAAAATAAGAATGTACATCCAAAAGGTAGATAATCGGTGCAATTCAGCGAGCCCATTGCGCCCAGTGCGGAGTCAGCACATACACATGCTCCAATTGGGCTCCGTGTCAGGTCAACCGCAAGTGACCAGACGTGCTCTGCCAGATCCAAATATTTAAGTGAGCCTAATTTCTCATTCAAATACCCGAATGCCGGATTCACCCTGCAGCACCTGCGAGACCACCCAGGCCGCTGTTTAGGACTGGTCCACACAAATGTGGACCAAGTGGAATGGCACCTAGTGGGGGAGGGAGTCTTCTCCTAGGTCACTGGAGACCCACACATGGTCGGGAACAAGAGGATGGTACCGTGGCACTTCCAGGGTGCCGAAGTGTCAGGTTGGCACTGCCAGGGGTGGGGCGCAAGAGAGAGGAGTGGAAAAATCAGGGCTGCTGGGCAAAATGGCACCCCGATCTACCGAGATCTACTTGCCAGCAGGAAATCCCTCTAAATGCAGGGAGAAACTCCCCAAGGCCAACAAAAATCGCAAATGCTGTTGGATAGCGGGATGTTTCTTGCCACTGCAGCCTAGAAGCACTCCACTAAACGCGCTGTACAGTGGATTTTAACATCAGTCTGCTGAACCACTCCCTATGATTCGATCAGCCTGCAGAGCAAGCACGGTAGCATAGTGCTTAGCACTGTGGCTTCACAGCGCCAGGGTCCCAGGTTCTATTCCCTGCTAGGTCACTGTCTGTGCGGCATCTGCACACTCTCCCCATTTCTGCGTGGGTTTCCTCTGGGTGCTCCGGTTTCCTCCCAGTCCAAAGACGTGCAGGTTAGGTGGATTGGCCATGATAAATTGCCCTTAGTGTCAGTTGGGAGGGGTTATTGGGTTAAGGGGATAGGGTTGAAGTGAGGGCGTAAGTGGGTCGGTGCAGACTTGATGGGCCGAAAAGCCTCCTTTTGCACTGTATGATCTATGTTCTATTTTTTGTTATTGTAATTATGCACATGTAGAACATGCTAAATTCATTGGAACATGGTCCACACAGGTTGCATCAGAAGGTACATCACAGTAACATTTTTTAAAATATCACCCAGCATGTGGATTTCAACTGGAATATGAAGAAGTTTCATAAATGGAGGAAGATCTAATTGGTATGGCGTGCACAATGCATGGATTATGACTTTGTCACATGTAGAAAATCAACAAATCTTCTACCCCACCCCCCCAAAATAAGATTTCTATTGTGTTTTTGTCATTAAGCGTTCTTAATTTTGACACAATTACAACACGATACACATTGAAATACACAGCTACAAATGACGAAAGGAGAATAATTTGCTGAAGCAAGAAACTAACAAAATGTCAAATTTCAGCAACTCAGATGAAAAGGTCAGCTATTCATTATTCTGGATGATTGTTTATTCAAATACATTTAGCACATGTAAATTTGTGGAGGGATCGACAATTATTGTTAAGAGTCATTCTGAATCTATTAAAACAACAGATGCTCTCCATAACGCATCATTTATATGCTTCAAGCAATAAACCAATAGTTAAGTTTCATTCAAATTTGATTTTCTCCTAAACTCACATTTGGATGCACACCTGACTATTCAATTTTTAAATGATCAGAATTTAAAATGCACTACTTTTTGAACATGATCAGACAAGATAGGGAAAAATCATCAAGAAAATATTTAGATAATCAGTGCAAGTCAGCAAAGCTGCACGTAGTACCTAGAGTATACAAATGTGTGGTCTTGTCTGTGTAAAACTTCTTTAGATCTACATCAGGGCGTTTGGCATGCTTTTCCTCATAGTCCCCAGTTACAGGATTCTGGTGTCTGAAAATGAAGTGCAGTTTGTAGTCTTCACCACATTTGTCTGGACCAAACATGATCGAGTAAGGGGTCTTGTCAAATAATTTTTCCTGGAGAAGAACAATTGATATATATGTTATAAACAGTAACTAGTAATATTGCAGCCCTGTCTTCATGTTGGTTCAGGGCATCAACTGCATTAGGGATGACCCATATATTACAAAAGCCCAGTCAACCTCAGAAAATTTTAGCATTGTGCAAGCGGGGGCAGGACCCCCAAGGCTCAACAGGGCTCAGTGTTTTATGCATGCGTGGACCCGGAGCCAGCTACACTTGCATTGCAAGTCAGGGGAACAGGGTCTTACGGGTGGAGATTTAAACACTGCAAGTTAGGCCATTGTTGAGACCCCCAAGTTGGAGTGATATTTGGACAGAATTTCACAGTGAGATCATCGAAAGTGAAGTCTAGAATCCCTTGAGAAAGAGACAGAGTTTCAACGAGATTAAATGACTCAGTGTTTACGGACATCGAAGTGGAGGTGTTAAGAAATCTGTGGAATCTATGTTGGTCACATCGGCCATTTATTGTGCATTGTGGTGTGTGCAACAACTGTTTACCCGTTCACATGTACCTCATACTCTAACATATGCCGTAAATTGTTATATCTTTCTGACCTTGTGAAGGTCAGCACTGGCAGCACAAGTAGATAGCACTGTGGCTTCATAGCGCCAGAGTCCCTGGTTCAATTCCCTGCTGGGTCACTGTCTGTGCGGAGTCTGCACGTTCGCCCTTTGCGTGGATTTACTTCAGGTGGTCCGGTTTCTTCCCACAGTCCAAAGACATGCAGGTTAGGTGGATTGGCCATGATAAATTGCCCTTAGTGACCAAAAAGGTTAGGAGGGGCTATTCAGTTAGGGGGATAGGGTGGAAGTGAGGGCTTAAGTGAGTTGGTACCGACTTCTGCACTGTATGTTCTATGTTTGTACAGTAAAGTTTATTTTATGTTTGTTTAAAAGCAGTAGAATCTTGTAGTTTTATTTCCTTAGCAAGTGTCTTGAATTTCAAACGTCGTCTACTTTAAACAAAACGTTACTGGTCCCTAACCAGATCATACCAAGAACTTAGGAGTCTGTTAGTAAATCAGGAACAATTTTGAAATGTGAAGGTATAAGTTCAATATTATTGTTGTTTCTTTGCAGACTAACCAAACTAACAACCCAAGACATTAACTGGCTGCTTTTCTTCCTCCTCCATGCCGGTGTTGCAATGATGGACATCCATTGGATTGGTGTCTGATTATGCTCGGCCAATAACTGCAGTGGTTTGCTGTTGCCTTCTGCAATGTGACTGACCAGGAACTCTCCTGCTACACCAGCTGCCATCAGGCATGCTGGAAGGATTTACAGACTGTTATTTATGAATGCATTTTCCATGGCCATCAAGTCCTGAAGGAAGATCTGAACCCAGAGCTTCTGGCCCAGAGGTAGGGATGCTACCACTGCACCACAAGACCTCCATGTTATTTTTCCACAGTTGGTAAATATTAGACACAGAATATATGATATTACTAGAATCAAGATATTCATACATTATAAATACCTTTGGCCTTGTTCAAAGGCCAAAACAAATCATTCATCGGAGTGCAAAAACGACAGCTCTAATGCAGAAATAGTGATCAAAGTAGAGATTTTGTTTTGCCAAGTAAAAATATCAGTATGATTGGTTCCAAAGGATGAGGCGAAATAAAAGGACAACTGCAGGCAGCCTAGATTAAGAGAGTCATATAACCAGATTCTATGATGAAACATTAGACACCATTTGTAAAGAGAATTTACAGAATTGACTAATGGTTGCTTGTGTTGAATCTGATTACAAACTGAGGTGCTTGGAAATAGGGTCAGAATTTGTTGAAAAAAAAAAGATAGTGGCACTTGAAAGGTGCACATTAGTGTATAA
Organism: Scyliorhinus canicula; assembly: GCF_902713615.1. Lineage (NCBI taxonomy): Eukaryota > Metazoa > Chordata > Chondrichthyes > Carcharhiniformes > Scyliorhinidae > Scyliorhinus > Scyliorhinus canicula. Next base: position 241,318,651 of record NC_052148.1, on the reverse strand, counting down.
ATTAGTCAGCAACTTTGGAGAGGAAAAGCTACATTTACACTTTTGGTTGTTGAATGATTCGCTACACTGCCGTCAGCTATGCAAAAACAGCAGGCTGGATTCTTCGGCCACGCCCACCAGATGATCACCACGGACGGGATGGGAATCTCGGGGGGGAATTTCCTGTCGCCGGTCAGGCACGGCTAAAGAATCCTGCCCAGCATCTCGCTCATCAAGCCCTTTTAAGTTTTATAGAATTGCTGTATTTGCACATTGAACAAACCCAAGTAAGTTAAGCCTAGTAATTAATAAGTTTTATCATGATATTTTATTAAATTTTTAACACTTCAAATATACAACACAACAAAGTAAAACAACCAAATATAAACCCCACCATTCCCATCCTGCAACACGCCAATAACTCGAAGCAACCCCCCCCCCCCCAGCAACTGGCAGTAACCAGCTCTTTAAATTATAACGTAAACAGACCCCATCTCTTGTGGAACCCCTCACTCACACCCCTCAAAATAGACTTAACCTTCTCCAAGTACAGGAACTCCAACAGAGACTCATCGCCACTCCAACAGGATCCACCTGAGGTAAATCAGCGATGCAAAGACTAAAACATCTGCCCCTGCTCCCATCTGCACCTTCGGCAAGTCCGACACCCCAAATATGACCCCCAGAAGACTAGGCTCCAAACCCACATGCAGGATCGCTGACATGGTACTGAAAAAACCTCCAGAATGTCTCCAACTTTGGACAGGACCAGAAAGTATGTACATGGTTGGCCGGACCTGTCCCACACTGTTCACAATATTCCCCACCTCTCAAATAACCAGCTCATCCTTGACTTTGTCAGGTGCAATCTGTGTACCAACTTTAGCTGCATCAACCCCAGCCTTGGAGCACGGGTTTGTGGCATTCACCTTCCGCAGCACCTCATACCATAACCCCATCTCCAGCGCCATCCCCAGCTCCTCCTGCCACTTGGCCTTAACACCCCTCCAACAACCATATCCTCTATCAAAATCCTCCTGTAAATCGCTGAGATGACCCCCCCCCCCCCCCCCCCCAATCACTGACAGCACCCCCTCCAACAGCGAGGAGAGTAGCACCACCAGGAAAGTTAAGAAAACCTTCAGCCGAAATCCTGCACCTGCAAATACCTAAAGGCCTCCCCCCACGGAATTCCAAACCTCCCCATCAACTTCTCCAAATCGCGAAACGCCCTTCTAGAAATACATCCTTCATTTCCATCACCTTCCCCGCTCCTCCAACCTCCGAAACCTAGCATCCAGCCTCGCTGGCTCAAACTCATGACTCCCATCAACTTTGACCCCGCCCCTAACCTAAAGTGTTGCCGAAATCGTCACCATACCTTCAACGTGGCCCCCACCACGGGACTCCCCGTAAATTTCCTTCCGCAAATGTGAGTGGTGCCGTTACCAATGCCTGCAACTCCAACCTCTTATACTAGCCTGCCTACATCTTCACCACATAGCTTTCGGCTTCTTGCTCCAACCCTGCACCTTCTCAGCATTCACCGCCCAATAATAATACATCCCGTTTGGAAGGGCCAGACCCCCTGACTGCCGCTCTCTCTGAAGCACTGTCTTCCGGATCCTCGCTACCGTATCAGCCCAAACAACAATATCAACATTTTTTACAGGGGTGGAACGGTTTTCAGCAAAAAAGCGGTAGGCACTGAAATAAAAATAAAAACCATGGCAAAATATTCATCTTTATCACCTGCACCGATAGGGGAAGGCAGTCTCATCTCAGTAAATCTACCTTGACCCTACCCACCAGGCTCGCAAAATTTAATTTATGGAGCCGTGCCCAATCTCAAACCACCTGCATCCCCAAATACCAAGTGGGTAGTCACCACCCGAAATGGCAACCACCCCAAACCAGCTCCCGCCCCTGGAGAAGACATCAAAAACCACTTGCTCTTTTCCTTATAACCTGAAAATACCCCGAATCTTCCAAGCAGCACCATTATATCCCGCACTGTCGAACCCAGGTTGGAGATGCACAACAAATCGGCAGACAAAGACACTCTTATGCTCCAAACCCCCTCTCACTATCTTTTTCTACTTCTCCGAGCAACTCAGCGCAATGACCACCGGCTCAATTTCCAGTGCAAACAGGATGGTGGTCCAGGGGCACCCCTGCCTCGTTCCACTAGGTAACTGAAAGTACCCCAAATTCACCTCATTCGTATGCACATTTGTCTTTGGTCCCCCATATAACAATTTGACTCACACCTCAAACTTAGGCCCAATCCCAAACCTCTCCAACACCGGCAGCAAATAACTCCACTCTACACGGTCAAATGTTTTCTCCGCGTCTGACGCCACCACCATCTTCGGCTCCCTCCCTTCTGCTGGAGACTGCACCACATTTAACAGAGAAATAGATGCCATTCCCACCATCTCCTGAAATAACCCCATGGCCCTAGCATCTTCAAACATCTCCACTAACAGCTGCGCTGGCCCATTCAAAAACTTTTCATGAAGCTCCACTGGGAACCCATCCGGCCCCAGTGCCTGAAACTCCTTAATCCTCACCGCTCTTCCAGCCCTGCCACCCCACCCCCCTCCAAATCCCTCTTTTCGACTCGTCCCTTGGGGGCTCTAACCCATAAAACTTTTTATAAAACTCCTTAAAATGCATGTTCAGCTGCCCCTAGTGCCACCACCACTTCCCCTGCACATCCCAGACCCAAACAATGTCTCGTGCGGCTGCCTGCCATCGGAGCTGGCCTGCCAGCAAGCGACTGGTCTTCTCCCCATATTCATATACTACCCGCTTCGCCTGCACTAACTGCCAAACCTCTTTTCCTGTGGACAGAAGGTCAAACCGTGCCTGCAATTCCTTTCTCCTCACCAGAGATTCCAGAGTGGGATCCTCCACATGCTTCCCACCCACTTCCAAGATTTCCTCTACCAGCCGTTGTTGCTCCTCTCTTGCCTCCCTGTCCGTCTGAGCCATATGACCTCCCCCTTACCACCGCCTTCACAGCCTCTCAGACCACTGACAGTGAGATCTCCCCATTCCTGTTGAACCCCACCCCCCCACCTCTTCTCTCCCCCCCCACCTCTTCTCCTCCCCCCCCCCCCACCTCTTCTCCCCCCCCCCCCCCCCCCCCCCCCCCCACCTCTTCTCCCCCGCCCCCCCTCACATTGTTGCCTCACAGCACCAGGGGTCCGGGTTCAATTCCAGACTTGGGTGACCATCTGTGTAGAGTCTGCACATTCTCCCAGTGTCTGCGGGGCTTCCTGCGGGTGTTCGGGTTTCTTCCCATAAGTCCCGAGATGCTGTGAGGCAACAATGCTAACGACTGTGCCACCGTGCTGCACAGAACTGATCTTTCCATACATTGACTCTACAGTTGTAGCAATATATACTGCATATTTCACCCACTGTCTGTGTTTATGTATTTGCATTACGTATCCTCATTTATTTATCGTATTTTCTATGTTTTCATATATGGAGCAATCTACCTGAACTGTACGCAGAACAATACTGTACCTCAGTATATGTGACAAATCTAAATCTTGAGAGCTGGCGTGGTGCTGTTGCAAGAGATCCATTTGAGGGTGAAGGCCCAGGTGAGGCTTCGGAAGGGCTTTGAGTCAGATGTTTGTTAGTTAATTTGGATATTCTGAATTCTCCCTCTGTGTACCTGAACAGGTGCCGGAATGTGGCGACTAGGGACTTTTCATGGTAACTTCATTGCAGTGTTAAATGCAAGCCTAATAAAGATTATTACTAGCGGAGGTGGATTGGCCATTCTAAATTACCACTTTGTGTCCAAAACGATAGGTGGGGCTTAGGTACGATGCTCTTCAGAGGGTCTTGTGCACTGTAGGGATTCTATGATTTTATTCGAAGATCAGTTCAGACCCCAAGAGTGTAATTCAGGATTTTGGTAACAGCAGGGAAGAAGCTATTTTTGAATCTATTGGTGCATGTTCTCAAACGCTTCAAAATGTGAGAAGACTCTCGCTTGCTTCACTGGTCCACTCAACACTCGCACGTTCCACCTCACCATTCGGATTTGGGGGGGGGGGGGGGGGGGGTCTCTCTCTCTCTCAACCTTCCTCCTATTAGTCATGAACACTGCTCCCGGTTCCACCCCGCCCAGCAAGCAGGACACAACCCTCCCCTTAGTCTGTTAGTCAGCTACCCTCCCCCAACCACCCCCCTTCCCAGAAACCCCCAGCATAATCACCATCAGCCAGCCACCCCTCCCCCCACCTCCTTCTCAGAAATCCCCCCAGCCACTTCTGCTCAAAACCACTTCTCCTTGCATACTCCCCATCCCCTCTACCATTCACACCTCGCAGGTCCATCGAAACCTGCCCACACAAGTTCCGACGGCTGTGCCGCGACAACCCCCTTCAAAATCTCTTTGCTCCCGCACTGCCGTTGAAGTCTTTCCCAGAGCCTCCTTTATTGGGGCCAGTGTATCATCCACTAACTCCTTGAGCGAGGCCTCATCTCCTTCTGCTGCTCATTTTCGGCGAACCGCTGTTCAAACTCCACCGCCATCACCTCAGCCAGCTTGTCCACTAGAATGGATGCAGCTCCACCTGGTGAGAACTCTGCACCAATCACTTTTTCCTCTCTTATTTTTCTTTTTTTTTTTGACATCCTTTAGTTGCCACAACCTTCCCAGAAATTATCATACATAATTTCCCCCCAAATCTGGTGAAAAGGCACTACCCAACGCGCAATCTCCATTTGCATGCTGCCTCCGGAAGTCACTATGATAATTTAAATGACTATAATTCAGCCTCTTTGGCTTAGAAAGAGAACAATCAAAATTGTGGAGTCACATTCCATCAGATAATTAATTGCTGTTGATTTTTTAAAAATGTGAAAATGTAACTATTTCTTTCCCTCTCTCCGTATCTTTTTAAACTTACATTTGTTACGGGCCAGCGTTTAGAGAACACCAAAGTACATCATGGTGTTCACCTGACCCACAACTTTAAATAGATTTTGGTTCTGGGGAGCACGGGGCCCACTTTACAGGTGTGATGCAACAGAAAGTATGTTTAAAACAAAACAATGTTTATTCTATGATATCAGTTATTAACTACCGATCCTGACCACCTCCCAAAAGGAACAGCACTCTATAGACAACCCTTGATAACTTTCCAAACAACATCCACAAGTTAAATAATTTTTAAAATAAAGACAGCAGGTTAAAATGCTCTACAGAAACAGGTATTACTTTGAAATCATCAATGATCTGGAGACATTCCTTAGCTTGTAGAGAGAGATCATTATACAGCTGCTTGCTTTGAATGCATCTCTGAACCTCTGAAAACGAAACCAAAAACACACTGCAACTATCAGCTCAAAACAAAGTGAAAGACAGACAGCCCAGCTCCACCCACACACTGACATCACTGCAGCTATTTGATAAACACCCATTTCTTAAGAGGTACATCCACCTGACACTTTCCATAGAATCCCTACAGTGAAGGAGGCCATTCAGCACATTTAGTCTGCACCAACCTCCAAAAAAGGAACTCCACCTAGATCCGCTCCTCGTAACCCCACCTACCCATTGGACACTAAAGTGCAATTTGGCATGACAGCCTACCCTGCACCGCTTTGGAATGTGGGAGTAAATTGGAGCACCCAGAGGAAACCTACGCAAAGACAGTCATCGAAGACTGGAATCGCATCCTGCGCTGTGAGGCAGCATTGCTAACCACTTTGCCACCATGCCGTTCTAATCCAATTAATTAATTAATCTTTCCTGTTCTCTATTTCTCTTTCTAAACTTGATTTGACATTGAATTCACCCACTCTAATTCAACCTCATTCTCAGTGCTTTGTGTTTACTTATCAATTCTTAAACCTCGCTGGTTAAAGAAATCTATTGCTGGATTCATCATTCACCAAGATCCCAGATGCTCTATACCTTCGCTGTTGCAGGTATAACCTGGCAGTCTGGTTACAGAAAATTCAGCTGAAAGGTACAAAAGTCCAAATAAACTGGATACGTCTAATTCCCTGTTTCAGAAAATCTCAGCCTGACATCCTAATACATTTTATACTGAACAACTACAGATAGTTCTATGTTCTATAGTCAAAATGAGTACATAGCGTAACCACATCTTATGATAATGGAAATGTATTCCTCAGGCATAATACACAGACCAGAAGGGCACAATACTTTAGATCAGCAAAACCTGATAACAGCACTTTTGCCAGAATTTCAGGATACAATATGAACAGTGTAACAATTAAGTCAGCAAGAGGAAGATACAAAAGTAGACTAAATTATAATTCTGCTGAGTAATTCTCAGAGATGAGTGTGAGTGAAGACAAAAATGTCTGAATTTTTTTAATGACAAGAATTCATGAACACATTATAATGCAAAACAGTAAAAAGGGCCAAATAATTATAGCATGTTAATGATCTGTAGTGAGATGCTTCTAGTCCACTTCAAATGGGTGGGATTATTCGACTTCATCTGGGTTGTTTTCTCTTTGTTTACTTTTTATTACCATCCAGAGAGTGTGGAACAAAGTATTTATATGAAATGACCAAAGTAACCTTATCACTTCAGCATCAATGCAGTTAGTGCATGTAGAGGATGAAGTCCACACATAGAATTTACAGTGCAGAAGGAGCCATTCGGCCCATCGAGTCTGCAACGGCTCTTGGGAAGAGCATCCTACCCAAGGTCAACACCTCCACCCTATCCCCACAACCCAATAACCTTACCCAACACTAAGGGCAATTTTGGACACTAAGGGTAATTTAGCATGGCCAATCCACCTAACCTGCACATCTTTGGACTGTGGGAGGAAACCAGTACCCAGAGGAAACCCACGCACACACGGGGAGGATGTGCAGACTCCGCACAGACAGTGACCCAAGCCGGAATCGAACCTGGGACCCTGGAGCTGTGAAGCGATTGTGCTATCCACAATGCTACCATGCTGCCCTAACACAAACAACAAAATATGACAAAGCTTTGCTTGTATATAATCTTGAGGTGGAGATGCCGCCGTTGGACTGGGGTGAGCACCGCAAGAAGTCTTACAACACCAGGTTAAAGTCCAACATGTTTGTTTCAAACACTACCTTTCGGAGCACTGCTCCTTCCTCAGGTGAATGAAGAGGTATGTTCCAGAAACATATATATAGGCAAATTCAAAAATGCCAGACGATGCTTAGAATGCGAGCATTTGCAGGTAATTGAAACTTTACAGATCCAGAGATAGGGGTAAACCCAGGCTAAAGAGGCGTGAATTGTCTCAAGCCAAGACAGTTGGTAGGATTTCGCAAGCCCAGGCCAGATGGTGGGGGATGAATGTAATGCAACATGAATCCCAGGTCCCGGTTGAGGCCGTACTCATGTGTGCGGAACTTGGCTATAAGTTTCTGCTCGCGATTCTGCGTTGTCGCGCGTCCTGCAGGCCGCCTTGGAGAACGCTTACCCGGAGATCAGAGGCTGAATGCCCTTGACTGCTGAAGTTCCCCGACTGGAAGGGAACATTCTTGCCTGGTGATTGTCGCGCGATGTCCGTTCATTCGTTGTCGCAGCGTCTGCATGGTGTTGCCAATGTACCACACTTCGGGACATCCTTTCCTGCAGCGTATGAGGTAGACAACGTTGGCCGAGTCGCACGATTCGAAGCATAGTCTGGCATCTTTGAATTTGTCTATATATATATATATGTTTCTGGAACATACCTCTTCATTCACCTGAGGAAGGAGCAGTGCTCCGAAAGCTAGTGTTTGAAACAAACATGTTGGACTTTAACCTGGTGCTGTAAGACTTCTTACTGTATATAATCTAGCAAAGGACTACAGAGAGAGAGGGAGGCAACAGTCAGAAAAACATTTCAAAGTATCAATCCCATGATCGAAAAGCCGGAATTCTGCCAAAAGGTGGGTATTTCCCATCCTTGAAATCTAAACGGAGCAACACCACCACCAACCTAGATGGCCTGATGTCAGTGGCATAAATGGACAGGTAGCAGGTCATCTTTGGTGACTTTCATGAGGAAGTGTCACTTAAGGGCTGGTATCAGGGAAAACTAGTCAATTATGAGTCATGGGAGGATCATGGCACGGAATATTGAGCTGCCAGCACTATTTTTAATGACATGTGTATAGTATTTGATCGTCTGCAGACAGACTTCCTGGAGATGCTTTTGCAGGCAGTAAGGCAAAGGAGAGACATCCTATTTACAGCAGATGGGAGGAGAAGGATGTCAGCAAGCCGAAGGAAGAATACATCTTAGTTGGAAGTGATAGAAATAATCAGCAGCAAAGAGGTGGTTTCAGGAGGAGATTCAGTAACCTGGTGCTGTCTGGAAAGTGAGTGGCATTGAGAATTATAAAGAGAAAAATCAACATGAATTAAAAAGGTTTCAATGAAATGTGAGGCCAGGTAGCAGACCAATGCATGGGGCAATACTAGGCATCAGTATCCACATTTAGGTGGCCAATTCAATGCACCTGAACCGCACAGTCTGAGTTGAGCAAACACTGACTCTGTATTGCTGAATGGCAATCTCACCATGCCATCCAAATGCATGATGCTGCACGTTTACAGTGCCTCAATAACCAGCATAGATGGGCTATGAGACAGGAATGACAGCACAAAGCGCTTGTTGGAGAAGCACATTCAATTCCCGCGTCAATGCACATAAGGTGGAACACCATTCAATTGTTCGGAGGACACAGAGGAGGATGCTACAGATATCAGATCAGTCACAGCAAGGTAGCTTGTCACTGAAGGAGAGGCAGGTGTGGAAGCAATAGAGAATGAGTATAGGTGATGGTTATGTTCATCCTTCTTTTGATTATGTGTGAGCTTGGCACTTATGTGGGTCTTTAAAGCAGATGAAAACTCTTGATTAACATACCAGGGGGTGCCATTAACTACAAACTGAACTGGAACAGCCATTTGTGAATATGCAAATAAGGAGAAGGGCATTCAGCCCTTCTAGCCTGCTCCACCATTTATTAAGATCATGACTAATCTGATAGTAACCTCAAATTTATATCCCACTTATCCCTGATATTCTTTCACCCCCTTGCTTACCAAGAATCTATCCAACTGTGCTTTAAAAATATTCAAAGACTCTGCTTCCATCACCTTTTCGGGAAGAAAGTTCCAAAGACAACCCTCAAGAGTGAGAAAGGTTTCCCTAATCTCCCTTGTAAATGGGTGACCCCTTATTTTTAAACAATTACCCCTAGTTCTTGGTTCTCCCACAAGAGGAAACATCCTATCCACCCTGTAAAAACTGCTCAGATCTTGAATGTTCCGATCAAGTTGCTCCTTACTCTTCTAAACTCCAGCAAATACAAGCCTAGCCTGCCCAACTTTTCTTCATAAGACACCCCACCCATTACAGGCATTAGTCTGGTAAACCTTCTGTGAACTGCTTCCAGCGCATTTACATCCTTCCTTAAATAACGTGACCAAATTGTACACAGTACTCAAATGTGTCTCATTAGTGCTCTGTACAACTGAAGCATACTCACCTACTTTTGTATTCAATTCCCCCTCACCTTTTATATTCAATTCCCCTCACAATAAATGACACCACTCTATTCGCTTACCTAATCACTTGCTGTATCTGTACCTTTTATGATTCATGCACTAAGACAGCCAGACCCCTCTGCATCTCGAGAGCTCTGCAATCTCTCACCATTTAGATATTAAGGCTTAATTTTTATTCTTCTTGTCAAAATTGACAATTTAACATTTTCCCACATTATACTTCATTTGCGAGTTCTTTGCCCATTCACTTAACCGATCTATATCATTTTATAGCCACCTTGGGCGCAAGGCCCAACGCCGTCGTGAAACCCAGAGAGGACCTCCCGCTATTCTCCCACCCATCATGGTTGCGGAGAATCGCACCTCTTATGTCCTCCTCATAACTTACTTTCCTACCTATCTTTGTGTCATTAGAAAATTTGGCAACCATCCCTTCATTAGTCATTTGTATAAATTGTAAACAGTTAATCAGCACTGATTCTTGTGGCACACCACTAGTTACATCTTGCCAACCTGAAAAAAGAACGATTTATGCAGATTCTGCTTCTCGTTAGCCAGTAAATCTTCTATTCAAGCCAAGATTTTAGCCCCCCCACTTCCCCATCACATGAGGTTTTATTTTTCCGCAAAGCCCTTGATATGGTACTTCATTAAATGCCTTATGGAAATCTAAGTATAGTACATCTACAGTTTTGCTTTATCCACAGCGTGTTATTTTCTCAAAGAACTCCAATAAATGGGTTAAAAATGATTTCCCTTTCACAAAACCATGTTGATTTTGCCTGACTACATAGTGCTTATCCAAGTGTCCTGCTATAACATATTCATTAATAGCTTCCAACAATTTTCTTACGACAGATGTTAAGCTAACTGGCCTGTAGTTTTCTGCTTTCTGCCTTTTTTGAATAATGGAGCTATGTTTGCTAATTTCCAATCTAATGGGGCCTTTCCTGAATCTACGGAGTTTTGGAAAAGTAAAACCAATGCATCACCTATCTCACCAGACACTTCTTTTATGACCCTTGGATGAAGTCCATCAGGTCCCAGGGACTTGTTGAGCCTACAGCTCCAACAATTTACTCAGTACCACTTCTCTGGTGATTGTAATTTTTCCAAGTTCCTCCTTTCCTTCCATTTACTGATTTATAGCTGCTTCTGGGATGTTACTTGTATCCTCCATAGTGAAGGCTGGTGCAAAATACCTGTTCAATTCATCTGCTATCTCCTTGCTTTCCATTATCAATTCTCCAGACTAACTTTCTAGAAGATCAAGACTCATTTAGTTAACTATTCTTTTTCAAATATTTAGAAAAAACTCTTGCTATCTGTTTTTATTTCTGGCTAGCTTTCTCTTGTACACTAGTTTTTTTCTCCTCATTAATCATCCTTTGCCGTTCCTTATATTCTGTCTAATCTTCTACCCTGCTACCTGTCTTTGCACAATTATATGCTTTTTCTTTAAGTTTGATACTGTCTTCGCCCTCTCCAGTTAACCAGGATAAATACTGTGGCTAGAAGAACAGGTCAGAGGATAAGTAATCTGTGGTGAGTATCTCAACTCAATAACCCCCCCCCCCCCCCCCCCCCCCCCCCCCCCCCAAACACGTGTCAATCTATAAATCAGGAATGTGATGGAATATTCGTTCCTTGCCTGGATAAGTGCAGGTCCAACAACACGAGAAGCTTAACACCATCCCACACACAGCAATCCTCTTGATCAGCACCCCATCCACCACCTTAAACATTCACTTCCTCCACCACCACTGGCAGCAGTGTAGCATCTACAAGATGCACTACAGCAACTGACCAAAACTCCATAGACAGCATGACCTCTACCACCTAGAGCGAAGGGCAGCAGATACATGGGAACACGACTACCTGCAAGTTCCCATCCAAGCCTCTCGCCATCTTGACTTGAACCAAATATTGCAGTTTCTTGATCAAAATCTGGGAATTCTCTTCCTAACCGCACTGTAGGTGTATTTGCACTATATGGACAGCAACGGTTCAAGAAGGCGACTCACCACTACCTTTGCAAGGACAGTTAGGGATGGGCAATAAATTGTGGCCTTGCCAATGATTCCCACATCCAGTGAATCAATAATATACAGAGAGGTAACACCGTTTAGTCAAAGCAGCTGATTCATATAAACTAGTCTCTCCAGCAGTCCAACAGCAGATGATGACTCTTGCTACACTGAAAAATTCAGAGAATACACCACCATCTCAAGGCATGGTGTCACCTCATTCTAGTGCACCCTCCATTAGCACAATCACATCAGTGGGCTTTGTTGCACATGGACTTTGGGTGGCACAATTTATGATCACTGCACTTATGCACAGTTTGGAGGCAGTGACAGTCGGGGCTGCTATGTGATGCAGAGCTTCATGCAGATGATGGGTCTTAGGTGTCATCAGTTAAGTGGCAGATGCTTCAAGCAGCAGCATGAAATGTGAACATGTCAAAACATTCCAGAGGCAGCACAGTCCCATGCAGAAATGATGGTGCCCATCCATGCCTAGAGTAGTGATATTTCTCTGGCATGCGAGGGCATAATTTTTCGCCATTGAGAATGGAAAGGAGCGACAGATGAAGCAAAGCGTTGAGTAGATGCAGGGGTGTGCACTACTGCTTGGCCTCATTCATGAGCTGTACGGAGCAATACGTGGGCAAGCATCTCCACATTGCCCTTTCTGATCTCATATGTACTACTCTGGTTGTCTGCAATGTGTCAACCGCTGGCAAAAGGTAGGCAGAGTGAAACCAAGAACAGCTCTGTTCATGGATCATCAATCACGGATGATGGGTCGCTGATGGTAACACTAATGTTGCATGGTTGTTGAATGACTGAAGTGATTCCTGCACCAATACAAGTGACCCAAGATGTGCTAGGCTCCAGTAGGGCCCAGGTACCCAGTAGAGACAGGCCATGGCCACCTCACAACAAGGCAGCTTGGGGCAGCACCCACTAGAAGCAAATGCCTCAATGTATGGACCAACACTGGCTTTCATTGGGCGATTTTTAATGAGAGTTAAATGTCTTAATATGCAATGCATACCAACTCGTTTATTTTTCTGCTTCTGTTGATAGAAACCTTACATGGAATCGAACATATGGATGGTCTGCACTTGTGACAATTGTGCTGACAGATCAGATGTAGAGATGGCAAGGGCCCTATATGTAAAGTCAGCAGGTTCTCTAAGTGAACCTGAATTGAACTTTGTGAATCTGTTGATTAGAGAGTCGAGTCTCTCCCTTTTTCACACATCACTGCCCAACCCGTTTCGCATATCAAGTCCAGCGAGCCATCTTCCGATCTCAACAGTTGTGAGGCACATCATCTTCATTCTCCTTTGAGGATGTTGCTTGCTCAGTAACTTCCTGTTGGCAGTACGAGTACCCTTTGGAACGCCAGGTTTTACGTGCACAATAATCAACAAAGAATTATGACTGCCAAGTTACTCCACAATTCAACTGTTTCTCAGATCCTGGGCGAAATTCTCCCAAAGGGAGACAAAGTGCCGGCGCCGGAGTGAAACCTGGAGTGTTTCAGAGGCCGTTCCTCGCCCCCTATTCTTCCCCCCCCCCCCCCCCCTAGGGCTAGGAGCGGCGGCACGTCAATCAGGCGTGCCGTGACGCTTGCGTCAAAGCTGCGCGGCCTGAATGACGCCGCTGCCGGCACCTAAATGACGTCACCCGTGCATGTGCGGTTGCCGTCTTCCCCTCCGCTGCCCTGCAAGACATGGCGGCTTGATCTTGCGGGGTGGCGGAGGGAAAAGAGTGCGTCTTTTAGAGAGGCCGGCCCGATGATCGGTGGGCACCGATCGCGGGCCAGACCCCTCCTGAGCACGCCCCTGGTGCTCGATCCTCCCTCCGCCCCCCACAAGCAGCGGTCGCGCGATGTTCACGCCAGCAGCGACCAGGTGTGGTTGGCGCCGGCGTGAACCGGTCAGGTTCGGCAGGCCGCTCGGCCCATCCAGGGCGGAGAATCGCCGCTCAACTGGAGCAGCGATTCTCCGAGCGGCCTGTCGCAAAACGCAACACGCCATTTTGGGGGGAGGGGGGTGGTGGGAGAATCGCGTGGGGGTGCTAGGGCACATCATGGAACGCCAGGTTTTACGTGCACAGCAATCAACAGGCGTGATTCGCCTGGCACTCCCGCGATTCCCCTACCCGGCGTGGGGGTCGGAGAATCTCGCCCCCTGCTTCCACTGGGTGAAACTCCTCTGTCCATCCCATACACCACTTGTAAAGCTGGAAAAAGGTAGACAAATACCTGACAATTGGCTGTTTAACCACATTAATCACTTGCTTGCAACTGATGTATCTAATACTAATCTACTCCATTTAAATTGGTCAGCTGGACAATGCCAGGAAGGCAGCTCAAGCTTAGGTAATTTTACCAGTTCCATGGTGATGGGAACGGAGGTGGAGGCCAGTAAACACAGCCCTAAGCTATCTTTTCAGAGATTCTGCCAGACTTTTCATTGAAAATGAAAAAAATGAAAATCGCTTATTGTCACGAGTAGGCTTCAAATGAAGTTACTGTGAAAAGCCCCTAGTCGCCCCATTCCAGCGCCTGTTCGGGGAGGCTGTTACGGGAATCGAACTGTGCTGCTGGCCCGCTTGGTCTGCTTTCAAAGCCAGCGATTTAGCCCTGTGCTAAACAGCCCCATAAGAGTATTTCCATAAATTTTTGGGGTTAAAAAAATTAACAAATGCAAATTTCCAAAGGCAAGCAACTGCCTTATTTGCTTATTTTAAGGTGATTAGTCTGCCACTTAAGTCTATCAAGGGGAATTTCCTCAGTAATCTGCAGCATTGTTTATGTCACTCCACAAGTATATAGGGGGTTTTGTACTGAGCAGTGGAGGTTTGCTGGCCACACAAGGGGCTTTGGCTTGTCTGGATCCTGTTTAGCCTGGACCATGCCCGCAGTGCTGGTTCAAAGCTTGCCATTCAACAGATGGGGTTTGTCACAAGGAACTAGTTAGTGATTTCCCATGTTTCCCATTCCTTGATCCAAAGGCTTTTTGCTGATAGATTATGCTCAGGAAGGATCTTAGGGACAATGCATTCACACTGCACCCCCTGTCAGTACCCAGGTTCCTGGGGAAGCAAATGATCCTGCCAGAAGACCGAATTAAAAGAGAAACTTACGGAAGTGAAGAGTCCCCTTGCGGAACAGTCTCAACACAAGCAGCAATCTGGCTTTATGGCAATAGTTCATGCTCTTCACATCTTACTACTTATGTTGATGGCCTGTCAGCTGCTAAGCAAATCCTCTTTTTTTCCAAATAGTAAAATTTACCAACTTGTAAAATCTTCTTTGAACACATTGCACAAAAAGCAAAACAACATTATCAACAGAAATCCCTCTTTTAAAGCACTGCATCTCCATATCACGGCATCAAATAATTTCTCCTTCCCAAACATGTCAGTCTTTCTTAGTTTCAATTGTAATTTCTTAATTTCAAATTCCCAATTCAAAAAGCAGAATGATAAACAATTGGGAGATTTCATGAAAGCGATAGGGTGGGACCAGTGTACAAATTCAGTACCAGTTCTACAAAGTGAACACAACATTTGAAGAAGTTTAAAATTCTATTAAGGTGGACATTTCACTTTCATTGTCAATCTCAGGTAGACATAAAAGATCCCATGACACATTTTTAAGAGCAGAGGTCTCCCCAGCATCCTGGCTTAATCCCCATCAGCAGAGAAGGAGGCATTTGGCCTATCAACTCTGCAACAAATAGCAATCCAGTTAATCTCACATCCTGGTTCTTTCTCCAAATTGTTGCAATTCTTCCTTTTATCAATTTCCCTTTTGAAAGTTACAAAATGAAACTATCTCCACCGCCCTATCATTCCTGATCCCAATTACATATTTGCATTAAAAAGAATTTGATGTCACATCTGGCTCTTTTGACAACCATGTTATATCTGGTCCATCTAGTAAATACTGGGGTACACCACTGTATATCTCTTCTATCTGAAAAGCCTG
The DNA here is from genome assembly GCF_902713615.1 of Scyliorhinus canicula. Taxonomy (NCBI): domain Eukaryota; kingdom Metazoa; phylum Chordata; class Chondrichthyes; order Carcharhiniformes; family Scyliorhinidae; genus Scyliorhinus; species Scyliorhinus canicula. The sequence continues at coordinate 241,303,106 of NC_052148.1, read as the reverse complement.
TCTTCAGCACAACTGTTTTCTATCCATGAGCTAATTTTGTGTCTATGTTGCTGCAGCCCGTTTTATCCCATGTGGTTCAGTTTTGATAACAACCCAATTATGTGGTGCTTGCTGGTTTAGCTCAGTTGATTAGACAGCTAGTTTATGATGCAGAGCAAGGCCATCAGTGTGGGTTCAATTCCTGTACCAGCTGAGGTTATTCATGAAGGCCCCACCTTCTCAACCTTGCCCCTCACCCGAGGTGTGGTGATCCTCGGGTTAAAAGGTTAAATCACCAGCAGTCAGCTCTCCCCCTCAAGGGGGAAAAGCAGCCTATGATCATTTGGGACTATGGTGACTTTACCTTATCATACCTGCCTGAAAGTGCACATGCACTTCCCTAAACCAGTCTAATATTTCATTCAAAATAAACTCAAATGATGTTAATCAAATGCACAAGCTCTCCTTTCTTATCCCATGCTTGTCTATTTGGCTGATATTGTTTGTGAAAGCTTTCCCATCTAACATGCCTATTTAAAAAATATATTTCATGGGATCTGAGTGTCATTGGCAAGGCTATTCATAATTGCCTCGGAGAAGACAATGCAAGCCACCTTCTTGAGCTGCAGTCCATCTGATTCTGCTGCTGGGAAGAGATTTCCAGGATTTTGATCCAAAAATAGTGAAGGAACACCGATGTAGTTCCAAGTTAGGATTGTGTGCAACTTGGAGGGGAACTTAACAGGTGGTGGTGTTTACATGCATCTGCTGCTCGTTCATCTAGGTCACCAGTTTGGAAGGTGCTGTTGAAGAAGCCTCATTGAACTGCTGCACTGCATCTTGTATAAAGTACACAATGCCACCACCATGCGTTGGTGGTGGGGGAATGAATCTTTAAGTTGGTAAATGGGTGCAAAAAAGTAGGCTGCTTTGTCTTTTTATGGTGTCGAGCTTCTTGAATGCTGTTACAGCCACACTCATCGAGGCAAGGGGCGAGTATCCCATCACACCCCTGAATATGATTATATTCAAGGCTGAGTTACACAGATTTTTGATCGACAAAGGAGTTAAGGATTATTGGGGGCAGGTAGGAAGATGGAGTTAAGGCCACCATCAGATCAGTCAAAACCTTATTGAATGAAGGAGCAGGCTCAATGAGCTGTCTTACTCCCTATTTCTTACGATGGGGCAAAAATTGACCAGAGTGGATTTGTCCTGCATTTTGTAGACTGGACGTACCTTCTATTTTAAAAATAAATTTAGAGTACCCAATTCTCTTTTTTTTCCAATTAAAGGGCAATTTAGCGTGGCTAGTTCACCTACCCTGCACATCTTTTTGGTTTGTGATGATGAAACCCACGCACACACTGGGAGAATGTACAAACTTCACACAGACAGTGACCCGGGGCTGAGATCGAACCCGGGTCCTCAGCACCGTGAGGGCAGCAGTGTTAACCACTGCTTCACCCTCAGATGGGACATCCCTAAAACCTTCCTCGCAAAGTCCCTCCCTTGTATGTACCAGAAACTCTCCTCCCACTCCAGCCCAAACATCTCATTCCTCCAAGCTTATAAACGATCCTCCCAGAAACAGATCCTTCATCTCCTTAATCCCCCTCTCCTCCCATCCCTGGAACCTTGCATCCATCCTCCCCTGCTCAAATCCATGATTCCCCCTGATCGGCATCCCAACCTAAAGTGCTGCCAGAACTGCCTCAGAATGGTCAGCGTGGCTACCACCACCGGACTTCTTGAATACTTCCCTGGAGCCAAAGGGAGCGGTGCCATTGCCAGCGTCCGCAACCCCCACCCCCTACACGAACCAACCTCCATCCTCACCCACAAAGTCTCCACCTCCCTATTCCAACCCTGTACCTTCCTTGCATTAGCCCAGTAATAATACCTCAAATTTGGGGGGCCTAATTCCCCGACTGTTGTCCCCTTTGCAGTACCACTTTCCTTATCCTGGCCACCTTCCCTGCCCAGACAAACAAATAAATCAGCCTATCCACCCCTTTCAAAAACACCTTGGGCAAAAAGACCAGGAAAGACCAGGGGGTCTTTCTACTGCCTGCACCAACGACAGAGGAAGGTTATCCCACCTCAACAAATCTGCCTTCACCCTCCAAACTTAAAAAACTGAACTTCTGAAGACCTGCCCAGTCCCAGGCCACCTGCACCCCCAGATACCCAAAATGACGCTGCCACAAGAATGGAACCCCCCTGACCCCAACTTCTGCCCCTGGAGCGGAAACCAAAAAATACTCATGTTTCCCCAAATTGAGCTTGTACCCAGAAAACGCCCCAAATCTTTGAAGCAAACCCATTTTGTCCCCCATCGAGGAGTCCCTGGAATGGAAACCACAAAATACTCCTCAATCACCTTCCCCTTCTTCCTATCGTATCACAGAAACTCTGGTCCGCCAATAAAAAAAGAAAAAACAAATACTCCTGATCTCCTGGGTGTAAAAACCTCCACGAGTCAAACCCTTGCATTTAGACTACTCCAAACCTCACACCTACTGCTTTCACCCGACCAAAGGCTGCCTGTCTGCTCCGCAGCTCCACCGTCAGATCTTGGTATATACATATACCAAGGAGCTGGTTTAGCACAGGGTTAAATCGCTGGCTTTGAAAGCAGGCGCCGGAATGTGACGACTAGGGGTTTTTGCACAGTAACTTCATTTGAAGCCTACTTGTGACAAGAAGCGATTTTCTTTTCATTTCATACCAACGTCTTCCCACTTCACCTCTCACTTCTGCTTTGCCCAAATCAAAACCTTCTCCTTCACATGGCAGACTATAACCGCCCTTGGTGGCTCATTTGTTTTAAGCTTCGCCCGGAGCGACCGATGGGCCCTGTGCAAGTCAGAGGGAGGGCTCTTCTCCCTTCCCCATCAACTTGGCGAACATGTCCACAAAGTACTCTCCACCTCCAAAGGCAAGACCAGGATGTCTCCTTGACCTGGTCCAGGGCCTCCACTTCGGCTCTTGGCCCCTTATTGACCTCAGTCACCCTCATGAACTGGTTACTATCCTGCGACAATGCCTCCTCCAGCCCCTTCATCTTCTCCCCTTGCTCCCGCACCACCATTGGCATCCTTGTAAATGCAGCCTTTATCGAGGCAAGCATCTTCTCCACCCACTCTTTGAGCGAGGTCATCATCTCCCTCTGATGCACCTCTAAATGCTTGGCAAACTGCCTTTCAAACTCCCCGATGCCACTGTCAGAATTTCAAGGGTAATGGGAGCAGCCTCACCCGATGAACTAACACCCTCCAACTTCTCTCCTGGTGGACTCAACAGCACTCGCCAGTGGACTTCGCTCACCCCTTTCCTTCCGTGACCTTTCTTCTGGAACTTTGACATTCCACAGATTCCTTAAAGCTTCCCACACCAACTCATCCCAAAAGTACCCGAGACCAGGCATAAAGATCAGAAAATCAAAGACTTAAGAGCCACCCAACATGCATCTTCATGTTGCCTGTGAAGTCCCAGTACCCAGCATCTTCAATAGTTTCTGGATATTGAATTGGCTGAAGATTGGCATCAGTGATGCTGGGAAAATCAGGAGGAGGCAGAGATGGATCATTTACTCAGCACTTCCGGCTGAAGACGTCTGCAAATGTCTCAAACCTGTCTTTTGCACTGATGTGCTGGGTTGCCCCATTAATTGATGATGGAGATAATTGTGGACCAACCTTCTCTAGCTAGTTGTTCAATTGTCCACTATCATTCATGACTGGATGTGGCAGGACTGCAGAGCTTTGTCCGATCCATTAACAGTTGGATTACCTCTGCTTCTGTGATTTGTCATCAAAGTAATCTTGTGTTGTAGCTTAACCAGGTTGACACCTTGGGTTTAGGTACCCCTTGTTTAGGTTTAGGTTTCATACTGGTTGGTTCCCTCATCATCTGCCACAGGCCCTGTCTGACAAATATGCTCCACAGGATTCAGCCAGTTTGGTCAGTGGTGGTACAAGCCCTTGGTGATCGTCATTAAAGTCCCCTAGCCAGAGTATATTCTGTAACCTGCCACCTTTAGTGCTTCTTCCATGTCGTGTTTAACATGGATATGGATACAGTGGTGGTGCCAGAGGCCTGAAGGATTGCAATGATTACACCCTTGCTCCACAATGGGGCAATGGGTAAACCTGAAATGTGGCAAATAGACAAATAAGGAGGAAGCCTCCTATTCATTACCATTTGCTGTCCACCCTCATCCAAGGATGATTTAGAGAGAGATTGTGATTAGCAGCTCAATTTTCCAGCCTTTATTCCTTATACAATCTAGGAAGCAAAGCATCGCATCCAGGTGACTTATCTAGTTTTGGTGAAAACCTTATTTCATTTGTATTTTAGTTATGCCTCCTCCTGATCCAGTATCTCGGCAACTTCTCTGTTGACCATAGCTTTTGCAATTAACCAATTTTTGGAAAACACAGATATTTAATACCCACTTAGTAACTCAGCCACAACTTCAATTTTTACCAATAGATCTCCATTTTCGTTCTTAATTAATTCCTCTCCCCTAACAACCCTTAAAATTGGATTCCCTTTTATGTGAGCCACAAATCTGTTCTTGTACTCATCCTTTGCCTGCCAGATTTCCTTTTATATTTCTCTGCACTCTTAAGTTTCAGCCCGTTTTTCTCTTGTATTATCCACTTTAGCCAATCATCAATCTGTGGGCAGTGCAAAGACAAGGATAATGCATCATGTTAGTGTCAGCATCAACAGTTCAGAGTTGTTAGAACTTGGTAATGATTGTGAGGTGAAATTTGGAATATTGCAAGCATCATTAGTGACATTGGGTGCAATCTACCGGCCATTCTGCACCCAAAAAGTGGCGCAACATAGCTGGTAAATGGCGGGAGACCCCTGGGATTTACCCGGCTCGTGCATTTTCCCGTACCAGCCTCCCCGGACAGGCGTCGGAATGTGGCGACTAGGGGCTTTTCACAGTAACTTCATTGAAGCCTACTCGTGACAATAAGCGATTTTCATTTTTCATTTCATCTAACACGATCTCATGAGACGTCGCAATATGAAGCCTGCCCATTGTGGGCGGAATCACTTTTTGGCAAATCTGCATGTTAGAGCGAGCCAGCTAATCTCACTCACATACGCAGTTCCCCGAGGTAACCAAGAGTTGGGATCTATCCACTTTGCCTTGGAGACCTCGGGTGAGCGCCATTCAGTGCTGGTCTTCACAAACGATGACCAGACAGAATGGCACTCGTGAGGGTCTCCCAAGCGATTGGAGGAGCTTGCCCTCTGGGCAGGGTGGCACCCTGGCACTGGAGGCACCTGGTCACCACCAGCATGGAGGATGGCATTTTTCACACTGCAGTGACTGGGCCGGGAACCCCCTTATAGTGCATCAGGAGCCCGAGAGAGAGCAAGATGGGTGCGCGTTCCCCAACGAGGCCTGTATCTAACCAGATGGCCGTTAGATAGCGGGGCGCTTCTCACGGTGCGAACGCTGGGAAACACGCGACTAAACATGCTCGCTTTGGGACTCTATTCCCATTTGGTTCAATTGGGACCGATTCTCCGCTGCCCACGACGGGTTGGAGAATAGCGGGAGGGCCATCCCGACAATTTTCACGGCCTCCCGCTATTCTACCCCACCCCCCCCCCCCCCCGACACGAATCGCTGCTCGCCGTTTTTTACGGCGAACAGCGATTCTCCACAGGTCGATTGGCCGAATACCGCGGAGTTTACGGCCGTTTTCACGGCCACGATCACACCTGCTTTCAGCGTTCGTGAACACGGCCGCAAAGTGCCCGTCCCGGACAACCATGGCACCGATTGGCACGGCCGCACCACGGCCGTGCCAAGGGTGGCATGGGCTTGCGATCAGCGGGGACCAATCGCGGGCAGTGGGTCCGATACCCGCGCACTATTTGTTCTTCCGCCGCCCCGCAGGATCAGTCCGCGGGGCGGCTGAGGGGCATGACGGCCCGCACATGCACGGGTTTTGACGCGTCTACGTGATGTCGTCATCCGCGCATGCGCGGGTTGGAGCCGTCCAACCCGCGCATGCGCGGCTGATGTCATCGTGCGCGTCAGCCGCCGTGACTCTTGGCGGGCGGAGTTAGCGACGTTCGCTAACTCCGCGTTGCCGTGATTCCCCCCGGCCCCGATACTAGCCCCGCCCGGGGGGGGGGGGGGGAAGAGAATCGGGTCCCGGGACGGAGCTCCGAGGCTGGCGTGAAACACGGCCAGTTTCACGCCAGCCTTCACGGCACACCGGATTTACGGAGAATCGCGCCCATTATCTTTGAATGACAATGCAAATATTAGAGTGGGCTCAGAAAAAACGAGTACAACCATCTTAATTTAACTGACTTTCCCAATTACTATCGAAGGCCACAAGGATTTTGCACAGGGCATCAGTTGTTTTCTTTTCCGTTATTCTTTCATGGGATGTGGGACATCGTTTTAAGACCAGCATTTGTTGTTTGTTCCCCTGCTGTCCTTGAACAGAGTCCCTTGCTAGGCCATTTCAGATGGCAGCTAAATGACAACCACGTTGCTGTGGATCTGGAGTCACATGTAGGCCAGACCATATCAGGATGGCAGATTTCCTTCCCTAAAAGGACATCAGTAAACCAGGTGGGTTTTTACAACAATTAATATCAGTGGTCATGGTCACCATTACAGTGACCAGCTTTCAATTCCGTTTTTTATTAATTGAATTTAAATTCCACAAGCTGCTGTAGTGGAATTTGAAACCATGAACCCAGAGCAATAGCTTGGACATGATTATTAGTCCTGTGACATTTAAAAAAAAAACGCATTTTATTCAAACTTGTATCAAAGTAGGTTACAACAAATAAACACCCCCCGCGGGAAACATTCTTCCCAACAAACAACGATACAGTTTGTACACATTTTTCTCCTTTTTCACCCCCCCCCCCCCCCCCCCCCGCGATGACCAGCTCCTCAAACACGGTCACAAACATCCCCCACCTTTTCTCAAACTCCCCTGGGGAGCCCCTGAACTCATACTTTATCTTCTCTAACCGCAGGAAGTCATACAGGTCACCTAACCGTGCTGCTACCCCTGGTGGCGATGCCGACCGCCACTCCAGCAAAATCCGTCGCCGTGCAATCAGAGAGGAGAAGGCCAAGACATCTTATTAGCCCTGTGACATGACCACTATGTTCTCTCTATATTTAATATACTATTTTGAAAATGCAAACAACTTTATATATAAAGTCTACACACATTCCCAGTATCAACCAGATTGGGTAAGGCCAACAGGCTTTCATCTGTAAAACTTATGTTAGTGGATCAGTTAAGTTTCTACAATGATCTGTGAAGCTTCAATGGTAACGGTGCTGATACTAGCTTTTACAACAAAAAAATCATTCATGGGATGTGGCCGTTGCTGGCAGGCCAGCATTTAACGCCCATTCTTAACTACACTTCAAAAGAGGAGGAGCTGCCTTCTAGAACCGCTGCAGTTCATGTGGTGTTAGGTACACCCATAGTGCTGTTAGGGAGAGAACTCCAAGATGTTGACCCACTGACATTAAAGGAACGGTGATATATTTCCAAGTCAGGATAGTGTGTGGCTTGGAGAGTAACTTGCAAATGGTGGTGTTCCAATGCATCGGTTGCCCTCGTCCTTCTAGATAGAAAAGTGGTCATGGATGTGGAAGGTGTATTCTAAGGAATCTTGGTGAATTCCTAAAGTGCATCTTGTAGATGGTACACACTGCTGCCACTGTGCATCAATGGTGGAGGGAGTGAATATTTATGGAAGGGGTGCCAATCAGTGGACTGCTTGGTCCTGAATGGTGTCAAGATTCTGGAGTGCTGTTGGAGCTGCACTCTTTCAGGCAAGTGGAGAGCATTGTATCACACACTTGACTTGAGCATAGTAGCCTGGAGGAGAGTCACTCGCTGCAGAATTCCTGGCCTCAGACCTGCTCTTAATTTTTTTCAAATAAATTTGGAGTACCCAATTCATTTTTTCCAATTAAGAGAAAATTTAGTGTGGTCAATCCACCTAACATGCACATCTTTGGGTTGTGGGGGCGAAACCCACGCAAACACAGGGAGAATGTGCAAACTCCACATGGACACTCAGACCTGCTCTTATAGCCACAGTATTTATATGGCTAGTCCAGTTCAATTTCTGGTCAAAGGTAACCCCTAGGATACTGGGCAGCATGGTAGCATAGTGTTTAGCACAGTTGCTGCACAGCTCCAGGGTTCCAGGTTCGATTCCCGGCTTGGGTCACTGTCTGTGTGGAGTCTGCACGTTTTCCGTGTGCGCATGGGTTTCCGCCGGGTGCTCTGGTTTCCTCCACAGTCCAAAGGTGTGCAGGTTAGGTGGATTGGACATGATAAATTGCCCCTAGTGTCCAAAAGAGTTGGGTGGGGTTACTGGATTATGAGGATAGGGTGGAGGCGTGGGCTTAAGTAGGTTGCTCTTTCCAAGGGTTGGTACAGTCGATGGGCCGAATGGCCTCCTTCTGCACTGTAAATTCTATGATTCTATAATAGTGGGGGATTCAGCAGTGGTAATGTCAAGGGAACATAGGAACTAGGAACAAAGTATGCAATTCAGCCCTTTGAGCCTGCTGCGCCATTCAATCAGATCATGGCTGATCTCTTCCTGGTCTCAAATGCATCCCCCTGCCTGTAGCCCATATCCCTTTAACATGATTTTTTAAAACCAAAATATATCTATCTATGTTTCTTGAAAAAAGGGGCAATGGTTAGATTCTCCCTTATTGGAAATGGTCATTGCCGGGTACTTCTATGGCATGAATGTTATTTGCCACTTGTTAGCCCAAGCCACCCCCCCCCACTTTGAGGGCTCCTGCATGCATACTCGGCCAAATGTTGCCTTGATGTCACGGGCAGTCATTCTCACTTCACTCCAGATGCTGTTTCATGATATCACATCGAATTGGCTGAAGTCTAGCATCTGTGATGCTGGGGACTTCTGGAGGCGGCCAAGATGGATAACCCACTTGGCATTTCTGGCTGAAGGTGGTTACAAATGCTTCAGCCTTATATGCCGAGTTATGCCTCATTGTTGAGGATGGGGTTATTTGTGGAGCCTCCTTCTCCAGTGACTGGAAATGGCAGGACTGAAGAGCTTAGATCTGATCTGTTGGCTGTGGGATTGCTTAGCTCTATCGCATGCTGCTTATGTTGATTGGCAGACATGTAGTCCTGAGTAGTAGCTTCATCAGATTGTCACTTCATTTTTACTTATGCCTGGTGCTGCTCCTGACATATCATCCTGCACTCCTCAGTAAACCAGGATGATCCCTTAGTTTACCAGAGAGCGGGGGATATGCTGGGTCAGGAGGTTGCAGATTGTGGTCAAATAAAACTCTGCTGCTGATGGTTCACAGCGCCTCATGGATGCCCAAATGCAGATTTATTTATTTTAACCGAATTCAAATTCTCAAACTAGAATCACGGTAGTCCACCATCATTGCTATATTTTACTCTTGGGTTAATCTCAACCCAGTGTAGGGGAAAAGGGTGCAGAGTTGAGGAAGGATGCAAAATTGAACGAAAAACTTGTTCTTGCTGGTCACCATTAATTATGAACTTGTTGAAAGTCAGGAAAGGAGGGTAAGACTCAGCTGTGATGTGCCCATTAAGCACAGGCAGGAACAGAGTAGTCAACAATTGCTAGTGACAATAGCAGGCTATTCCAAGATGACCCACTATCGACACAATGCAGGCAGGGAAAAAAAGCCCTTCCAATAGTGATTGAATACTTACTAAATTCAGGTCATCTGTATGTGAAAGCAACTTTAGATATGCACCACCGCAGTCAATGCCATTTTGGAAATTCACTTCATACCTGAAAAAAAAAGTACACAAAACAATTGTGCATATAATCAGTCATCTACTCCTGACATTTCCAGAGGTGGCTAAACCAGAAATCTCTTATTCGGACTCTCAGTTTCATGGTTTTGACAAACGTTTTGTTGGATAAACAAATCATGTTGAATTTTGTTATGGAGCAAGCACACCCAAAACTACAGGGTGGTAAGTCAAGAATGCAAGGTTAAAACGTTCTTTTTCCTCAATTCCGTACCTGTTGGTCAGGCCCGGTCCCTATTTCTGTTACGTTTTACTTTACAGCATGTTTCACTTTTGCTGCTGACCTCCAGTTTCCAGTTCCAGGCAGCAACAGCTTCTGCCAGCATGTACTTCGACCACACTTCAGTACCCACTTGAGAGAGTTATGATCAGGTGAGAAGGAATGAAATGGTTTCCCTGTATTCAACCTCTGTGGTTGGACACACATCACACCCACTAGAAATAAGGGGAGTTGAGCCCAATAAAGAGTATACATTTTAGTATCCTTCGATTATCCTTGAGGCATCGATTTTAAACACTGTGGCCTATCTAGGTTAGATGGTTTCTTGGATGTGGTCAGATGTAGATGTTGCAACAATTATTAGATCTCGTTTGCTGGTAGGTGTCTGGTAGAGTTGGAGAGAGCGTTTGAGGAGTAGCAAGAGCGAGAAGCCCATTTCCTCTGCTGAAGACCTTCTTGACACCACCTTTGTCACTTGCGATCTCTCAAGTGGCAGGCCAGCCTTGCTTTGAAAACACTTCATCTACTGTCAACCCTTAAAAGCCTGCTTCAGTGGCCTGTACAGAGTATCAAAGAAGCTTGTGGAGGTAAACTTGCACCGCAGTCCACAAGAAAAGCAATGGCTATGTCATATCAACATAATAAAACAATATCACAGCCAAGAGGAGGACAAGCAGCTAATGGTCTCACCAATAACAACAAACCTGGCAGCACGGTAGCATTGTGGATAGCACAATTGCTTCACAGCTCCAGGGTCCCAGGTTCGATTCCGGCTTGGGTCACTGTCTGTGCGGAGACTGCACATCCTCCCCGTATGTGCGTGGGTTTCCTCCGGGTGCTCCGGTTTCCTCCCATATTCCAAAGATGTGCAGGTTAGGTGGATTGGCCATGATAAATTGCCCTTAGTGTCCAAAATTGCCCTTAGTGTTGGGTGGGGTTACTGGGTTATGGGGATAGGGTGGAGGTGTTGACCTTGGGTAGGGTGCTCTTTCCAAGAGCCGGTGCAGACTCGATGGGCCGAATGGCCTCCTTCTGCACTGTAAATTCTATGATAATACAGAAACGGTGAATACGAATTGGACGGAGACATGGGCGAGTCCCACTTTGAACCCCCTTTAGTCTAGCTGGCAAACACAAATTCCTCTAGTAAAATTGGACTGCATATTCACCTATCTAAATGGAAAACAGTGAGGAGACCTCATCAGGCTGCTCACTGCATTTAAAAGCATCTGCAGAGACAACGCAGGCTGCTGCACTTATGTAGATGTGGGAGAGGCTCCTGCCATAAGGCAATATACCTACTGCCTCAGTCCAAAAAAGCTGGCCTAGATTTTGGAAGATTAATTAACTACATGCTGGAACACCAACTAATAGAGCCACTGAACCAGGCTTTTAAGCATTCACCCAGTATTGGTAGCAGCATTAGCAAGTAGTCTCCTAGCTGAAAGGTTCAGGCCCAGTCATGCATATCTACCTGTTCCTCATAGCTGTTTGGGAGATGTTTTAAGTGTTCTTGGGCTCTCTTGAGTTACTCACGGAACATGATGGCCTAGCCCCTTCCTTGTGAACAAACCTGCTGACAAGAGTGGTGCTGCACTTCGCAGAGGCTGAGCGCCAACTCCCAGACAGTTCCTTCCATCTTCCCCTGGACTATGACCCCAACAATGCACATAAAGTAATTGTTTCCAGGACAGTCACTGACCTCATCTTCTCTGATGATCTTCCCTCCATAACCTCCAACCTCAACACCCAATCGCAGTCCACTTCTACATCCTTCCCAAAATCCACAAACAGGTCTTCCCTGATAGACCCATCTCAATAGCTTGTTCATCTCAATAGCTTGTTCCTGCCACATTTCTTTCTATCTTGACTCTATCCTCTCCAGTCCCTTCCCATCTACATTTGTAATTCACCTGATACCTTACATCATATAAACACTTGCCAGCTTGTGACCCTAACCGCCTCCTCTTCACAATGGAGGTCTGTGATAACAAAGGGTTTTATTGATGAAAGACAAAGGCAGTTAGATAACAGGCACAGAACACTACAACGGGTCTTTATTTTCCAGTTCCCTCATCCACATGTTCGGGGTCCTGCTCCCAGGGCCCTATGCAAATTCCCCATTGGCTGAGATTCACACGCTCCCGTGCGATTGGCCCATAGCTGGTCATGTGGTCAGTGGAGCTCATCGCAAAGGGGCCACGCTGCCACAATGTTCAATCCCTCTAAACCCCCCCCCCTCCCCCCACACAAATCAGGACTCTCTGCTTCTTCCTTGAGCAGAGGCCCGAACAATCCCAGTCCACCACCACACTCCACTGCTCGGCTGAATTTGTGCTGTCACTAAATTTCTCACTTCCTGAAAATACTTGCATGGGCCCCAGTTATACCCATTTTTGGGGGTTATGTGGACCCCACGCCCTGCAAGGACACCATCCCATTCTCCCAGTTTCTCCACCTCCGTCACATCTGTTTTGATGATGCCATCTTCGAAAATGGTGCTTCTTTTATTTATTTTCCAAATTAAGGGGCAATTTAACATGGCTAATCTACTTTCTACTGCACATCTTTGGGTTGTGGGGGCGAGACCGACGCAGATGCTGGAAAAATGTGCAAAATGCACACGGAAATTGACCACACGGGGCTGGGATTGAACCAGGGTCCTCGGTGGCGTGATGCAGCTGTGCTAACCACTATGCCATTGTTTCACCCTGAAAATAGTGCTTCTGACTGGTCTGCTTATATCCTTAATTGAGGTTTCCCCTCCACTTGTGGCTGACAGGGCATTGAACCGGGTTTGACGCATTTCCTGAACCTCTGCTTTCACTCCTTTCCCTCCTTCTCAGAATCATGATAGGGTCCCTATTGTTCTCACTTTCAATCCACTAGCCTCCACATTCGAAGAATTATCCTCCAGCATTTCCATCAACAGCAGCAGAACAATCCATGAAACACCTTTTCCCCTCTTACCCGGTCAGTATTCCACAGTGACACGCTGATCCACCCCTCATCATGCCAATTCCTGTTCCCACACCGCCTTCCCTTGGAATCATAGAAGGTGAAAAGGCCCTAAACGCCACAATATTCAAGCCCCCAAACACTCCTTTCAGATTAAGCAGCATCTCACTTGCACCTCCTTCAATTTGGTTTATTGCATTCACTACTCCCAATGTGGTCTCCTCTACATTCGAGAGGCTAAACGGACTGGGAGACAGCTTTGCAGAACACCTTCACCCAATGTGCAAGCATGACCCCAACATTCCTATTGCTTGCCATTTTAACTCAGCACCTTGCGCTCAATCTCATGTGTCTGCCCTTGTTCTGCTGCAAAGTTCCAGTGAAGCCGGGCACAACCTGGAGGAGCAGCATCTCATCTTCCAGTTGGGCACTTTGCAGCACTCCAGACTCAACGTTGAGTTTGCAGCTTTCGATTGTGACCTTTCTTCTCCATCTTAACCACTTTAAAAAAATATCCCAGTCATACAGCAACTGACCCCCAGGCCAGCTACCCTTTGCTCTTAAAGTTGCTATGTTTTATTGCAATCTACACTTGAATATCTAACACATTCTCCCTCCCTTCAGTTCTGGCAGAGACAAAACTACTTAAAACATACTCAGGTCCTCTCCTCTGGCGTGGAAGGGGCTTGGCGCCATGCCAACCGGTGCAGAAGGGCCTCTGCCAGCCGGCGCATGTGTGGGAGCGCCAGCGTATGCTGGCGTCATCCCAGCACAGGCCTGCCCGCGCGGTGGTTCTGATCGTGGGACAGGCCACCATGGGGGCACCCCAGGGCCAGATAACCCCATGACACACACACCCCCCCCCCCCCCCCCCCCCCCCCACGCAGCCAGGTCCCGCCGCTAAGAACCTGTTGTAATTTACGCTGGAGGGACCGGCCGAAAACAGGCTGTCACTCGGCCCATCGGGGTCTCAGGATCGCCGGGGGCCAGCGGAAGGCGTGGTGCAATTCCTGCCCCCGCCAAATCTCCGGCGCCGGACGTTGACCTTAGACGGGTGCTTACACTGCAAATTCCGACTTTGGAATCTTTTGCATCTATCAACAGTTCCAATGTAAATTCATGCGATTGTCTTATCTTAGCAATTTATTTTAATAATTGTCAAACTAACATCGGAATTTCTGTTATGCCCACCTTAGGAACTGGAGCACAAATACCCCTCTCAGGCCAATACAAAACCGCTTATGGTTTACACACAAATTACAGCACAGTCCACTTCCATACAATTCTTTGATCAGCTGAGTATATGGTTCAGTTGATTGATGAACACATGAGCGGTCATAGACACATTTTTTCTTCCCCAAATCTTTAGATTTAAAATTTTGCATGATTTGAATATTTTCCATTTTCGTCAGGTATAAACTAAACCTTCAAATACATTTTTTGCAGTTTCAGTTCATGTTTCTTTTCCAAATTGTACAAATGAAAACCAAATAATATCAGAACTATAATAATGCATTGTTAACTTTATAAATAAGCTTGTACTTTCTGTCAAAGATGACCAAATAGATACTTACTGGATAATTAAAGGTTCACCTTGGAACAGAAAAGGTTTCTTCAGCGGAGCTGAAATTGCATGGTGTTTTGCTTTTGACTTCAGCACCAAACCTTTGTCACCAGACACTGTGTTTTCCAGTAACTCCTCTACTGCCCATTTTCCTACAAAAGGCAAACAAAATGACAGGCTAGAAGATAATAAATTAAAATGTACTTCATATTTAAATCAGCTTTAAATGTAGCATCAAATGTTCATAATGTGACATAATATGGAATACATGGATGGCTTGAATTTAAATCATGTTCAACTAAATAAGGGCCATGTGAATAAAGAATACATTGAACATGAATTCTCTTTACATAATATGAATTCTTTTTAAAGGGAAAATTGATTAAATGCAAATTCACAGGTACGAGTGCTCAGACAGCAAAGATGCACCTTCACAGGGAACTGCTAAACAGAGGAAAGCTGCAGCCATACTGGCACATGAGTTGCTTGAAGTTCTCTACTGTAGCCAAGGCACATGAAATCAGAATGTAGCTGCCAATTTTCCATCTTTTCCTCTGTTCTATGCTTTCGGAGGGGGCACAGCTATGGCCAGTAACCTAGCTAAGAACATAAGAAATAGGGAGATAGACCATAGTGCCTCTCAAACCTGCTTAATTAGTTAATAAGATAAATGGTTGTTCTTCCATCTCAACTCTACTTTCCTACCGATCCCCAAATCCCTTGGATTATCTCAGCCTTGAATATACTCTGCAACTGAACATATACAGTTGCAGGTAGAGAATTCCAGAATTCTTTCATCTCAGCCCAAAATAGCTGACCAGGTCCCCTATATCTAAAAACGTTCCATTAAGGGAAAACAGCCTCTTAACATTTCAAGCCCCCTTCAGAATCAAATATATTTCCTTGAGATTGCCTCTCATTCTTTTAAACCCGAGGGTATAAGCCCAATTTAAATCAATCTCTCCTTACAGGACAAGCCCCACACACCAGAAGTCACTAGTGAACTTTCATTGCACCCCAAACATTTGCATCAGTCTTCACTCATACAGGATACAAGTAACATCCCAGAACAGCTATAAATCAGGAAATGGAAAAGGGAGGAATTGAGGAAAATTACAATCACCAGAGAAATGGTACTGACCAAAACAACACACAATACCTCAGGCGTGCTATCACCAAAGCCTTGCATTAGAGCTCAGTGATCTCTCACAAACGTTTTCTAAACCATTTTTCTAACCCTAATCTCTTCCTGCCAACAGGGCAATTTTACATTTCCAACACTGTACTCCATTTGCCAGATCTTTGCCCAATCACCCAACCAATCTGCATTTTCTCTATAGTTTCCTCATGCCCCTCTCCTCTCTACCATTCTTTATGTCACCAGAAAATTTCGCAACCATCCCTTCAATCTAGTGCGATTCATCCAAGTGTCCTGCTATAAGCTATTTAAAAATAGCTTCTAACATTTTCCCTATGACATATTAGGCTCGGTAGTCTGTAGCTTCCCACTTTTTGACTGCCTGCTTTTTCGAATAATGGAGTTATATTTATTGGGTGGAATTTGCCCCCAAAATGGCAAGTGTCAGATTCTGACTGAAAACTGGCAGTGCCAAGTTAGCATTGCCAGGGCACTGCCCTGTCATGTCCTTCACCATCCAGGAGCTCCACTGGCCTCCGTGCCCCTGGTGTGATAATCTCGACCCCTGGAGAGCAGTAGTGATTCCTGCCTGCATGATGCCAGGAGTTACGTTATTTAGGCATATTTAACTTTATTCAAAATGGATGGTAATCAGACTCATAACCCCATTGTGTGTGAATATGATCTACGTCACCTGTGGGGGTAGGGAAGGTCTCATTCTGAAATTTCTCCAGTTCAAATCCAGTTAGGGCCCTCTCGTGAGAGTTAACAGCCATAATGGGATTTGCGTCTGCCACAAAGGGGCCTGGAAGATCATGGCCACTAACTTCCAATCGAATTTCCAGGCCTTTCCCCGAATCTAGAGAGCTTTGAAAAATTAAAACTAATGCATCAACTATTTCACGAATCACTGATTTTAAGACCCTAGGATGAAGTCCATCAGGACCAGGCACTTATTAGTCTGCAGTTCTAACAATTTACTCAGTATCATTTCTCTGGTGATTGTAATTTTACTCAATTCCTCCCTTTTCCATTTCCTGATTTATAGCTGCTTCTGGGATGTTACTTTTATCCTCGATGAGTGAAGACTGATGCAAAATACCACTTCAATTCACTCTGCCGTTTCTTTGTTTTCCATCATCAATTCTCCAGCCTCACTTTCTGGTGTCAAAAGTCCATCCATATACAACATAAACTATCTGAACGAACAATGTACTTCATTTAAAAACTAAGTTTTATTCTTTTAATATTATTTACCGCAGTTTCAGATACTCAAAACCACCATTTTTAGACATGGATTATCAAAACAAAAGCAATTTTATATTTAATTTTTAATAGTAATCTTCATTTATACCATAAAACAATTATAATGTTAAAAATAGATAATGTATGAAGATTGTTCCCTCCATAATATGAACAGGTGTAGGCTATAGGGAGAATCAAGTCTATTCCATCATTTAATAGGATTATAGCTAAACTTTCCCATCATAATTGCTCACATCTATTAACCTCCGTCTTCAGCATACTCCCCATTAACTGAACATCTAGTCCCAGATAGAGAATTTCAAAGATGCACAAGGCTCCTTGTGAAGCGGTTTCTCCTTATACCAACCCTAATTGGCCAAATTTTTATCCAGAAGCCAAGATCCTACATTCTCTTCAATTAGGGAAAATAACCTCTCAATATCTACCCAGTCAAACCCTCCAAGAGCTTTAGACATTCCACAAAAAATACAGTTTATGGTTTGTGGAACAAATTAAGTCTCAAGGTTAAATAAAGAAAAATTGTAGCCTGGTCATGAGATCAGATATTTTAAGATAGATAGAAAATACTTTTAGATACTAGAGTACTACGCAGCAACATGTGTATTTTTATTTGGAAGTTATTTTATTCCTTTGTTTTAGGTTTCCATGGGCTGGGGAAAGCCAAGGGACAGATCTCCAAATATTTGCCAATTATGCCAGCCAGTATCTGTTCATTATAAACTGTTTTCTTTTCTATTCCCAGGTCTTCATATCTTCCAAGACAGCCAGAGAACTTAAGCATTTCATATTTAGAATTCTCTACCCAAAGAGCTATGGAGGCTCAGTCAGTGAGTATGTTGAAGACAGAGAGACGCATCGATTTCTTGTTATTAAATACATAAGAGAAATGGGATGGTACGGGAAAATGGTGCTGAGGTAGATTGATCAGCCATGAACTAGTTGAATGGAAGAGCAGGTTCCAGAGGCCAAGTAGTCTACTCCTGTTCTTATTTCCTATGTTCCAATTCGGAGATACTAAAACAGCTGGTTCTACTCCTGTTTTCATTTTCTATGGTCCTGTTCTAAGACACTAAAACAGCTGGTACTACAAGAGTTGCATTTTTTCACAACCACCAGATGGCTCAAAACAATTTAGAGCCAATGAAGTACAACTGAAGTGTAGTTACTGTTGTAACGCAGGAAACGCAGCAGCCAGTACATGCACAGCAAATTTCCAGAAACAGCAATATGATAATCACCAGCAAACCTGTTTTTAGGACATTGATTGAGGGATAGGACACCACGGAAATCCCCTGCTCGTCTTCAAAATAGTACCCAGATCTTTTACATCCATCCAAGCACGCAGGTGTGGTCTCAGGTTTCCGAGGTCTCCTCTGAAACACTGCACCGTTGATACTGCAGCACTAACTCAGCGTGACAGTGGAGTGAGAGCCTTGATTTTTGTGTTCAAATCCTGGAGTGGTACTGGAACCCAAAATCATGTGACCGTAGAGGCAAGAGTGCTACCAACTAAGCAAAGCTGACAGGTTATTTTCATTAGTGCCACTTACTAACCTCAGCATCACTATATATACTTTAAATGCTCAGAACACCTTTTGTTCAACCATTTTAGTGGCTTGGCACACACACCCTGTTATATTGTTCAGGCATGTTAATGACTAAATTAAATATAGGCTTCAGTGTGTACTATACCAGGGTTTTTCAAAGTGAAGGGTCGCAACACGAGTGGGTCGTTAGTTGCGATGTTCCTGCAGTGGTCCCAATCGCAGGAGAAATGTCCAATGACCGCTACCGGCTTTTTAAAATGGAGAAGACAGCCGCTGCTGTCTTTTAAACTAAAAATTAAAAAAAGAGGCTGTGCGCAGTCTTCCGGCCAGAATCACAGAATTTACAGTGCAAAAGGAGGCCATTCAACCAATCAAGTCTCCACCAGCCCTTGGAAAGAACTATCCTACTTAAGCCAATGCCTCCACTCCATCCTCGTAACCCAGTAACTTCACCTAACCTTTTAGGTATGGAGGGGCAATTTAGCATGGCCAATCCACCTAACCTGCACAACTTTGGAATGTGGGAGGAAACCAGAACACCCGGAGGAAACCCATGCTGACATGGGCAGAAAGTGCAAACTCCACACAGGCAGCCACCCAAGGCTGGAATTGAACCCGGGATTCTGGAGCTGTGAGGCAGTAGTGCTAACCACTGTGCCGTCCAATGAGCAGGTCATGTGCCCTGCATGTACACTTGACTTCAAGTGTCAAACGTCTACTTACGTGCTTTTGGCGACAAATCACGGAGCAGAGTGTGGTGATATGCCTGTTAAGCAATATGGTTAATTGGTGGTGCAACCTCCAACAGCAGTAGGCAGTACAGACACACCATGCAGTCTCAAGACAGTGGTCATGACAAGGCACTCCAATATTAGTGGCGGCACATCCTGTCACAGGCAGGTGGTTATAAGATGTACGTACAAGTGGACAGTTGTGCCGTGGGTATTTCCAGAGGAGTACAAAGAAACTCCATGATAACTTGCTCTGTAACAGATCGCTATCTTACTACGTGTGATTCAATAAAGATCCTGGTTTGGACAAAGCTCACGTCATTTGATAGATTCCTTGCTAGACATCGTACACAACATGGTACCAAAAGCGATGAAGATCTGAAAATAATGACAGCAGTGACAGGTGGACAGACCGATCTGGTGAACTGCAGCCTGTGGCAACAAATGAGCTAGAAGACGCTGAAGCGCGAGATAGAAGGACTGAAAGCCCCTCCATCAGCTTCAGACATCCGGTAACATAGACGAAAACTGATGTCTCTTCAAGCAACAGTTCAAACTCTATGGGCGGAATTCTCCGCTCCCCACGCAGCATGGGAAAATCGCGGGAGGGCCTCCCGACATTTTTTACGCCCCCCTGGCGCCCCCGCGATTCTCCCCCCCCCTTCTCGGAAAAACCGCCGCTCGCCGTTTTTCACGCGAACGGCGATTCTCCAAGCCCGATGGGCCGAGCGGCCGGCCCTTCACGCCCGTTTCACCACGGCAGCAACCACACCTGGTCGCTGCATTCGTGAAACGGGCACCAGATGCCCGTTTGGGGCATCTAGGTGCCCGATTTGGACGGGAGCACGCAACTGTGCTCCAGAGGGGACAGGCCCGCGATCGGTGCCCACCCATCGTCGGGCCAGCGTCCAAAACAGACGCACTTTTTCCCCTCCGCCGCCCGGCAAGATCAAGCCGCCACGTCTTGCCGGGCGGCGGTGGAGAAAGACGGCACCGTGCATGTGCGGGTTCGTGCCGTCTGCGTGGTGATGTCATCCGCGCATGCGCGGGTTGGAACCGGCAACCCACGCATGCGCAGATGACATCATGAAAAGCGCCGTTCGCACGTCATTTCTAGCAGCCGAGGTCGCGGTCGGGAACGACGGGGGCCCGCTCCTAGTCCCACGGGTGGGGGTGAATTAGGTGCGGGGAGCGGGCCCCGAGGCCGTTGTGAACCACGGCCAAGTTCACAACGGCCTCCGCAATTTTTGGCCTTAGCGGAGAATACCGCCCTATGTTTCAGCCCTAGGCCTGCAGGCTCAACCTGATGAAAGGTGAATAGCGTTGCTGCCAATGGTGGCAGGTCCACAAGCAATCGAACTGTATAATACATTTACATTCAACAATGAGGAAGATAGCAAGAGATACGATGAAGTTGTTAGGTACTTCGATCGGCATTGCTCCCCCCCAAAAGAATGAGATATTTGAAATACGTGTTCCGTAAAACTGGTGAATTTTTTGACAGTTTTGTCACTCACTTGAAGCTGAAGGCCCAGCATGAACTTCAGTAGCCTGAAATCCTTGCTCATCTGCGACAAAAGTTTATTTGGCGTAGCTAATGATAAGCTTCAGGAGAAGTTGGTGCGGGGAAGATTTGGTACTGGAACAAGCAATAGAGATTTGCCAGGCGAGCGAGTTCGCTGCACAACAAATCAGTACACTACTCAAAATATGTTGGCGCCAACTCAGAGGAAGACGCCAGCGCCATTAGTGGTTTGACACACATCATGAAGAAATGTGGTCTCAGTGCGGGTGGCCATTTTAAGCTGCTGACTGGAGCCACCATCTTGTGTCAAAGGTGCAGCACTCTACCTGGCCCACCGCAATGTCCGGCCTTTGGAATAGTCTGTTCCAGGTGTGACCGGATTGGGCATTTTGTAAAACAATGTTTTGTGCATCCTACGATGGACCATATAAGATGAGTAAATGTGGTTGATGAGACAAATAGCTGAACAGTTTTTCATCAATCTCATTGCAACCAAGGACCAGCAGATTCCGGACGAAAAAGATGAAAACAAAATTCAACAATTATATTTCATGATTACTCATAATAACAGTTACATGATTTGATAAAATATGATTACTCATAATAAGTTACATGAATTGATAAAATATAAATTACAGTTTAAACAATTCTTACCATCATATTTTGCAATATCTTCATCCGCATCGTCTTTCTTGGTCTTGGACAAAACCCATCTTTAATGAGAAAGGGAAAAAAATTAAATATAATCTGGACCATGACAATGTCTTATTCAATTCCAATATCACTGAACGACCTTAGCCAAAATAATGCTAGAAATGTCTTTAAATTAATTACATCTTGCTCAGTAATCCTGCAGCAAAAATGATCTCCTTACCCATCTAAATTTCCACGATCAAATGTATCAGCAAAATATACCTCTTTAATGGGCACTGGTGTCTTGTATGTTACCTGCAAGTTTAGGCAAATTTCAGTAACTTGTATATAATAAACAAAATCTTTATTTATAGGGACAAAAGATTGTTTATATTAGAAATATGCTTTCCTTAAAGGTCAAGTTTGGCCATTGCATTTTCTAATCATAACAATTCAGAACAATTCAGAAAGTGATATGTTTTTTAAAAATAGTTCATTTCATGTTTAACTGTCCGGAAAGTGGACTTAAAATGCTGGATCCAGATTACGCACTCACTGCCTGAATCTTAACACCCATTCTAAATAGAACTAATGACTGACATTTGTATGCTATAAACATTGGTTTCATTGTGAAAGAAATGTCAGACAGAGGATTTGAATAAGTGGCAAAAGGTTCAAACAGATTTTTAACCTTTTGAGATGATGATGGAAGCTAGCCCAGACTGATGGGATGCAAAACCTTTCTTTCTACCAGCTGAAAAAATCCCATGTGAGTCTGGCTACCATGAATTCAGGTTGCAATAGACTTGCCACTGCACTAAATGTATTGACGCATGGAGATCATTAAAGATACAAAAAATTGAAACTTCACAGTTGAGGATTTTATCGGAGGCTTACTGTTGGGCCATTCTGCATTTTACCAAGCAATGCCCAACTTGCTCCATGCTAAAGCAATCTCAATAGGGAAATACCCCCATTCCTCTGCACAGTCAACCATCCTCATGATAAATGCAAGAATGAAAATACAAAACTATTTTATTTCACCAGAGTTTCCGCTAACCCAATATTCTCAGACTTTTTCATCCAAGTTGTCTGGATATTAGGAAGGACAGAAATTTTGAATTCAAAAACAGGGCTTAATTTTAATAACTGCAACTCCACCAAATATATTCTTCATTCTCCTCTCCCTTAAATACAAGCAGCATTAAAATATCACATTCGGTGAAGTATTCAAAGTAAACCTTCACCTGAACCGTAGATTTACTATCCTTGGTAGTTTGACTGCCAGTGTTGGTTTCTTTCATCTCCAAGGCATCCACATCTGCTTCATCATCATCATCATCTTCAGCCCAGACTATTGCTACTATGAGCAAAAGCCCAAGAAAAAACGGTTCCCATTTCAGCCTCATATTTGGTTGCCTCCCTGTGTGGAAGATACAGGACTAAATCACCATCACATACATATTTTTTGCTGAGAGAATTGCACCAATTTCTTCCCTCTTCTCCAGAAAGCACCAAGTCCTTTATAGATCCCTCTCTTATTCAAGTTTGAGTAGCAGAGTAGGCTATACAACTATAAAGGGAGTGTGGGGAAAATTGAGAATTGAACACAATTTACTCTGCACCCAACTATCAACACCCGAGATTAAACAATCCAATGCAGACCAGGGTTAAATTTAGTACAATCCTGGGCAATCTGTATAGCTAGCTGGAATTACTTAACTATTGTACCAATGCTGAAATGGAACAGGTCCAAAAGGAAATGTGTAGACTAATGAAACACTCCAAACAAAAAAGTAAAACAAAATCAGTACGCAAACTAGATAACATAGCAAGCAAGTTGTGTTATCCCTAATTAGTCTGGTAAGGCAACAGTTTTACACTGCAACAGAGGACAGAGTCAATTATAGCACAGGCTAAAAGAGGCATTGCAATACAGTTCTTATTTTAATACTGCATTTTCCACCATAGCGTGATAAATTATATTAAAATATTTTGAATGATATGCCAACCTGCCATTCCAAGAGCAGTGGAACATTTACTTTTCAGTCTTTCTCCTCCCTCCCCAAATGTCGAGTGCCAAAATCAGCTATAATGTTATGAAGCACAATTTTTCAGAAAGGATTCTCAGGTTATGCTAAATTATCCATATTACAAATAAGCAAGAATACAAGAATGGTATAACAAGGTTTTAAATTATTTTACAGTATTGGATGCTATGAAAAAAGTAGCACCAAGTTAAAAAAATAACATGCATCAACTACAAATCATAATTCAAAGCGGCAATTGGGAAGATACAGACAGGGAAGGCGGCATAGCCGGATGGATTGCTGGAAACTATGGCGCAGGCCTGGCCTCCATCTCGTTGTTGCTAAAGAAGGATAAGGACCCGGTGAATGTGGGTTTATATTGGCCCATATCTCTACTGAATGTGGACGCCAAGATATTGGCAAGGTGCTGGCGTCAAGGTTGGAGTTGTGCCTTCAGAGGATCAGGCATGGTTTGTGAAGGGCCAGATAGTGGTCGTCGAATGCGTGGCAGGTGCTGAACTTGGTGTTTTCTCCGGCAGAGGGGAGTTGGAGGTGGCATTCGATGCGGAGAAGGTGCTTGATCAGGTGAGTTGGAGTTATCTGATTGTAGTGTTAAGGTAAGTTTGGGATTGGGCCTAAGTTTGTGACCTGGGTGAAGTTGCTGTACAAGGAGCTGATGGCGAGCATGTACATGAATGATATGAATTCAGGGTATTTTGCGTTGCACAGGGTAATGGGGTAGGCATGCCCCATTTCCCCCATTCCCTTTACTTTGGCAATTGAGCCCTTGGCCATTGCGCTGAGGAGCTCGGAGTTGTGGAAGGGGTTGGGGGGTGCGGTGGAGCATAGGGTGTCCTTGCACACAGATGATTTGCTGTTATACATTTTGGAGCCTGGCTCCTCAGTGATGGACATTGTGGGTTTGTTTCAAAGGTGATTTGGGATTGGTAGGGAAATAGGCCTACAGCAGCAGCAACCCGGGTGGGGGGTGGGGAGAAGTGTGTACATGGGTTTGTGGGATGTGGCGGGTGTTATCTCTTTCCTTTCTGTTGGTTGCTTTTTTTTTCGATTTAGTAGTTGCTTTTGTAGGGGGGGGGGGGGTGTTGTTCTTGGGTTTTTAACAATGGTTATTCTGTTAATATTGTTTTGTTGTTTATATTTTGTGAAAATCTTAATAAATATTATTTTTTTTTAAAAAAGGTGATTTGGTATGTTTTCAGAGTATAAGCTGAATTTGTGGAAGAGAGTATTTTCTGGTTTCCTCTCCAGGGTCGGGAGTCAGGGTAGGGGAGTTGCCATTCTGCGTGGCAGCGTCTCATTTTAGGTATCTAGAGGGGAGTGTGGCTTCTGACTGGACAGGCCTTCGGAAGTTAGATTTCTCTAGTTTGGTCGGGAGGACAAATGTCGATTTGTTGAGGTGGGATAATTTCCTTCTTTTGTTGGCAGGCCGGGCAGGCGGTGTGTTTATTCTTGTTGTAAAATGTTGAAAATTTGGAATACAAATACTATAAACAAAATGTAATGAAGGTTTACCCTTACACCCTACATGCTACAATACATTCTTCCCAACAAAGAGTGCAGAAGAGTATGGATTGTCAGGAACATCTGCAAGTAAATTATGCAGTGGATGGATGTCATAATGCCTGAAAAATTCCCATAAGTCCCGAAGGATGTGCTGTTCAGGTGATTTGGCCTCCAAAGCCTTCTGCGGCAATGAATTCCACAGATTCACCACCCTCTGGTGGAGAAATTCCTCCTCATCTCTGTTTTAAAGAATCCCCTTATACAGCTTTAAAAGCACATGCCCTTGGGGAGGGCCACTACTCACCTCTGAACCCTGACTCTCTTGAAGTCCTGGTATGTCACTGGTGTCTTCCACCAGTGAAGAATGATGCAAAGCACCTATTCAGTTCTTCTGCCCCATTTCTTTGTCCCCTATTACTATTTCTCCAGTGGTTCAATGTCCATTCTTGCTTCTGCCTTAACTTTTATATAAATCAAAAAACTTTTGCAATCTTCTTTTATATTACTAGCTAGTTTACACTCGCATTTAATCTTCTCCCCCTTATTGCTTTTTGCTTATTGCTGTTTGCTTATAAAGGCTTCCCAATCCTCTGGCTTGCTTTTAATGGCTTCCCAATCCTCTGGCTTCCCACTAATCCACGCCCATTCTAAGCTTTTTTCCTTTAGGCGGGATTCTCCAGAAAGATTTTGACGGTGTGGTAGTGAGCGGGAACTGCTGCGTGCTTCCCGGCCCTTGGCTCAGTGCGGCCGGCAGCCCAATACAATATTAATTGGTCCACTTAACGAGGCCCCACAGGCTTCACATAGCAAAAAAGGCTCGCCAGCCCCCCGCCAACAAGGTCAAGCAGCACTTATCAGCTCTTGCACAGCCAATACCATTGAGCTCCCAGCCATGGCGCCAAGATGACAGACCCCAAGATTTGGTGTCACAGATCTGGAGAGGCTCCTAGATGAGGTGTGGGCCTGTTCTTCTAGATCCCGGAAGGTGAGCCACAGGGCAGCCAGTGCCACCTGGGATGAAGTGGCAACGGCCGTTGACTCTGGAAGCGTGACCAGGAGGACGGCCTCCAGTGCTACAAGAAGTTCAATGACCTACACCGGGCCTCACTTGTGAGTTCAACCCCCTCCCTTCACTCACCCCTCCCTTCACCGGTCCCCCTTTCGAGTAACGGGCCCTGGAGGTGTCAGGGTGGCAGAGGACCAAGTGGGCACCAACACAAGGCAAAGGTCGGTGCACGCCACAGAGGTGAAGATCCACCGTCGCCACTCGGAGGACCTGTCAAACAGGAGTTGTTAATGCCATACGGACTGACCCATCCCCCCCCCCCCCCCACACTGACCACATGAACATTCTCTAGCAGGACCTCCAGCCGACAGCGCTGGCCAATCCGGGGTTGTCCCCCACCCTGCCTTCCACGAGAACACTTCAGAGGAGAGCTCCGAGGGTGCAACCATCGGTGCGTCACAGCCGTCATCCCTACCCTCCACCAGTGCAGAGGCATGCACCTCAGTGGGTAACGTTAGTGGTCAGGCTCCTGGGGCATTTTCTGTTGCGCACCTCAGCTGCTGATATACATCAAGTGGAGGCAGTCACGCCCATGTGAGACTACAGTCAGAAGTCTGCTGGGTCCCAGTTGGATGCTAAGCCTCTGGACCAGATTTACCGCGAGCGGATGCAGACTTTAGGGGGTGACCGGGATATTCAGAGGGAGATATCAGTGTTACTCCAGCAGGTCCATAGCCGATTGGAGGCGTTCCAGAGGCTACGGGCGCAGGCGATGTCATCAGTAATGCATGGCACCGATGCCAACACTGCTAGGGTGGATCAGCATCAGGCGGACTTTGACGAGGTACTGCGCAACATGTCTTGGTCTCAGGTGGGAATGGCCGAGGCGCTGCGAAGCTTGTTCCAGTTGCAGTTGGGCATAGCCATGATACTACCGAGTATATCCAGTCACTGAGGAACATTGCCGAGGGCGACGACACCATGGTGCAGACATTGGGGAGCGCAAGGGCCAGCCAGGGCTTAATCTAGTTGCCCCTCCGTTCCGAGGTGAACTCAAGGGCCCTATGGGCATCGACTGGGAGGTGGTGGTGATGGGTGACAACCTGGAAACATCCTATGGACTGGCAACAGAGCCACTAGCTCTCCTGAATTCCACTCCTCTGATGAGGCTGTGTCGTGCAGTCAGCACCCGGAACAGGGTGGCACGGCTGTGCATGTGCCGCTAAGTACGCTGGGGCCTTCTGGCCACAGAGGACGCCCACCAGGGGTATCGTGGTCAGCAGCTGGCAGCCTCCACTCTGTCGTACATCATGGGGACACACCTAGACACAGTGGTGGAGCAAGGAACGGCCAAGCACATTGAGGATCACAGAGGGCATTGGGGGGGGAAGGAGAAAAGAGTGCGAAAGCACCATCGGGAGAGTGGGGTGGTGGTGTACACTTGTACGGGACACATTAAAAAAAACCTCACCACAACCAGATGGCACCTCTGGCTCTTTGTTCCGCGATGCAGGCTGACCACCAATCCAATGCGCCTTCCGCCGCCGCCCCCCCCCACAGACATGGGGCCCTGCCCACTACCCCCACTGACACGCACACCAGGCCATGGAGGGGGCAGCCTGCTCATTGGACCGCACAGCCTGCACGCCCAGAACAGAACATCGGCAAACCCCGGCCATACACTCAGGGCTGGGGTCCATCCCCTGGGTGTTCAGAGACTGGCTGCTGCGACTGTGGTGCTGCCAGTACGGGTCACATGCTCCCCCACCTCCCTCCAAGCACAGGGGCAGCAAGCCTACTGTCCCCAGGCTCAGAGCCTGCGAGCGAAGATGGCTGCTCACCTCCTAGGATCCCCGCAGCAGCCCTTCTGCCAGGACCACGTTTTTCAAAAGGAGTACTAATCGGCACCACTTGCTGGGGAGGCCGCTGGGTCATGGGGACACGTTGGATATAGGGTGGCTCCTGTTAATTGTATGAAAAAAGGGCTTAAGTGGTGATTATGGACTTCTCGCTAGGCTAAGGCAGGATCCCAATTTCGCCTACAAGTCCGATTGCATCGCAAACGGTTTGGCGCCCAGCACGTTCTCATTTCTGGCCTCTCCCACTTTTCACCAGTCCCGTTGCACTCTCGCTCGAGCCCAACGAGGCTTTTGAATTGCACCCCTAACTTTTATGCTGTCCTTGACTTCCATTGTCAATCATGGTTGCCTTGTCCTCCCCTTAATAGGTTTCCTCCTCCTTATGATGAATTTCTGTTGTGCCGCCTGAATAACCCCAAAAACCCCTGCTGTAATGAACTCCAATTGGCTTTATTGGTTGGCCAATTGGAGTATGAGCTCCCTCAATGATAGCTCATTGAGGGGGCCCATATAAACACCTGTGTAGGCTTTGTGAGCCAGTCTTAAGTTGACTGGACTGCTAGCAGCACGGTTTGTAGCTGCTCCTGTAATATCGTTATTGTAAATAAATATTGGTGTGGTGACGGAACTCCTGCCTCCCGTGGATTACTACACCTGCCCTTGCTGTTCGACTGTATTCCCTGCTAGGCTCCCCTTCCAAACAACTCTGGCCAACTCCTCCCTCATGTCTTTGCAGTTACCTTTAATCAATTGTAAAACTGTTGCATCTGATCCCCTCTCAAACTGCAGGGTAAATTCTATCGTATTGTGGTCACTGCCCCCTGAAGGTTCCTTCACCTTAAGTTCCTTAATCAAGTCTGCCCCATTGCACATCACCAAATCCAGAATTGCTTGTTCTCGAGTGGGCTCTACCACAAGCTGCTCCAAAAAACCATCTCAAAGACATTCCACAAATTCCTTTACTGATTTTCCCAGTCCACCTGTATATTCAAGTCCTCCATGATTATTGTAATATTGCTTTTCTTTTGCTACCTGCTGATTTATTTTCTGCCCCACATCCTGACTCCCGCTGGCCTGTACATAACTCCTATCTGGGTCCTTTTTCCTTTGTGATTCCTCAACTCTTACCACACAGCAAGAAGCGATATAGGGTAGAATCTATCAATTTAAGTTAATGCAACTCCACCCCCTCCAACCATCTGCCTGTCCTTTCGATAGAGCACATCCTTGGATATATAGATCCCAACCCTAATCCCCTTACAGCCATGTCTCTGTAATGCCCACACTGTACCCGCAATTTCAAATTTAAAATACATATAGTCAACATCCACTGCATTCCTTTCATCAACTTTCACCATTACTTCATCAAAAAAGTCAGTCAAGCACAATCTGCCTTTTACAAATCTATGCTGGCTCTCCTTAAAACAACTCAAATCTGTGTCTGTTGACCTTGTACCGATTGTTTATAAAGCCTTGCCTACCACTGATTCTAAACTAACCATCCTTTAATTACTATGAATGTTTTCACGCCCTTTCTTGAAAGGCATTTGTCACTCTCCAATCTTCTGG
Organism: Scyliorhinus canicula; assembly: GCF_902713615.1. Taxonomy (NCBI): domain Eukaryota; kingdom Metazoa; phylum Chordata; class Chondrichthyes; order Carcharhiniformes; family Scyliorhinidae; genus Scyliorhinus; species Scyliorhinus canicula. The sequence goes on along the minus strand of NC_052148.1, from coordinate 241,273,685 downwards.
CACCTCCCACGTATTTCCACCCTTATTTTCTTTAGTAACCCACAAGCCACGGACCAGGTAATTATTTGTTATTAAACATCACCAGCATTTCAGTACGTCCTATCAATTTTCACCCAATCAATTACCTCTACCATCTCCACTTCTACTGATATTTTATCTGTAGCCTCTTCGATATTTAAACATCAATAGAAATCACATATTAAACATTCTAGTCTTGCCCCTGTTCCTCTAAGCCTGCATCATCATCGAGATAGTCATCCCCAGTTAGGACGTATCCTGCCTCTTACTATCCACTTACATGCTGTTAAGATTTTCAGTTAATATATTTGGGGGTAATATATTAGCATGGATAGATGATTGGATAATAGACGGACGCAGTGGACGGGATTCTCCGTCCCACCGCACCCATTTTCTGGTGTGGTGTGCCCGCGCCGGAAGCGGGATCCTCTGTCCCGACAGCCGGCCAATGGGGTCTCTCATTGTGGGCATGCCCATGTCATGGCGAAATCCACGGGCGTGATCGTGCTGCCAGCAAAGCAGAGAATCCAGCCCAAAGAGTAGAGACAAATGGGTTATTTTCAAGGTGTCAGACTGTGACAAGTGGAAAGGTGCAAGGACCAGTGCTGGGGCCTCAACTATTTACAATCTATATAAAATGACTTAAATGGAAGCCATAGAGTAATGTATCCAAGTTTCCTGATGATACAAAGCTAGGTGGGAGTGTAAGCTGTGGGGAGGTCATACAAAGAGGCTGCAATAGGATATGGACAGGTTAAGTGAGTGGCAGATGAAGTATAATGTGGCAAAGTGAGAGTATTCTTTTTGGCCATAATGGAAAAGCAGCACTTTTATTTTTAAAAATGTGAAATTTGAAAATGTTGATATCTCAACAGATTTGGATGTATGTGTACATGAAACACAAAGATAACATGCAGGTAGAGGAAGCAATTAGGAAGATAAATGGCACTTTGGCCTTTTTGCAAGGGCATTAGAGTACAGGAACATAGACACCTTGCTACAATTAAATAGAGCTTTGGAGAGACCACACCTGGGAGTACTGTTACGATCGCAGTTTACATATTGGAAGGGAAGAACCTGTCTCAAAACACCCCAACTCTTACTTTTCTTTTATAAAATGTGGAGGAACAGGAGTCACAGTACCGATAATTAGTTTTAGCAACAAGAAAATCATTTATTAAACGAGAAAATTGGATTATTATACAATACTTCTTTACTTTCCTTTAGCTTAAAAAATACACACAGATTGAAGACTTCCGGTGGCGGCGATGACGTAGGAAGCCGCACATTTGGGAGCTCCCATTTCAAACGGACTTTTCGGCTCTTTTTAGAGCCCAAAACGGAAATTTTTCGACGTCTCCCGGTGGGAGAAGGTGTGCTGATTGACTTTCCCCGCAGTTTATGACTCGAACTCGGAGTGGAAAGGGGGAAAAAACGGCAGCAGCTCCCCAGAAAAAAATGGGGGAAGGAATCCAAGATGGTGGCCGGCAGAGCTCCAGAGGAGTGGAAGCAGTGGGCCCAGGAGGAGCAAGCTGCTCTCCTGCGCTGTTTTGCAGATTTCAAGGCTGAGGTACTGAGCTCTCTGCAGGAAACTAACAAAAGGCTCTCGGAGATTCAGATGGCCCAGGGTGCTGCCATCAATGAGTTGCAGACGCAGGCCACTGAGCGAGAGGAGGAGGCCGGGATCCTCGTGAGTAAGGTGGAGGGACACAAGGCACTCCACAAGAAGTGGCAGGACCGCTTTGAGGAGCTTGATCACCGCACGAGGCAGAAAAATCTGCGGATCTTGGGCCTTGCTGAGGGGCTGGAGGGGTCAGACCTGACAACCTACATGGCTACGATGCTGAACTCGCTAGTGGGGGCCGGGTCTTTCCATCTGCCCTTGGAGCTGGAGGGAGCACACAGAGTACTGGCCAGAGGCCTAAGGAGAATGAACCCCCGCGTGCGGTGCTGATGAGGTTCCACCGGTTCAGTGATCAGGAGTGTGCTGCTGCGCTGGGCCAAGAAGGTGAAGAGCAGCAACTGGGAGAATGGGGTAGTACGTATGTACCAGGATTGGAGTGCGGAGGTGGGTAAGCAGCGGTCCGGGTTTAATCGGACGAAAGAGGTGCTTTACAAGAAAAAGATAAAGTTCGGAATGTTGCAGCCTGCGCGCCTGTGGGTAACTTATTCGGACCGGCATTATTATTTTGATTCCCCGGAGGAGGCGTGGGCCTTCGTGCGGACGGAGAAACTGGACTTGAACTAGGGGTTGGGGGTTGCGGGGTCGGTTGTAATACTTTATTGCTGGATTCTGCTGTTGCTGTGTTCTCTTTTTCTGTACTTTTGCAATTTTGATATGGTTGTTCTGTTATTTTTTTTGCTGTGGGGCATTGTTTGAGTTTTGTATCTTGCGGGGAATACCGGGTTGCTGATGGCAGGGTCAGGAAGGAGCTGGTGGGACAGAGGTGAGGTGTTGTCGCTGTGGGGACTGGGTCGGGCAGGGGGTGCTGGCCTGGGGCGGGCAGTCGACGGGCTATGGCTAGTCGACGAGGGAGGGTGGCGGGGCGCCCTCTGATCCGGTTGGTCACCTGGAATGCGAGAGGATTGAATGGGCCGGTGAAGCGGTCGAGGGTACTTGCTCATCTGAGGGGGCTAAAGGCAGATGTGGCAATGCTTCAGGAGACCCACCTGAAGGTGGCAGACCACGTCCGTCTGAGGAAAGGATGGGTGGGGCAGGTTTTCCACTCTGGGTTGGATGTGAAGAACCGGGGAGTGGCGATTCTGGTGGGGAAAAATGTGTCGTTTGAGGCATCGGAGGTGGTGGCGGATAAGGGGGTAGGTATGTTATGGTTAGGGGCAGGCTACAAGGAGAGAAGGTGGTACTTGCTAGTGTGTATGCCCCAAATTGGGACGATGCGGGCTTTATGAGGCGTATGTTGGGACGGGTCCCGGATCTGGAGGCGGGAGGTCTGATCATGGGGGGGGGGGGGGGGGGGGGGGGGGGGGGGTGCTTCAATACGGTGTTGGATCCTTCACTGGATCGGTCCAGCTCTAGGACGGGTAGGAGGCCGGCGGCGGCCAAGGTACTGAGAGGGTTTATGGACCAGATGGGTGGGGTGGATCCATGGAGGTTTGTGAGGCCGAGGGCACGGGAGTACTCTGTCTTCCCCCACGTACATAGGGTCTACTCTCGGATAGACTTCTTCGTGGTGAGTAGGGGACTGATTCCGAGAGTGGAGGTGGCTGAGTATTCGGCCATTGCAATCTTCGACCACGCTCTGCATTGGATAGAGTTGGAGATGGGGAGGTGCGGGACCAGCGCCCGTTGTGGCGGTTGGATGTGGGGTTGTTGGCGGAGGAGGAGGTGTGTAGGAGGGTCCGGGCAAGTATTGAGGGGTACCTCGAGGTGAATGATACAGGGGAGGTTCAGGTGGGGGTGGTCTGGGAAGCCCTGAAAGCAGTGATTCGTGGGGAGCTGATATCCATCCGGGCACACAGGGAGAGGAGCGAGAGGAGTGAGAGGGATAGACTGGTGGGAAGGATGCTGGAGGTAGACAGGAGGTACACAGAGGCACCAGAGGAGGGACTGCTGGGGGAGAGGCGCAGCCTGCAGGCTAAATTTGCTGACCACTAGAAAGGCGGAGGCACAGTGGAGGAAGGCACAAGGGGCAGTGTACGAACATGGTGAAAAGGCGAGTAGGATGCTGGCTCATCAGCTCTGCAAGCGGGATGCGGCAAAGGAAATTGCTGGAGTGAGAGATAAGAGTGGGAATGTGGTGCGGAAGGGGGTAGAGGTGAATGAGGTCTTCAAGGACTTTTACGGGGAACTGTTCCGGTCGGAGCCAACGGGGGAGAGGAGGGGAATGAAGAGGTTCCTCGACGGGCTTTCTTTCCCGAAGGTGCAGGAGGAGCAGGTGGAGGGGTTGGGTGCGCCGATTGAGCTGCAGGAGCTAGTTAAGGGGATCGGGCAGATGCAGTCAGGGAAGGCACCGGGGCCGGATGGGTTCCCGGTGGAATTTTATAAAAAGTTTGTGGACCTAGTGGGCCCCTTGCTGGTGCGGACACTTAATGAAGCGTGGGAAGGGGGGGACTTTGTCCCCGACGATGTCGCGGGCGCTCATCTCGTTAATCTTAAAGAGGGACAAGGACCCCCAGCAGTGTGGTTCATACAGGCCCATATCTCTCCTCAACGTAGATGCCAAGGTGCTGGCAAAAATCCTGGCCACCAGGATAGAGGACTGTGTGCCAGGGGTTGTACACGAGGACCAGACAGGGTTTGTGAAGGGAAGGCAGCTGAACACGAATGTGCGAAGATTGTTGAATGTCATCATGATGCCAGCGATTGAGGGGGAGGCAGAGATAGTGGTGGCGCTGGATGCGGAGAAAGCCTTCGATAAGAGTGGAGTGGAGGTACTTATGGGAGGTGTTGGGGAGGTTTGGATTTGGTGAAGGGTTTATTAGATGGGTGAGGCTGCTATATGAGGCCCTGATGGCGTGCGTGGTCACGAATGGGAGGAGGTGGGAGTACTTCCGGCTTTACCGAGGGACCAGGC